>NC_039249.1:482451-846201 GCF_003368295.1 Carassius auratus
GCCCCTAATACAAAGTATAGGGAGGGCTTCTATGGGGAAATTAACATAGGGATTTTGCTTGAACATAACTCTGGATCATAGTGTCATAGAGACAAGGGGGTGGGCTCATTTGAATCAGGCAACCAATCAGTCTCTCAGGATCACTGTGAATCTATCAAGCCACGCCCTAGCAACCATATAGAGGCCATCAGCAACAAGCCCCATAGACTTCCATTGAAAAAGATCAAATGAATAACTTTGGATAGAAGTGTCATAGAAAATGAGGGTGGGCTCGTTTGGACTCGGGCAGCAAACGGCCAATCATGTATCTCTTGCAAGACAACCTAGCCACGCCCTAGCAACCATTAAGAGCTACCTAGCAACCCAAAGTATAGAAGAGATATCTTAACATCTGAAAGACATAGAAGCATGGGGGTTGTTTATATTAGCAAGCGACCATTGGAGTATCATCATTGGCAGCTGCCAGGCCACTCCATAGCAACCAAACACGTACCCTAGCCAACCGTTTTGCAAGATCTATATCTCTGCATCAGAACATCGTAGAGGCATGGGGGTTGGTTTATATTGGCGGGCAGCCTTTGGAGTATCACCATTGGCAGCTGCTAAGCCACTCCATAGCAACCAAATGGAGTACCCTAGCAACCGTTTTGCACGACCTATATCTCTGCATCAGAACATCGTACAGACATGGCGGTTGGATTTTTTGACTCATGCTAGCACACTGGACATCCAACATGCTAGTCATGCTAGCAGTGATTAGCTACATGCTAATAGTGATTAGCTAAGTGCTCAAATGGGCTAAGAACTCTATAATAACTACATAGTGACCATCTGTGACAACTACCAACCACCTAGTAACATCATAGCAACCACCCAGAAGACCACAGCAACTGCCTAGCAACCACCCCGGGTACCCTAGCAACCGCCTAGCAACACCTTAGCAACCACCCCGATTACCCTAGCAACCACCCTGGGTACCCTAGCAACGGCCCTAGCAACCATCATGGGGACCCTAGCAACCGCCCTAGCAACCACCCCGGGTACCCTAGCAACCACATAGCAACACCCTAGCAACCACCCCGATTACCCTAGCAACCAACCTGGGTACCCTAGCAACGGCCCTAGCAAACATCATGGGGACCCTAGCAACCACCCTAGCAACCACCCAGGGTACCCTAGCAACCACATAGCAACACCCTAGCAACCACCCCGATTACCCTAGCAACCAACCTGGGTACCCTAGCAACGGCCCTAGCAACCATCATGGGGACCCTAGCAACCGCCCTAGCAACCACCCCGGGTACCCTAGCAACCACATAGCAACACCCTAGCAACCACCCCGATTACCATAGCAACCACCCTAACTACCCTAGCAACGGCCCTAGCAACCATCATGGGGACCCTAGCAACCGCCCTAGCAACCACCCCGAGTTACCCTAGCAACCACATAGCAACACCCTAGCAACCATCCCAATTACCCTAGCAACCACCCTGGGTACCTTAGCAACGGCCCTAGCAACCATCATGGGGACCCTAGCAACCGCCCTAGCAACCACCCCATGTACCCTAGCAACCTCATTGCAACACCGTAGCAATAGAGGGGCGAGTTTTGCCACTGCAAGCACCACTCACATTTTCTTCAGGAAATGTACCTTCTAGTGTTACTATTACTATTCGCCTTGACAAAACTTTGGCACGCTACTCCTCCCGCATTTTTTGTCACAGACCCATGAATGAGGTGTCAAATCGTGCGGGATATTGAGGAGAGGTGTGCTATGACTTTTCTAAGCAATCGGACTTACGATAATCGTACAGCGGGCGAAGAAAATGTGTGAAAATATCCCATTGACTTAACATTGGAAAAACTATCTGACATCATATCTTTGGGTCAGAAAGTCATAGAGGCTTGGGAGAGGGCTCTTTTGACTCGGCCTATCAAGCAGTCCATAAGTAGTGACATGACAACTTCATATCCATGCCCTAGCAACCAATTTTAGCCCCCTAGCAACTGTTTAAACTACATTTAAAAGCTGTATCTCAGCAAAAATAACTATATAGAAACACTGGCTTGGGCTTTTTGCATTCAGGCTGGTAAATAATCTTTAAATATCACCCCATAAACTATATAGTCACACCATAGCAACCATATAGAGCACCCTAGCAACCATGTAGCAATATAAATCCTTCTATCTCTGCTTCAAAACATCACACAGGCATCATGGGTGGCTACAGGGCGCCGAGTTTTGCCACTGCAAGCACCACTCACATTTTCTTCAGGAAATGTACCTTCTAGTGTTACTATTACTATTCGCCTTGACAAAACTTTGGCGCGCTACTCCTCCCGCATTTTTTGTCGCAGACCCATGAATGAGATGTCAAAACGTGAGACTTATGGAGGAGAGGTGTGCTATGACTTTTCTAAGGAATCGGACTTACGATAATCGTACAGTGGGCGAAGAAAATGTGTGAAAATATCCCATTGACTTAACATTAGAAAAACTATCTGACATCATATCTTTGGATCAGAAAGTCATAGAGGCTTGGCAGAGGGTTCTTTTGACTCGGCCTATCAAGCAGTCCATAAGTAGTGACATAACAACTTCATAGCCATGCCATAGCAACCAATTTTAGCACCCTAGCAACTGTTTAACAACATTTAAAAGCTATATATCATCAAAATAACCATATAGATACACTGTCTTGGGCTTTTTGGATTCAGGCTGGTAAATCATCTTTAAATATCACTCTTTGAACTATATAGCCCCACCATAGCAACCATATAGAGCGCCCTAGCAACCATATAGCAATATAAAGAACTTATATCACGGCTCCACAACATCACACAGGCATCATGGGTGGCTACAGGGCGCAGAGATTTGCCACTGCAAGCACCACTCACATTTTCTTCAGGAAATGTACCTTCTAGTTAGTGGTGCTTGCCGGAGGCAAAGCACTACTATTATTATCTCACATACTTATTATTATTATACTAGATCCGTACAAATTTCGGCGCGTAACTAGTCCCGCAGTTTTCGTCACAGACCAACGAAACAGGCGTCAAATCGTGCGCCCTAATCGGGAATGGTGTGCTATGACTTTTATAAGCGATCGGGCGTACGATGTTCGTACACCGAGCGAAAAAACGGGCGAAAAATCGCATAGACAATGCATTGCGGCCAACTTTGACGGATCGTAGCTCCGAGAGAGAATTTCGCAGAAACACGTGAATCTCCACATTTGGAGAGGCTATCAGGCTGTGCGAGAACATACCCCGCACTGGGGTATAAGTTGTACCCCTGGGGCGCGAGAGCCCCCCAAAAATGGCCCTAATACAAAGTATAGGGAGGACTTTTCCTGCTATGGGACATTACATAGGGATTTTGTATTGAACATAACTCTGGATCACAATGTCATAGAGACAAGGGGGTGGGCTCATTTTAATCAGGCAACCAATCAGTCTCTCAGGATTACTCTGAATCTATCAAGCCACGCCCTAGCAACCATATAGAGCGCCATAGCAACAAGCCCCATAGACTTCCATTGAAAAAGATCAAATGAATAACTTTGGATAGAAGTGTCATAGAAACATGAGGGTGGGCTCGTTTGACTCGGGCAGCAAACGGCCAATCATGTATCTCCTTCAAGACAACCTAGCCACGCCCTAGCAACCATTAAGAGCTACCTAGCAACCAAAATCCAAAGATAGATATCTTAACATCTGAAAGACATAGAAGCATGGGGGTTGGTTTATATTGTCAAGCAGACTTTGAAGTATCATCATTGGCAGCTGCAAGGCCACTCCCTAGCAACCAACCAGAGTACCCTAGCAACCATTTTTCAAAACCAATATCTCTGCATCAGAACATCGTACAGACATGGGGGTTGGTTTATATTGACAAGTAGACTTTGGAGTATCATCATTGGCAGGTGACAAGCCACTCCATAGCAACCAAACGGAGTACCCTAGCAACCGTTTTGCACGACCTATATCTCTGCATCAGAACATCGTACAGACATGGCGGTTGGATTTTTTGACTCATGCTAGCACACTGGACTTCCAACATGCTAGTCATGCTAGCAGTGATTAGCTACATGCTAATAGTGATTAGCTAAGTGCTCAAATGGGCTAAGAACTCTATAATAACTACATAGTGACCATCTGTGACAACTACCAACCACCTAGTAACATCATAGCAACCACCCAGGAGACCATAGCAACTGCCTAGCAACCAGCCAAAACACCCTAGCAACCGCCTAGCAACAGCTTAGCAACCACCCCAAGTACCGTAGCAACTGCCTAGCAACCACCCAGATTACCATAGCAACCGCCCTAGCAACCACCCCGGGTACCCTAGCAACCACATAGCAACACCCTAGCAACCGCCCCAATTACCCTAGCAACCACCCTGGGTACCTTAGCAACGGCCCTAGCAACCATCATGGGGACCCTAGCAACCGCCCTAGCAACCACCCGGGTACCCTAGCAACCACATAGCAACACCCTAGCAACCACTCCGATTACCCTAGCAACCACCCTGGGTACCCTAGCAACGGCCCTAGCAACCATCATGGGGACCCTAGCAACCGCCCTAGCAACCACCCGGGTACCCTAGCAACCACATAGCAACACCCTAGCAACCACCCCGATTACCCTAGCAACCACCCTGAGTACCCTAGCAACGGCCCTAGCAACCATCATGGGGACCCTAGCAACCGCCCTAGCAACCACCCCGGGTACCCTAGCAACCACATAGCAAGACCCTAGCAACCATTCAGATTACCCTAGCAACCACCCTGGGTACCTTAGCAACCATCATGGGGACCCTAGCAACCGCCCTAGCAACCACCCAGGGTACCTTAGCAACCACCGTAGCAACCTCATTGCAACAACCTAGCAACAGGGCGCCGAGTTTTGCCACTGCAAGCACCACTCACATTTTCTTCAGGAAATGTACCTTCTAGTTATTATTCTGATTCTTATAGATCCGTACAAATTTCGGCGCGTAACTAGTCCCGCAGTTTTCGTCACAGACCAACGAAACAGGCGTCAAATCGTGCGGCCTATACGGGAATGGTGTGCTATGACTTTTATAAGCGATCGGGCGTACGATGTTCGTCCGGCGGGCGATAAATCGGGCGATAAATCCCATAGACAATGCATTGCGGCCAACTTTGACGGATCGTAGCTCCGAGTGAGAATTTCGCAGAAACATGTGAATCACCACATTTGGAGAGGCTATCAGGCTGTGCGTGATCATACCCCGCAATGGGGTATAAGTTGTACCCCTGGGGCGCAAGAGCCCCCCAAAGTTGCCCCATACTAAGCCAATGGTGAGGGATCGCCCATGAAACAATGTGTTTTTCCTACTGTGGGACATTACATAGGGATTTTGCATTGAACATAACTCGGCATCACAGTGTCATAGAGACAAGGGGGTGGGCTCATTTGAATCAGGCAACCAATCAGAATCTCAGGATCATTATGAAACTATGAAGCCACGCCCTAGCAACCATATAGAGCACCATAGCAACAAGCTCCATAGACTTCCATTGAAAAATATAAAATGAATAACTTTGGATAGACGTGTCATAGAAACATGAGGGTGGGCTCGTTTGACTCGGGGCAGCAAATGGCCAATCACGAATCACCTTCAACACTTTATAGCCACGCCCTAGCAACCATTAAGAGCTACCTAGCAACCTAAATCCAAAGATAGATATCTTAACATCTGAAAGACATAGAAGCATGGGGGTTGGTTTATATTAGCAAGCAACCATTGGAGTATCATCATTGGCAGCTGCCAGGCCACTCCCTAGCAACCAAACGGAGTACCCTAGCAACCGTTTTGCACGACCTATATCTCTGCATCAGAACATCGTACAGACATGGCGGTTGGATTTTTTGACTCATGCTAGCACACTGGACTTCCAACATGCTAGTCATGCTAATAGTGATTAGCTAAGTGCTCAAATGGGCTAAGAACTCTATAATAACTACATAGTGACCCTCTGTGACAACTACCAACCACCTAGTAACATCATAGCAACCACCCAGGAGACCATAGCAACTGCCTAGCAACCAGCCAAAACACCCTAGCAACCGCCTAGCAACACCTTAGCAACCACCCCAAGTACCGTAGCAACTGCCTAGCAACCACCCAGGTTATCATAGCAACCGCCCTAGCAACCACCCCGGGTACCCTAGCAACCACATAGCAACACCCTAGCAACCACCCCAATTACCCTAGCAACCACCTTGAGTACCCTAGCAACGGCCCTAGCAACCATCATGGGGACCCTAGCAACCGCCCTAGCAACCACCCCTGGTACTCTAGCAACCACATAGCAACACCCTAGCAACCACCCCGATTACCCTAGCAACCACCCTGAGTACCTTAGCAACGGCCCTAGCAACCATCATGGGGACCCTAGCAACCGCCCTAGCAACCACCCCGGGTACCCTAGCAACCACATAGCAACACCCTAGCAACCACCCCGATTACCCTAGCAACCACCCTGGGTATCCTAGCAACGGCCCTAGCAACCATCATAGGGACCCTAGCAACCACCCCGGGTACCCTAGCAACCACACCTTAGCAACAGAGGGGCGAGTTTTGCCACTGCAAGCACCACTCACATTTTCTTCAGGAAATGTACCTTCTAGTTATTATTATTATTGTTATTATTTTTTTTTATTGTTTTATTTTTATTTTTTTCAATTAAAGGTTGGAATTATTTGAAATATTTCAATGAGAGATCAAATGGATGAACAATGCAGACTTGTTTTTACAGCCTTCTTTGTTCACGTTTACCAAGGAATCATTTTGAGCACAACTGTAGCTATTAGTGTCAGCCCCTTTTTATTATTATTTTAAATTGTATACATTTCATTGCACTTATGATCTGTACTGTATTTAATTGTATCATTATGACCCTTAAGAATATCTGAAATAATGAAATTCAGTGCAAAGCCAGAACTTTAGATAAAAGCATCTACCAAATGCAAAAAAAATATTAATAATTAATTATAGGCAAATTAATGTTCATTAGGAAAAATAACTGTTTTAAATATGTTGCAAACTTTGGTTTAAAGCTAAAATCACAGCTAAAATGGTTTACAGCTAAAATCTTTACTAAATGTTGAGAATCACCTGAAATAACACTCACAAACAGTCACATCATTTACGTTAGACAGAAAATCTATCCACATTTCCATTAATTTCTTTGGAACTATTCAAAGACACAAGTTTGTTTGTTTTTTCTCCACATTGATTTGATTCACTATGACGTTGTCTCTTTCAGACAGATTTCCTCCTAAATGATGGGTACAAACGAAATGATCTGTGATCTGATGATAGAGATATTATAACTCCTCTCATCTCCTCTTTTCTTTGGAAGATGTTTCAGTTGCTGCATCCATTTCAAATTTGCAATTTCCTAAAATATCAGTTTAATCTGAGCTAAATATGAGATAAAATATACAGGCTTGCATTTGTATTGGAGTACTGCATCAATACAGCCAAGATTAAACATTGAGAGTTAAAAGGAAATAATAATAATAATAATAATAATAATAATAATAATAATAATAATAATAATAATAATAATAATAATAATAATAATGTAACTACACTAGTCTACTTATAATATAATAAAGCTTGGTTGATATTTTCTAGAAAATACTTTGCAGTCCTGAATGACTGTGAATGAAAACGCAAGTCTCCATACAAATAATCTCTTTCTTTAAGTTTTCAGTATTGACATGCATCATTAGCTTAACAAATTCATGAATATGCAAACATGAGTGTGTTTGTGTGTATTTGCCTTAGTTACGACTGCAGTAAAAACTACAAGGGTTAATAAAACATCATCTGATCTCCTAAACAGCTTTACATCAACCCAGAGCTCATTTGTCACTGTCTGTTTTAAACTAAACAAATGAAGAGCAGAGTTCAGCAGGACAAATCCTGTCAGCATTCACTCATCCTCATGAAGATATTGATAAATTATATTTACAGAATCATAACATTAAAGAAAACAGTATGACTCAAGCACTATATTCCAGATCATCTTAACCAAACAGGACAGAAAGACATTTCAATGGTCTTATTGTCAGGGTGAGTGCAGGATTTATATTTGATGAGAAGGAGGTTATACATAAAACCGGTTATAGCTTTCATGAGGGACAGCTGTGTACGTATATAATTATATCCTAACAAACAAAATAGCCTTAAATAATGACTAGTTGTCTAAATCATCTTAGATGGTATGTAGGAAGGAATCTTTTCTCGCTATCTCCTTTAATTGTCTAAATGCATAAATTATTGTCCTGTTTATTTTTAATCTCAGTTTAAATAAATCTAAATTAAATATAAAGTTTAGAATCCAAAAATGCATCACTGCAGTTACATCTTTAGGATTAATAAGTAGAGAAAAGCATGCCAGAATCATGCCTTCGAAATGCATGAGCATGACTACGAAAGGTATCTGTTAAATGCAATGCATTAGATGAAAGTAAAGGGAAAGAGCAGGAATCGTCTCCTTGTCAATGCTCCTTGCTAACTCTGGAATATATATACATTCACCTCCCACTTTATTAGGTTACAACTGTTCAATTGCTTGGTAACAAGAAATGGCTAATCAGCCAATCACATAATAGCAACTCAATACATTTAGGCATCTAAATGTAGTGAAGATGACTTGTTGAAGTTCAATCCGAGCATCAGAATGGAGAAGAAAGGGGATTTAAGTGACATTGAATGTGGAATGGTTGTTGGTGCCAGATGGTCTGGTCTGAGTATTTCAGACACTGCTGATCTACTGGGATTTTCACACACAACCATCTCTAGGGTTTACAGAGAAAGGTCAGAAAAAGAGAAAATATCCAGTTAGTGGCAACTGTGTGGACGAAAATGCCTTGTTGATGTCAGAGATCAGAAGAGAATAGTCAGATGGTTAGAGATGATAGAAACGCAACAGTAACTCAAATAACCACACGTTACAACCAAGGTATGCAGTTACCATCTCTGAACACACAACACACCAAACCCTGAAACAGATGATCTACAGCAGAAGACCATCTCTGAACACACAACACACCGAACCCTGAAACACATGATCCACAGCAGCAGAGGACCATCTCTGAACACACAACACACCGAACCCTGAAACAGATGATCCACGGCAGCAGAAGACCATCTCTGAACACACAACACACCGAACCCTGAAACAGATGATCCACGGCAGCAGAAGACCATCTCTGAACCCTGAAACAGATGATCTACAGCAGCAGAAGACCATCTCTGAACACACAACATGCCGAACCCTGAAATAGATGATCTACAGCAGCAGAAGACCATCTCTGAACACTGAAACAGATGATCTACAGCAGAAGACCATCTCTGAACCCACAACACATCGAACCCTGAAACAGATGATCCACAGCAGCAGAAGACCATCTCTGAACACACAACACACCGAACCCTGAAACAGATGATCTACAGCAGAAGACCATCTCTGAACACACAACACACTGAAGATCACACCGGGTGTCAGATAAGAACAGGAAACAGAGGCTACAATTCACACAGGATCACCAAAACTGGACAACAGAAGTTTGGAAAAATATTGCCTGGTCTGAGTCTCGATTTCTGCTGTGACATTCAGATGGTAGGGTCAGAATATGGAGTAAAGAAACTGAAAGCATGGATCTATCCTGCATTGTCTCAACAGTTCCGGCTGTTGGTGGTTTAATGGTGAGGGGGTATTTTCTTGGCACACTTTGGGCCCCTTAGCACCAATTGAGCATTGTTTCGTAAATAGTACTTGAAATTACATTTGATAAAAATAAATAAATAAATAAATCTGCCACCTCATTTAAGAACAGCGCTGCACACCACTGGTATCTATAAGAGATGTCTATGTCTCCCTTCCTCTTCTTTATTTAGACCTTCTGTCACACAGTTACATAAAATAAATAAGATAAAGCTGCACTATAAGATTGCATTGATTTGAATGCATTTGTCATAATAGCGAGATTGTGTGTTAATTAGTCACATAAATAGATGCCATAACTTCTTAGTTTCTATGCTGTTTTATTAAATAATTACAGGACAGTGCTGACAATACTGTCTGTAAGCGTTTGTGTAAAGTCAGAGCATGCATCAGCTTAGTGGGTATTAACTACAATATACTGTTCAAAATATACATTCACCCAATTAATACCCAGTATAAACAAACATAAATTAATCTTCACTTAGATTCAAAAGTGTGTAGGAATAGTTTTGGGTCTCATCTGTATTTTCACCTGCTGCTCTTCCAGATGTTCAGCTTTCTCCAGACAGACCAACACTGGAAATGAGAGGCTTAAATAATAATAATAATAATAATAATAATAATAATAATAATAATAATAATAATAATAATAATAATAATAATAATAATAATAATAATAATGATAACAATAATGATAACAATAATAATAATAATAATATAGGCATATAGAATATGTAAAACTTTGTCCTTTAATTGTATAGCTGCTATTTTTCTGATTTTATAATGTTATAAAATACAAGCATAAAAAAATATAAGTATTTGATTGTGCTTTATTGTACACTTTATGACTCGTTTTCTCTCTCTCTCTCTCTCTCTCTCTCTCTCTCTCTCTCTCTCTCTCTCTCTCTCTCTCTCTCTATATATATATATATATATATATATATATATATATATTATTAAATGATAAATTAATTAATTAAAAGGGGCAGGAAAATAGAAGTACACATTTAAAATAAATGACAAAAAATGATGTAGGAAATGCTTCAAAGACTTGCTGAAGTGCACAAAAACCAACTATGTATTGGACCCATAAATAACGTCTCTCTCTCTCTCTCTCTCTCTCTCTACTGTAAATAAATAAATACATTTAAATAAATGTATGCATTTAGCAGACGCTTCCAAAGCGACTTACAGTGCATTCAGGCTAACATTTTTTTTTTACCTAACATAATATAGGGTGAATACTGGTAAAGTGGGACAATGGGTAAAGTGGGACAGTTAAGCTTAATAATTTATATCTTTACATGGATATGTTTTTTTTTTTTACTAAAAATCAACACTGAGCTCATCAGTAGCAATTATCTGAATAAAAAAAAAAAAAATATATATATATATATATATATATATATATATATATATATATATATATATATATATATATATGTATATATGTGGCTATGACATCACTTCCGGGGTGTGGCACATCATATTTAACAACCTTGCAGTGAACTGTGATGGTAAGTAAAATGACATAGCATTCTGGGGTAAATAATGTTAAGGTTATAAAAATAAAACAACTCATGGATCATTTTTAATTGTTACATATTTTGTTATAGGATGTAATGGTGAATCAGAATTTTTTTCAAACACATTCATATTAATCTTCTTGGGGTTTTTTTTATGCGATTTTGACACTGTCCCAGTTTGCCAATATCATATTGTTAAATTGGGACAGGGTATTACTGGCAAACTGTGACAGCCATTCAAGTCATTCTAATGGAGGAATAGAGTTACCTTTTTATATGTCCCTCATACATTTAGGTAGTTAGCTAGTTATTTCAACAAAGACTGACTTAAACTACGGCAGCTCTCATGCATTCACCGTGAGACACATGCAATTAACACTTTTCACATGCTCTCACGCCACACATCCATTTTCTCATGCACAGAAAAATCACGAAGCAAATAGGACACGGAGACCGACAGACTAGACAGAGCAGGCTACTTATGATATAAAAAAAGCTCTCTCTGTTAATGAAGGTTATTTTATTTTTTTAAATTTGTATGAAATAAATTTAACCCAATATAAAATTTTGTGGGTTGGCGAGGGAGGGGGTGGGTGGGTTGAATTTGCTGTACCTGCACCCCTTCTTAAAAAAAGTGATGTTTATATTATTGTAGTTGTTGTTTATATTGTTGTTTATATTGTTATTGTGTATTTAATTTATAAGGCCTACACTTGAATAACAACTGAATGTGTTTTAAGTGTCCCAGTTTTCCAATAAAGGTGTCCCAGTTTGACAGTAGCGCCTTGAAAAATGTGGTTTGGGGTCATTGTGTGTTTGAGGAAGAGTCATCCATCCTGTGTTCAATATTTCTTTCTTTTTTATTGTCTATAGTATAGTAGAGCTCCTAAGCTATTTAGAATAGTATCATATGAGTGGCTAAGACATTTGGATCATAAAAAAAAAAAGTATGCAGAATATAAATTATCAGAAAGTGTCCCACTTTACCAGTATTCACCCTATAAATATATAAAGTATATTATATATTATTATGAAAAGTATAATATTGCACACTATAATATCATATACTATTGTATTGCATTATAGTTATTATATCCAAGTTGTCTGTCTGGAACGCAGCATTAGATTAACAGTGGATTTATAGTTCATCCTTCGCGTTTGAGCGCTGCTGTAGCTACAGACGCACGCGATGAGCTGCAGAAACCCGAAAAGAGATTTGTAAAATAAGATTCCACAACATTTAAAAAAAATCTTTTTCAGCCCTGGAAGTTGCTGTTTTAAAATGTAATAGCTTTTGGTGATTAATGGCAGAGTATTGAATAAAACTACATCGAATAACCACCAAATAAAAAAAAAAAAAAAAAATGTGTCCTTGGTTATAAAATTCTAGTCAGCATAATCAAAGCATTTTTGGCGTGTCTAGCATTTACATTTACTATATTATTTACAAAAGAATTCGGAATGTTAAGTAAAGAGATCGAATTGAAGAGAGAAAAAAAAATGAAAAAAAAAGAGAGAAAAAAAAATTATATTTATATATATATATATATATATATATATATATATGACCAATAATAATAGGATAATGATAATAATAGGATAATGATAATAATAATAATAATAATAATAATAATAATAATAGCTTATATACAAATGTTACTGGAAAAAGACGATCAGTTAATGAACTTTATATTATTTACAAAATAATTCGGAATGTTTAGTAAAGAGATCGAATTGAAGGGGAAATTTTTTTATAAAAACGAATGTAAAAATATAACCAATAACAGTAGGATAATAATAATAATAATAATAATAATAATAATAATAATAATAATAATAATAATAATAATAATAATAATAAATATTAATTAGGCTACTGGGGAAAAAAGACGATCGGTTAATGGACTTACAAGACTGTAGGATGGATAAAAATGTTGTTATATTATACCTATTATGCACTTTATGTAACAATTATTCATGTTAAATGCTGACGATCGCACATAATACAGCCCGCTAGCCAAGGCCTATGTTTAATATAATAATTAAATAATTTCTATAATAAATAATAGGATATATTTTTAATGAATCCATCTCTGATAATCCTGGGTTGCTATGGTCAAGCAGGTTTGTTTGCGCTTTAAACTCATGGCCACGAGAAAAACATGTTCCCTCAACAAAACATCTCAAAGAATGAGAAAACATAAATTACCTCGACAAAATGATCTCGTGGCCACAACATAATATCACGTTCCCACGAGGTAATATGACGTTCCCTCAAATTAATATCTCTTGGACATGACATATTATCATGTTTCCACGACTAAATGAACCGACCATGCCGTTTTCATTAAATAAAAATGAATAAATAAATAAATAAATAAATAAATAAATAAACCAGAAAAATGTTTAAAAAGAGGTAAAATATCTTATTTATTTGGGTTTCAACGCAAATAGGCTATATCTGTCTTATTCATTTTGTTAATAAAAGTTACATTTCTTCGTTTAATATAGGCGAGCGTCTTTATTGTTGCTGTTTTCATTAAATAAAAATAATAAATAGTATTTGGGTTCCAACGCAAGTAGGCTATCCGTCTTATTCATTTTGTTAATAAAAGTTGCCTATGCGAATTTGTCATTGTTCTAGATTATGGCTGATGGGTTTTAATTATTAGGTTTATAATGAACCACAAACTTAATCAAAGGGCTAATCCAAAGACCGTTTATTCATTTGTTTTATAATGCGGGTAAAACATATTTTCCCTTTTCATAATGATAAATACAAGTTCAAAGTTTAATATAAGTGAATTTGTCATCGTACTGTTTTATTGTATAGCCTTTTTAATTAATTAATAATAATGATAATAATAATAAGCCAAAGACTAAGCATTCGTTTGAAGTAAGGTGGAAATCCAAAAAAAAAAAAAAAAAAAAACATTAATTTATTTGTTACAACGCGGGTATGTCTTATTCGTTCTGTTAATAAAAGTTTCATGTTTAAATTAAGCTACTTTGTCATTGTAGTATTGCTGATGTTGTGTGTGAGATTATTATTATTATTTTTTAATTCGTATAAAGAGTAATACTGAATCAACCTTAAACATTAATTTTGTTCCAAGGATATGAAAGACCTTGCGTTAAAGATGAAAATAAGCGCTGTGTGAGAAAGTGAGATTACTGCTGAGGTCAACAGACGCTCTCCATCTCTCTCTCTCTCTCTCTCTCTCTCTCTCCATCTCTGCAGTGGCTCTAGAATTTGTCGTTAATTATTGATTTGAGTCCGACACAGACATGTTACAATTATAATATTATCAAAAAGTCATGGCAACAAACGACTTCCTAAAGTTTAAACGATTTTCACAATCAGTGTAATTCATTTTCAACTACCGTAGCTTAGTTTTCACCCCTTTTGATTATTATTATTATTATTATTATTATTATTATTATTATTATTATTATTATTATTATTATTATTATTATTATATTTTATTTATCTACTCTATTTAATTTTATCATTACATTGCCAGAGAATGTTTGAAATAGTGAAATTCAGTGCAAAGCCAGAACTTTAGATAAAAGCATCTACCAAATGTAAACAAACAAAATAAATCAATTCATTAGATGCAATTTAATGTTCATTAGGAAAAAGAAAGGTTTAAATGTGTTGCAATCTTTGGTTTAAAAGATTTCATACTTTCAAAAAATAAAACAGCTGATAGTTTCTACTCTATCAGCTAAACACTACTAAATGTTGAGTATCACGTAAAATAACACTCACAAGCAGTCACAAATCTACACACATTTCCATTCATTTCGTTGGAACCACTTGTTATATATATATATATATATATATATATATATATATATATATATACAGTTGCAATCAAAATTACTCAACCCCTCAGAGACTGCAGTACTTTACAAATACAAGCTTTTCTGAAGATCCAGGATCAAAAAAAAAATCCATCTATAACAGTTCACTGGCATATTAAAAGTGATATTGTAAATATATAATGAATTATTTTTGAGTTATAAGATTTATATATATATATATATATATATATATATATATATATATATATATATATATATATATATATATATATATATATATATATATATATATATATATATAATACTGCTATGTCATAATTATTCAACCCCTATTCAGCATTGCTGTTTATAAATCACTTATTTGCATGGTGGGGAATACAAACACAATTCAAAACACAATTAAGCTTTTAGAAACTCTATTAAAAACAGAATTAGCTTGAGCCGTTACACATACAGTTAGCCCATGCATGTGTTGAAGTTAAGTAGCAAAAATGTCAACAGAGATCTCACAAA
Organism: Carassius auratus; assembly: GCF_003368295.1. Classification (NCBI taxonomy): domain Eukaryota; kingdom Metazoa; phylum Chordata; class Actinopteri; order Cypriniformes; family Cyprinidae; genus Carassius; species Carassius auratus. Next base: position 498,096 of record NC_039249.1, read on the forward strand.
AGCTAAAGAGAAGAAATATCATAGTACTTTAGAAAGGCTAAGGCTATATGAAAATTTCCAAGACATTGAAAGTTCCTAGAGACACAGCTCTCAGCCTTATTTCTTAGCTTAAAGTGTGTTTTACCAGAAAATCTTTGAGGTTGTGGAAGAAAAAGCACAATATCATAAAATGTTTAATCAGAGCAACTGAGAAAAATCTGCAATGTTAAGCCAAAGACTTGCAAGATCCGATGAAAGGAGGAAAACCATTTCAAAGCAGTGTGTAAGAAGAACACTATACAAGTATGGCCTTTATGTTGAGACATCTTGCAGAATACCACTCTTGATCAAGAAGAACAAAGGACAACTTGAACTTGATAAAATTCATTTGTGTGGACCTGTGGAGCTCTGGAGGAATGTTATATGGAGTGATGTGAACAAACTGGAACTTTTTGGACCCATGGATCAGCGATATGTCTGCTGCAAAAAAGGCAAAGCTCATAAGCAGAAGAACACCATCTCCATCCTCAAACTTGGAGGTGGATCAGTCCTGTTATGGCGTTTCTTTACTGTAGAAGGAAGTGGAAATCATGACTGTATGAAGGACATCATGGATTCTTTGAAGGATCAGGCCATTTTGACAAGAATTGTGATGCCTTTGGTGCAAAGACTGAAGCTGATGATCAATGGACTTTCCTGCGGGACAGTCATCCCAAAGTACACATCCAAATCTACTTCTGCTTGGTTCAGGGATCAGTCATAGAATGTTCTTGAGTGATCTGTTCAGTCTCCAGGCTTAATTCTCATTTCAAATATCTGGTTGAATTTGAAGAAAGCAGTGGCAATGTGAAAACCAAAGATTATCAGTGATCTGGAAGCTTTTTCAGGTGTGGAATGTGTCAAAACTGTAGTAGAGAGGTGACAGAAGCTTCTAAACACTTACAGACAGCGTTTATTGGTGATTTTAAAGAATAAAAGATTCTGCACAAAGGGGGTTGAATAATTTTGAACATGAATGTTTAGAGCCAATTCGAATTTTATCATGATTCATAAATGTTCCATTCTCAGAATCACTCAAAAGTATATTAACAAACTTTCTCTAATACTTTACTGATGCATTTTTTAAATTGATTTCATAAAATGCAAATTGTCTTGCAGGTCAAGGGGGTTGAATAATTTTGATTGCAACTGTATATATATATATATATATATATATATATATATATATATATATATATATATATATATATATATATATATATATATATATATATATATATATATATATATATATATATATAACAATATATATATATAATATATTTCAGACAGATTTTGTCCTAAATGATATGCAGTTACCTAAAATACCAGTTTAATCTGAGCTTAAAATTAGAGAAAAAATACAGGCTTGTTAGGTTTTTATGCTGATATTCATAACAAAATAACTCTAACTCTGTAAAGCACAAAACGGAACAAAAATCTGGTTGTGAAACAGTTTTCTTTGAGAAATTGCTAATAATATTTACATACTGAACACACTGAATTCTCCCTGAAACTGCAACTATTGTTGTGTGATTAAACATTAAGAGTTAAAAAGAAATAATATAATAATAATAATAATAATAATAATAATAATAATAATAATAATAATAATGTAACTACACTAGTCTATTCATTATATCAAAAATCTTGGTTGAAATTTTAGAGAAAATACATTGCAGATCCCATCATCCTGAGCAATTTTCAATGAAATTTCAAGTCTCCATGCAAATAAATCCTTTATTTGATTTTTCAGTATTGACGTGCATCATTAGCTTAACAAATACATGCATATGCAAACAGTGTGTTTGCATTAGTTACTGCAGTAAAAGTACTGCAGTAAAAACTACATGAGTTAATAAAATACTATTCAATCTCCTAAACAGCTTTACGTCAACCCAGAGCTCATTTGTCACTGTCTGTTTTAAACTAAACAAATGAAGAGCAGAGTTCAGCAGGAAAAATCCTGTCAGCATTCACTCATCCTCATGAAGATATTGATAAATTATATTTACAGAATCATAACATTAAAGAAAACAGTAGTAATCAATGTGATTTATGCGCGTATCATATTGATTGAAAAGCTCTTAAATTCCTTAAATGTTAATGTAAATGTGTTTCGATTATCTTATTTAACACACCTTATTCAGATCAAATGAGAGACTCCATGAAGTGAACTGAGTGTGTCGGAGAAGAGAGACGTTAAAAATGTGCAGAGCAGGGTCCCCATTGTAAGGGATCAAAATAGCACTTTCATAAAATATACAAGTAAAGAAATAAATTAATTTGTGCTCTTCATTTAAACATTTAGACAGTCCCTGACAGTACGAGACTCGAACCCTCAACCTTTCGGTCTATTATATGATAAAACGTTAGTTAAATTTGGTAAGGTTTGTGATGTTCACATGTTATTGTTGAAGAAATAAAGAGGCTGTAGCATTTCTATCGCAAAAAGATGGCCAAAAATCAAGTGAATATTTGAATTAAATGTTTGGTCAATATTAAACAAGAGTTTGATTAACCTTTAAATGTAACAACAGCAGTTATCAGGCCTTTGGTGCTCTTTGCAGGCATTTTAAATAGTGTCTATTGTTTATTGAGTATTACATTATATATTTATATAACTAGGGTGGATTTGGGTTTGAGGGGGTTAAATAGGCCCCAAAGAGAGCAATGACCATATTCCATATCAAAACTCAAAATATGTCATTCCCATACCTAAAATAACTATTCCATACATAAACCTTACACATAATAACTACACACACACACACACACACACACACACACACACACACACATATATACACGTGACAATTATGATACACACATGTACACACATAGTACTTACTTGTACGGAAGTTCTAAGCGGCCAAGCATAATATATTTTTTTTCTTTTTGTTTTCTCGTTATAACGACTTAATTTTCTCATTTTCTCGACATAACGAAGTTTGTTTTCTCGTTATAACGAATTATTTTTCTCTAAGAAGTTAAAAAACTGCGCCAGCAGGTGGCACTATAGACCTGAATATAACTGATGGGGTGTTGTACACTATCCACTTTACTGTACGCGGACCTTCCTCGTGATTGCTATAATTTGTGCAGTCTTCATTACTGACATTTAATTAATTCATAAATGTTAAATGCTTGAATCAATATGAATATTTTGTGTCTTAAGTTCCTGCTAGATGCATGAGTTCACCAACTCGTTCTGTGTCATAAAATAACTGCTTATCAAAACCAAGGTTGACATCACTGTATTCTGTTTATCTACAGTAGGACGGGATTTAACGATGTAGGCTGATGTGCTTCTTTTCCTTATTACTAATCTTTATTGTTAACCATATTGATGAGAAATGTGATGTATATGAAAAATCCATAGGCTTATTCAATTCAGTTTTGTTCTATAATATTGTAATCGTTTTTTTTTTTTTCTACACACACACACACACACACACACATACACTACACGTACACATGGACGCTCTTTTCAAACAGAAGCTTGTAACACACATAATATCTGCCACATCATATAATGACTACTACAAATTACAAATTATATATAATTTTATTTCAAATAAAGGGAAAATTAAAAGTGAGTTTAATCCAAGCAGCTCTAATGGCGCGGTGTTGCCATTTAAACATGTTAATTACAAAAAAAAAACAACAACAAAAAAAAAACCTTCGTTGTACTGTCTATGGAAAAATCAACAGTGACTGATCAGCCTTTATTTATATACAGTATTGTAGACGTTATTACCTAGGAGAAGCAAAATTTGCTGAAATATAGGCTACAGTAAGAGCGCCTGTGTAACGTTTGATCAGGCTCCAGTCCACCAGAGGGAGCCTTCACCTGAATATTGAACTCTGCCATTTCCTGTTCCTGCCACATCATTTCCTGTCTTGTCATTTCCTGTCACCCTGTATATAAGTCATTTGTTTGCACTGCCATTTTGCGAAGTATTGCCAGTTCACTGCCTTACTAAGTGTTCTTTCATTGTTCCATTGTTGATACTTGTTATGATCTTTGCTTTTGCTCTTTTGACTCACATTTTTGGATTACTGTTTTGGATTTGTCTGCCAGTGGATTGTTTTGCCTGTGTTTTGACCCAAGCCTGTGACCTGACCACGAGTTGTGAATATTGTTTGGATTTTATGCTCAGATCCTATAATAAAGACCCGCTTATGGAATCCACTCAGCCTAAATCCTCCTTACAGCCTGCATGGTTGTCCATCAGATGCGTGTCAAAGTTGAGTTCGTTACTATAGCAAAAGTAAAACTGTCATGTCGTTATAACGAGAAAACAAACTTTTGTTATGTCGAAATAACGAGAAAAATAAGTCGTTAAAACGAGAAAACAAAAAGGAAAAAAAATATAATGCATGGCAGCTTAGAACTTCCGTATACTTGAAAGGGAGTGGAAAGAGAACTTATTTGCTCCCACCCCCAGTTCATTCCCATTTATTACACCATATAGTTGCTGCCATTGTATATTATTAACAATTTATGTGATATTATAATATTCATATACAAATACCAAATTACAATAGGACTGTCTCAATAATCACAATAATACAATATAATAATCCTCATTATCATAAACATTCTAATATGTCCCGGTATTTATAATAATCATGTAATATATTAAATATATCGATGTCATATTATATTGCTAAATGCCGGTTTTATAGAAACAATAGAAATAACAATAATAATGATGAGAGTGATAGTGATATTAATCTTAACTACCATCACAATAACAATACATCAATACCAGTACTATGACTAAATTAACAGTGCAATTTTGTTGTAAATTACAATATAGTGGTCATGTAGCCTATTTATCTATTTATTTTTTTCATCAAATTAACAAATTTCAACTCCGTTTTTGTAAATTTTATGAGATTTGTCTTTTTCTTTTACATAAATTAAGTTGATCTTACATGTACATCCAATTTGATTATTCTTAACTAGGTATAATAAGCTTTAAAGTTCAAGTAGGTGATAATTGTTATTTATTTATTTATTTAATTTTTTCAGCCATAGAAATCCAACAAACCCCAATTAGCATTATTATTATTTGCTCAGCTATGCAATCTATCCTGTCGTGTTGTAATTATATCATTCTTTATAGTATCAGTATTAATAGTAAGAACAATTATTATCATCCCTACCTAGTTCCCCTTCAGGAACTCGAGCTGCGTCAAAAGCGCTTTGGGGAACGCGCCCAGCGTGCGCGACTCTGAATACCGTGTGAAATCAGACCAATGGAAGAGCGTGACGTCACCGGCGGAGTGACGTAAGCGACCAGGAAGCTATAAAAGCACGTGCCACGCAGCTGGCGTCAGCTTCGCGTCTCTCAGCAAGCGCTCTGTGTGTGATTGTCAAACTGTTTGTCTGTGAGTCTTATTTACTGTTGTCTGTCCAGTTTAAGTGCTCCTGACAATGCCCAAAAGCAAGGCGAAAGTTAAGCATTCTGGCGATTCCAAATCGCGTTTTAGGCTGTGTGTTCCTCCCTGCCCGAGATATATAACGGGTGGGGATACACACAACCTTTGCGTGGTTTGCCTGGGTTCGAAGCACGCTGAGTCGGCTCTCGAGGGGGCCGACTGCCCGCACTGTGTGCGGATGTCGGTGCGTATGCTTCGTTCCCGGAGGGCCCTCTTCGAGGAGGGGGCCTTCGCCAGCGTTCCCCGCGGTGCTGGTCCCGCTTCTGCTGAGGCAGAACGGCGGCTGCACTCGTGGGGTTCGCAAGTGGATCTGGTGGAGGGAATGGAGACGGGCCAGTCCCTATCTCCTTCCACTTCTGCCAGATCCGGCACCCAATCCCTAGAGTCGGAAGCACGCTCAGCGGTTCCTTCCACTCAGGGAGAGGGGTCGACGCTTCGCCTCTCTTCCTCCGAGGAGGAAGTTGATGTGGAGTCGCTCGACAGGGATTCGCCACCCCACTCGCCGCAGTATGAGGAGCTCTTGGAGGTGGTTACTCGCGCGGTGGCCAAGTTAAATATCGATTGGCCCACCGAGAAAGCAGCTGAACCGCAGAGAAGCAAGCTTGATGAACGCTTCCTGCGCGCGAGTCAGCCACCTCCCAGCCGGGGCCTGCCATTCTTTCCCGACCTGCACGATGAGATCTCCAGGTCGTGGAAACGCCCATTCTCGGCCCGCCTCTACATCCCCTCGTCAGACTACTATGGGTACGTAGTGGGGATGGGAGAGCGCGGTTATAGAGCGATGCCCCGGGTGGAACAGACGCTCGCGAGCTATCTGTCCCCCGGTGCGGCGTCGTCTCTAAAGGCCCCGGCATTGCCCTCAAAGCCACTAAGAACAACTTCGGCTTTGGTGGGCAAAGGGTATGCGGCAGCAGGTCAGGCTGGTGCGTGTCTGCACACCATGGCGGTGTTACAGGCGTACCAAGCCGATCTGCTCAAGGAGCTAGATGAGGGAGAGGAGATCAAGTCCCATGATATCTCAGAGCTAAGAAGGACCGCTGATCTCTCCCTCCGCGCCACCAAGGAGACCGCTCGAGCGATTGGGCGGTCCATGGCAGCTATGGTGGCTGCGGAGAGGCACTTATGGTTGACCCTGTCCGATATGAAAGAGCGGGACAGGGTCTGCCTCATGGACGCCCCGATCCAGCCGACTGGCCTGTTCGGCGACGCAGTCAATTCTGTCGTCGACAGGTTTCAGGAGGCCCGCAAGCAAGCGGCGGCGTTCCATAAGTTCCTCCCTCGTCGCTCCCTCGGGGCATCTGGGCGGGAGATGCCCCAGCCGCTCCCTAGCTCCTCGTACCGCGAGGCTCAGAAGCAGAGCGTCGCCTCTCGTGCTCCTCCGCGTCGGGAACGAGAGTCTCGACGACGCTCTCGGCCGAGGACTTCCCAGCCCAAACAAGATCTCAGGGCGGTTATTGAAGCTAAGAAGTCCTCGGCCAAGAAACCCTGACGCCAACAACCCAGGGTTTCAGAGGGCAGCCTCCGCTGGGGTAGAGCGGTACACACCGCAGTACACGGTGCCCGTCTCCCCTCAGCGCCCTCTGGGGGCCGGTCTGCTAACCCTGCCAGTGATCCAGGGCGCAGCAGGTCCCAGCGAGCATCGCTCTCAGTATCTTCCGCCCATGCGCGTAGCGGGGCTGAGACGCTCGCCGCCCCTGCGGGGGCCTCTTACACCAGAGATCAGTCTCGAGAGAGTGATTCCCTTAGTAGATTATTTAGCAGCATGGAAACTACTGCCAAATGTATCTCGATGGGTCCTGCACACAGTAGAAAAAGGCTACCGCATTCAGTTCGGCTCCGTGCCGCCAGTATTCAACGGGGTCGTTCAGACAGTAGTCGGCCTCAGGCAGGGTCTGGTTATGGAACAGGAGGTGAAAACCCTATTAGAGAAGGAGGCCATCGAGGTGGTCCCTCCTCAAGACAGGGAGTCCGGATTTTACAGCCGGTATTTCATAGTTCCCAAGAAGGATGGGGGGCTGCGTCCGATTATAGACTTGAGGGTCTTAAATCGTTCAGTTATGAGACTAAAATTCAGAATGCTCACAATCAAGCAAGTTGTAGCGCAGATCAGGTCCCAGGACTGGTTTGTCACAATAGATCTCAAAGACGCATATTTTCATATATCCATCCTTCCACATCACAGGAAGTTTCTGAGGTTCGCTTTCGGGGGCGAAGCTTACCAATATCGAGTACTTCCCTTCGGCCTTGCACTCTCACCCCGCACGTTCACAAAATGTGTAGACGCGGCTCTGGTCCCCCTGCGCATGCAGGGCATCCGCATTCTCAACTATATTGACGATTGGTTGATCTTAGCTCAGTCAGAGCAGGCTGCGGTTCGGCATCGAGATGTCGTCCTTGCACATATGGGGGAGCTGGGTTTGAGACTGAACGCCAAGAAGAGTGTACTTTCTCCGGTTCAGAGAACCACCTATCTAGGCGTAGTATGGGATTCGACCACGATGAAGGCACGCTTGTCCCCTGCTCGTATCGAGTCGATCCGCATCTCAGTCGAGAGAGTCAAACAAGGCCAGTCACTCACTGTCAAACAATTTCAGAGATTGTTGGGCCTGATGGCAGCTGCGTCCAACGTGATACCTCTTGGCCTGCTGTACATGAGGCCCCTGCAGTGGTGGCTCAAGACCAAGGGATTTTCCCCGAGGGGCAATCTACTTCGCACTATCAAGGTCACGCGGCGCTGCCTACGTGCCTTAGATGTATGGAAGAAACCTTGGTTCTTGAAACAGGGCCCGGTGCTGGGAGCTCTTTGTCGCCGTGTAACGCTAGCGACAGATGCATCCCTCACTGGTTGGGGTGCAGTCATGAGTGGCCACCCTGCCCGTGGTCTGTGGAGCGATCGCCATCGAACATGGCATATCAATTGTCTAGAAATGCTAGCAGTTTTTCGTGCACTGAAGCACTTCCTCCCAGACCTAAGGGGTCACCATGTGTTGGTGCGCACCGACAACACATCGGTGGTCTCCTATATCAACCACCAGGGAGGTCTGCGTTCGCGCCCTTTGTACAAGCTGGCGCACCAGATCCTGGTGTGGTCCCAGAGCAAACTCCTCTCACTAAGAGCAGTATATATTCCTGGGAAACAAAATGTGGGAGCAGACATACTGTCGAGGCAGGGGCCGAGGCCCGGGGAGTGGAAACTTCACCCACAAGTAGTGAAGCAGATATGGAGAATATTTGGCAGGGCTCAAGTAGACCTATTTGCATCTCAAGAGACGTCTCAATGCCCCCTTTGGTTCTCTCTAGTTCATCCAGCTCCTCTGGGACTGGACGCTTTGGTACAGACCTGGCCGAGGCTTCGTCTGTACGCATTTCACCCTATTGCACTGCTCCCGGGAGTTCTGGCGAGAGTGCGCCGGGACGGGGTCCGTCTGTTGTTAGTAGCCCCGTTCTGGCCGGGCCGAGTATGGTTCTCAGATCTAGTCTCGCTCCTCGACGGCTCTCCGTGGGAGATACCGATCAGGACAGACCTCCTCTCGCAGGCGCAGGGTACGATAATTCACCCTCGCCCGGAGTTGTGGAAGCTGTGGGTGTGGCCCCTGAGGGGGCACAACTTTTAGCAGCCGGTCTGTCAACCGAGGTTGTTGAGACCCTTCTCCAATCCAGAGCTCCCTCAACGAGGAAACTGTACGCCCTGAGGTGGAAACTCTTCACCTCATGGTGCAGAGACCGCCAGCTAGACCCAGCAAACTGCCCGATTGGTACAGTTCTGGAGTTTCTACAGGCTAGGCTCTCTGCAGGGTTGACCCACTCCACGCTTAAGGTTTACGTGGCGGCTATTGCGGCCTACCACGCCCTTCTCGATGGCCAGTCTTTGGGAAGACACCCCTTAGTTACACGTTTCCTCTGCGGTGCGCTGAGGCTGAAACCTCCAGTACGGTCCCGTATTCCCCCGTGGGACCTGGTGGTGGTGTTAGAGGCAATGTGCAGACCCCCATTTGAACCTATTAAAGATATCTCAGACAGACACCTTACACTTAAAACCTCCTTTCTGTTGGCTATCACCTCTCTGCGGAGAGTAGGAGACCTTCAGGCCCTCTCTGTGGCCCCTACTTATCTTGAATTTGCACCAGGCATGACTAAAGCGTTCATATACCCTCGAGCGGGATATGTTCCTAAGGTTCCCTCTGTTACACCACAACCTGTCGTACTGCAGGCCTTCTGTCCTCCTCCCTTTCGGGAGCCCGACCAGGCGAAGCTAAATTGTATGTGTCCAGTTAGAATGCTGGACGCATACGTCCACAGAGCTGCCCTGTGGAGGAAGACCGATCAATTGCTTGTATGCTACGGTCCCCCCAAGAGGGGTTTTCCTGCTTCTAAGCAGACTATTAGTCGTTGGATAGTCGAGGCTATCAACGCTTCCTATGAGTCCTCTGGTCGTCCCCCGCTGTCGGGAGCCAAGGCTCACTCTACCCGGGGTATGGCGGCCTCCAAGGCCTTCTTAGCAGGTGTATCCATGCTGGACATCTGCAACGCTGCGGGATGGTCCACGCCCTCCACGTTTGTCAGATTCTATGGCCTAGACATGCCAGTCACTCCAGGCGCTTCAGTCCTCCTGACCTAAGCTGTGCTCTTCGGATACACACTAGGCAGGGGTTTGGTAGTCTGGCGGCGTTGGTACTCGTTCCCCAAAGCGCTTTTGACGCAGCTCGAGTTCCTGAAGAGGAACGTCTCTAGGTTACGTATGTAACCCTAGTTCCTCGAGGGAACGAGACGCTGCGTCTCGGAGCCATACCCCCCGGCACCCCTGCCGGCGCTTGCTGGTACTCGAAGCTGACGCCAGCTGCGTGGCACGTGCTTTTATAGCTTCCTGGTCGCTTACGTCACTCCACCGGTGACGTCACGCTCTTCCATTGGTCTGATTTCACACGATATTCAGAGTCGCGCACGCTGGGCGCGTTCCCCAAAGCGCTTTTGACGCAGCGTCTCGTTCCCTCGAGGAACTAGGGTTACATACGTAACCTAGAGACGTTTTTATACAATAACATCACCCCATAATCACAAACAAGATTCCTCCCTCAGCCTTGTATTTTGTCAACACCATTTCTTTGTGCCATAAAGGCTTCCTACCAGTGGACATCCTTTACAAAACTTGACATCTAGCACAGTTTTATCATAAGTAGATTGCAAAATGTTTCTATACGAGCATTTCAGTCAAATGTAATTTATGCAATATTTCATCAAGGGAGAAAATCAAGCTACAGCAACAGTTCAAAATCAGCCCAATTCTGTGTAAAAAAGTGAATTTGGCATCCTACATCTAACACAAGCTGCAACCAAAATTATTTAAATACTCCTCATATTGATGGCAGATCCCTGATGCGCAAAAATTATATGCAACATTATAATGTTTGTATGAGCAGGCAAATGACCAGAAATTGTGAGTGGGGTTAAGAAAACAGTCACACGCAGGGCTTTAATACAAAAAACGCACACAATTAATTGCGATTAGAGAAAGCAGAAAAACAAATCCATGACATTTTGGACAATTTACAAATCCCGTGAGGTCGCAAGTCCAAAAAAGAGGACATGTCCGGGGGGAAAAGGACCTATGGTCAACCTATTTTAACAGTGTTTTTAATTTTAACATATTATTATTATTAATTAACCAATAATTATTGCCTCATTGTTTTTATTTAATACGTTAAGTCATGGAAACTAGTATATTAAGTAAGATGTGTTGTTGGTGGTGAAATTATGTATGGGATGGTGCCCCCCTGGGAGTTGTGTCCTCTCTAGATAACGGTGGGAGTCTAGGAGTATTTTCTCATTGTATTTTCACCTACTTTTCCTCCAGATGTCCAGCGGGGCTCAGCGTCTCCAGACAGATATATGATTATATGATTGTATAATTTATTGTATAATTATACAAATGTATAATTATTTGTAAAATGAATTGTATAATTATAACAATTATGAATTATGTTAATGGTTAATAATGAATTAGGTTAATATTTTGACAATTTATTATTATTATTACTATTATTATTATTACTCAAACCTTTATTTTTACAATCCCAATTTGGATGTTTTCTTTTTTTTTTAATCAAGAATCTGTGATTTGTAAATTATCTAGAAACCTTTATTTGACAAAAGTACAGAGAAAAGATTTTCAATGTTTTCACTGATCCACTGATTTTGTAAATGTAAACACATTTTGATTTTGATGGCTGCAGCACACTAGCACATTTACTCTTTGTCTACAAAACCACGCTGTTGTAGCACATGCAGGACGAGAACTGGCATCATCTTGGTCTAACAATCATGAACTTCCCATGATAGATGACCTCTGAACAGAATTATATGTCTCTGTACAATCACAATATATTCTGTTATCACAGCATAGAACTGATGTATAGAATTCTCCCAGAGTAACAGAGCTTCAAATTATTTTTCTTGATACAGCAGCTAGTACTCCTGTGCACATGTGGCTATATTTAACACCCCAGCATGACAGTTTCTTATTCAATGTCATCTCAGGGGTCAGAGGTCAAGCATATTTCCTGTTTTGCCCTACACAGACAGAGATTTATCTAATTTCTCTTAATCTTGTCACAATAGTTGGTGAAAGACCTACATTCTTTGCTATATTTTGCATTGAGAAATGTGATTTTTGATTTGTTTGACACTGATACTGTCACATGGAATTGATGTTGATAGTGTTGAAATTATGCAGCCAAGTGATGATATCTCTGATCATTATCTAGTCTTGTGTAAACTTCATATAGCTAAAATAGTAAATTTTAATCCTTGTTACAAGTATGGAAGAACCATCACTTCTACCACAAAAGACAGTTTTGAAAGTAATCTTCCTGATTTATCCCAATTCCTCAGCATATCCAGTATAGCTAAAAAAAAAAACTTGATGATGTAACAGAAATTATGGACTATCTGTTTTCTATCACTTTAGATACGGCTGTTACTTTATGCTTAAAGAAGATTAAGGAAAACTGTTCAATAAATTTATGACAAGTTTTACCATTGTGAAAAGCACTTCTGTGTTCTATCATTGCACTCTCTGATGCTGTTTGTAAGAGCTTCAAATTGCAGCAAAATCAGAATGTAAATCAGTCTTAGCTTCTTATGTACAGTATTGACAGAAGATTTTGCATAACAAAATAAATAAAGAGTTGAGTAGAGAATAAAAAGACAAGTCTGTTGAGAGAAGACACTTGATTTAATGTTGAGAAGATCACACTTCAGTCGCTCCAGAGCAGGTAAATTGGGGTTTGTTGGATATCTATGGCTGTAAAAAAAAAAATATATATAAAATATATAACATCATCTACTTTAACTTTAAAGCTCATTATACCTAGATAAGAATAATCAGATTGGTTGTACAATTTTAACTTAATTTATATAAAAGAAAAAAGTTAAATCTCATATTATTTACAAAAACGGAGTTGAAATTGGTTAATTTAATAAGTTAAACTAATGCTAAAAACACATTGTCATCATTATTTACAGCTTGTTTAAGGGTTTTAGGTCAAAGGGTGGTTTTTGCATTCAATGATTGTTTCTGTAAGAACATGTTTTGCAGTCATGTCTGCTTGCTCATCTCCAATAAATCCCTTTGAATATAAAGAAAACTATTTCCTTTTCAATATCAGAAACCTAACCAACATGTCATATTCTTGTCATTTCTTTCCTTCAGTGAACAAACCTGTGAAGACAAGATGATACAGAACAAGATTCAACTGGTTGTTTTTCTCGGTGAGTGTCAGTGAAAGAAACTGATGCCAGATCAGAGGATTAGAGCTGTTTAACACTGTTGATTTTCCTGCAGCAGGAATCCTGTCCAAGGCTTCATGTGATCTGTATCGAATCTTCCTGATCCAAGAGCCAAAGACCTGGACAGAAGCGCAATCCTACTGCAGAGAGAAATACACGGATCTGGCAACGGTTCAGAGCGATGAAGACAGAGCCAAACTAAAGGAGGCGGCAAACGCTGTGAACTTTCAGTCTGTGGCCTGGGTCGGTTTATACAGAGGCGTTTTGCGTTGGTCATATCAAAACACACCGATCAGTTATGAGACATGGAATACTGGAGAGCCAAACTCGCCCATCACAAGCGAGGCCTGTGTGGTTGTAAGAAACAGCAAACTATGGAGTGACAGATACTGTACTGACCAAAACGAATTATTTTGCCAAACTGGTAAGAAATTATACAGTACTCATAGATCTCTTTGATTTGAGTTAAAAACAAACAAACAAGCATACAATTTATACAATTCATATTCACAGAACTTATACACACTACAAAAAAGCTTAGTATTTCTGTCTTGTTTTCCAGCAAAAATATCTAAACTTCCTTAAATCAAGATACATTTACATGTGAAACAAAATGACTTAAGATATAAGATAAATATGATGAAGATATTGATAAAGCTCGTATCTTAAATCATTTTAGATCTCTGATAATGTATCTTGATGCCAGGATGATTAGACATTTGTGCTGAAAAACAAGACAAAATACTGAGGAAGTTTATCAATTTTTGCAGTAACACCTGACCTCAACGCATTCTTAAATCATGTTTTCCAGAAGAAAAAAAATACAATCATTCTAACAAGACCTGAACAATTTCATAGGTGACAAATAAGCAGCCTTTAAAGTCCCGTTTTTCGTGCTTTCTTGTAGCTTTGATTGTGTTTACAGTGTTCAATATAACGTGTTCATGTTTCGCGTGTAAAAAAACAGTATTTTTCACACAATTCACTTATCTGTATACCGCTGTTTTCACTGTCATAAAAACAGGCTGATGTCTTCCTTTTTCTATGAAGTCCCTCCTTCAGAAATATGTAACGAGTTCTGATTGTGCCAGCGGTTCCTGTGTTGTGATTCGACAGCAGCTTAGAGCATGCTGCCCTCCTGGAAACGTGATTGGACTAGTTTTGGAGTAGTTTTGAGAAGCAAGTGGGCAGGATTTGTTTTGAAAAAAAACAATCCTGATCTGAACGCACGTGCTGGAGATGTACTTACATCACAGGAGCGTTTTTACTGACGAGATGAGCATGAAAATCATTTTTTACATTTTTTTTGCACAGCCCTAACATCTAGTTAACAAAGCTAAACAGCATTGCCCTTTGTGTAATAAGTTACAGAAACTGTTAAACGCACCAACTTAAATAATAAAATACACTTACCGGTTGTGGTCCATAAACAACGCCTTCTCCAAACAAAGAGGGAACTGCTCCATCTTTCAGGAAAAATCTTTGTGCGAATCCAGCATTAAACTGATTGAGATTGAGGAAGCTGTCCTCAGCAAAATGTGCTGCACATAGTTTTACATGTGGATTATAATTTTCGGGAACTGAGTTAAACATAAATTGTAACCATTAATCTCCAAGTACAGCGTCCCTGGGAAGCCCAAAAAAAGATGATTGTACTCCGAGATGAAAAAACAGCGTTTCAACGACATAACAAAAAACACAAACAGCTCTTCCTTCTTCTCTGTCGGAGCACAACAAGGCCACGCCCCCTGTTTGTGTATTCATGTGGGCGGAGGTTAGTCAAAAAACTGTTTTAGTGACGTCATTACTGCAGGAACTAGAGGGGTGTAGTCCAAACGGGTCGTTTTTTGTAGGCAAATTCTGTTAAATAAAATATCTCGCTTGGCATTGAACTTTGAGCTTTAGAATTTTACAGATATTATTTATACTCTAACAACAAAATTACACACTAACTAAAGTTTAAAACATGGGATCACAAAGAACGGGACCTTTAAAACAGTTTTATTAAAGACACTGCATGAAACTGCAGTAACAAATGTGTTGTGTGTTATCAGAAAAAAAAAAAAAAAATCAACATAAACATCACTTCTTAGTGCTCCTGATCTGATATGATTAAAACTGTATCATTGAATTACTATTATTATATAAACAATGTAATTATCCAATACACAGTAACACACACACAGATCTACTGCTTTGCATTTACACTTCAGACTTAAATCACAGAACTTTTTATTTATTTATTTATTTTCTCATGCTATGTTCATCAGTTGTATATAAACAAAGCTATAAACTTATAGTTAATTTTGTATGTCACTTCACATTTTAAAGATTTTTTCTCTGTCCAATCTACTCCTTAGACAAACAGGACACACTTCAGAATAAGTTTAAATTCATTGGAACGGCCATGAACTGGACTGATGCTCAAATTTACTGCAGAACAAACTACGTAGACCTGGCCACCATTTCAGATGACACAGAGAACACGTTCCTCGCAAACATACTTTCTGACTTGGGCCTCTCATGGGCTTGGAACGGCCTGCACAGGACCCTATGGCAGTGGTCAGACGAGAGCAGTGTATCGTTGTCCTCTGTGAATTGGGTGTCTGGGCAGCCTGATAACTTGAATGGAAATGAGAATTGTGTCAAAGCCAATACTGTAGGACTGATGGCTGATGACCCCTGCTCGACTCCACTTCCTTTCTACTGCCGCGAAAACAGGAAAATACAGCGTGTGAGATTCACAATCACATCAGACGGACAACTGGATGAATCCACAGTGATGGAGGCCATAGAGATGAAGGTCAGATGATTGTTTTAATATAATTAATATGCTACTATATTTATATACGCAAAATAGTGATTTTAGACTGTACCGAAAGGGGTTTTATTTACATTTTTTCAGTTTCTATTTTAATTGTAGTTAACTTTGTTATATGTTTATATAATTTGCATGTTTCTAAACATCCTTAAATCAACAAAATGACTTGAAATATAAAAATATGTGATTTTTTGCTATACAATTTGAAAAATAAAACAAAATCTGCCAATGGACTCAAAAATCAGCTAGCTTTCCATTAAATTGAACCTAGCTTTTCTTAGAAATATTATTTCCCTTGTTTAAAGAAAAAAAAGACAACAATAACACAAACAAACAACAAACAAACAAACAAACAAAAATATTTAGGTATATTTGCTTCTTACCTTCTTTCAGTTTAATATTTGTTGATCTAAGAATGTTTATAATCTAGTTGTACTAAAATAAAGTTAGATAAAATACTAATCTTATTATTATTTATTTTATGCAGTGTTTATTTTATTTTTATTAACAATAGAATTTGTGTGTATTTATTTATTTATTTTTAATAGTTTTAGTTTACTGACATCTAAATGGCGGTAGATTGATCTCGTTCACTCATGACTGATGTAATCTGGTCTTTAGATGAAGGAGATCCTCTCAGATCAAGAAAAATCCAGCATAAACTGGAGCGTCCAACCTGACGGGGAGATCTTCCAGCAGCAGAAAACACAAGAAAACACACAAGAGACGGCATGTGAGGACTTAGAGCCAATGAAACGCTAAACTCTGATAGAAGAGATAACTTGTCCAAACATTAATGAATCTTTAAAGAAAAGGCATTCATAACACCATCACATGTTATTATAACAGTCAATTCATGGTAAATTATAAAATAATGATGGAAAATATGTTTATATACATATATATTACACATTATTTATTTCAGTTTGGTATTTGTTTACAAATAAATCTTTCAACATATCAGCTAAAAATGTAGCTTACATCTATAAAGTACAGCAGTTTTTCTTTAATCTATGTTTGATATGCGGTGCAATCGATTAGACTGAACTGACTCAGGATAACTAATATAATATATAATAAATTTAATTAAACACTAAGATTTGTAATTTCTATAAATGAAATCAGTGCATAAAACAATTTATTTGTTTTCTACAAGTACCTAAACATTTTGGAAACACTTTATGCACCTTTCTTTTCAAGGCAGATGTAAACCATTTTCTGTGAATGTGCGAGACTTCCAATTAATTAACTGCTGAAGGGAAATAACAATAAAGTGCAGTAAACTGTAAAAGTGTTTGCACTTCAAACCAGTGTGTTCGTAATTAAGATAATGATAAAAATAGCTGGATGCAGAAGAGACCAGAAGCCTCGCACATAAAGTTTACGAATGTCCAGGAAAAATAAGGTGGATAAAAAGCAATTATCATTATTAACTAGCATGCATTTTACTTGCATATTGGCTGTTTATTAGTACTTATAAAGCACATATTATTGCCTTATTTTTCATGACCACATTGTAGATCAATTAATACTAACCCATACCTAAACTTAGCAACTACCTTATAACTATTAACCCTTTAAGCCTAACGTGTGCACAACCCCACAAAAATATTTATAATATAATTACTAAGCAACCACTAAAAGAAATAACACAAAATATGTCTCATTTAAAATCTTTAAAATCTTTTTACTGCAGTTATTAACAAGTGCTTGATCAACATCAAATACTGTAGGTGTCATATGAAAGCTTAGAGTATGAACTTTACATTGCATGTAGTCAGTTTAAGTAGTACTGAGTTATTTACTGATAAATAAGAAAAGCATGTTTTCATAATTTATAATACATTGCAGCACATAGTACAAAAATCATATAGCAAAAACATCACTTGGCTCAGATAGTCATGCGTCATAAATCATTTGAAAGATCTCAGAGTAGAATACAACAATTTGTCAGGTTTTGCTAATAACTTCATAAAACATGTTCAGAAATTACAGCATTATTGACAGCAGATTATTCTCAAACTCACCATAATCTGTCACTTAGATTTAAAGATACTTCCTCAACTGTATCTCAGCATGACATTAAAAAAATATTTCAAAAAATACAGAAAATATCAAACAATGCCTATCTTTTGACTCTCATTGCTGAACAAGTTTATGCTTAAACAGGTACGGACTGGGACTAAAAAACAGCCCTGGACTTTGACTAGGGCCGGCCCATGGCAATCTGTGCGTGTAAAGTCGACAACAACAACAATAACGCATGGCATGAGAGTCACAAGACTTTAATTGTGGTTCATGATACCATACCATCCAAGTTATAGCAATAGCACTGATGTTGACTAGATGTTGAGCTGGAGTGGGTGTCTTTCTCTGCTCTTGGTCTAAGCTCAACCTGAAAAAACAATGATGGAATGGATTTAGCATGGAATAGATTATAAAATATGATGTTATAACAGCATATTATACAATCTATTTCATACTGTCTTAAAATGAATTTATTACTTAATAATCTTAATTTATGCAGTAATGAATTAATCTTACTGCACAGATTATAATACCACATCTAAATGAAAATACACCATCACTAATTTAACTTCTGTATTCAAAATCTTCAGAGTTTGTAAGCATTAACTGTAATGTTAACAACATTTTTAAAAGTAAAAGCACAACATATTTCTTAATATTAGCTACTGCATGTGACATTTTACAACTAAAATGTTGAAGCTTATCTGTTTTAACTACTGTAATCATTAAAAATGTAGCAACCTGAATATCACTTCCTAACATCATCTCTAGCAAGTAACTGGATCTGCCTGTGGAACCAGCTCATCTTTCTGTTCCTCATCATCTTCACTGGTGGCATGTTGCTGCATAGCCGTTGCTGCTGCTGGAAAATATATATATTTCAGTTAGTTTGGACAAAAAAAAACAATTATCTCGCCTTCTCAGCCCCACCCTTTTCTTTCCGTTTTTTTCCCGCGGCCGCGATATGCATATTGTTTGTTTCTTTCTATGCTTCTTCAATCTAACGTTAACGTCTTTGCTGTTCATTTATTCCTACTCTTCCACTTCTTATTCTTCTTACTTGCCGGCCACGGCCAGTGCAGCTGGCATCCAACTTAAAGGTGCATTGCTGCCACCTACAGTACTGGAGTGTAAAACAGATTAGCAGGGGAAAAAAAAACAGGTGATGACTGTGTGCGTGGTGGGAAGTGGGCCGGCCCGCCAGCCGTCCTGGAGTACCGGCCGTTCTGTAATTCTCCAGATCACACAGATGGCCAGTCCGCCCCTGTGCTTAAACCAATAAAATATCTGCCATTAGAAAAAACAAAAAACAAAAAAAAAAAACACACACATTTTATTACAAAAGTAGATTTTTTTTTTTCTGTCTGGATCTCACTGGTTTAAGAATATGTTTTAATTTTCTCAAGTTTTTTTTTTTTCACTCGAATTGTTATGCTGATTATATATTATACAGATTTGCATTTATTTAGTCATTTATTTAGAAATGTTATTTAGAAATTAATTTTAGAGAGCAACCTACATTTGGTTTGTGCTTTGCTTTCTTTAATATTAAATTACTCTTCATTCACATAGGATTTATGATCAATTTATTTTATAAATGATTGATTATATGATTATATGATTTATCATATAATCATTTCAATCATGTATGTACTCATATCATTGATTCATTCAAGGATTAGTCATTTATATGATTTTGTTGCATTGTTATTTAGTCTTATGATTGTGTGCATTCAGTGGATATTTGTCTTCATGAGTAAGAGATCAGAGCATGTCTCCATCGTTTCAAGGATGATGTAGTGAAGCAGTCAGATTTCATTGCTGTGGTCTGTTCTATAATAACTCTTGTTGTATTTGTGCTGCTCAGATGAAGTCTGAACACTGAAACATACACAACTTATTCAATAAACTCTGCTCATTTTATCATCACTCTGTCTCCTGCTTCTGCTCTTCTCTAGCTTTCTCAGTCAACTTTTTGGCTGACAGAAGACAGTTTTGACATCTGAATTAAAGTCTTTCATCTGAAACATCTCTCACAGTAACAACTTCTCATTTAGATCAAGTATTATTGAGAAAGTGAAGCATAAACCAAACCACATCCGGCATGACAGCCACTAGTTTAGCTACATGATATAAGGGTTAAACTGGTTCATTTAGAGCATTTAACTTTAAATCTGCTCACTAAATCATAATTTACTTTTAATGTGTTGTGTGGTTAATGGTGATGCATCTGCATGATTTAGAGCAGGCATCTTTATCGCAGATCGATTGCACGCCAACAACATTATTACATGACATCAGTGCAGCCAAAATAATTTATCATGTGTTTGTGATTCCATTTGATTTTTATGCACCATTATGTGGACATACAGGCCTTCATTACTTATTAAACATCTAGTGAACATACAGATTTTTGTGCTTTTGAAATTCAAATAAAAATGATTATATAAACAAGCAAAACAAAATTTAGTTCTGCACTGTTTGCTCTGCAAACAATTTTGTTACCAATCTTTTCCATCAAAGTTACACCACACGTTCAAGCCTTATTATTTATAGGTTGTGTAATCTATTATATGTTTGTAACAGGCAGTGTTGGGCAAGTTACTCTGAAAATGTAATCAAATTACTGATTATTGATTACTCCTTTTAAAAGTAATTGCATTACTGTTCTGATTACTTTATTTCAAAAAAGTAATTAGTTACATTACTAGTTACATTACTTTTCCTCTATATGAAATTTATGAAATCCCAGCATACACGCTCCCAATAATTTTTTTTACTAAAGCATCAACATTCACAGAACACTGTTATTTTTAACTAAATAACAATTTAATAATAACATCAGAAATGTATAATTATATAGTGTTTCCTTTCCACGATTATTCAAACAGCGAATAAGTTATAGTGACATTATCACTAACATTGATCTATCACGAGTTCAAGCACTCTCAAGATTCAAGTTATAGTTATTTTTTCCAGATCCATATACGATTTTCCCCAAAAACCAAACAAAACTATCGTTATAATCACTAAAGCTGTATAAACTGTGAAATGAATATCTTACTTTGTACATTTACATTTACATTTAATCATTTAGCAGACGCTTTTATCCAAAGCGACTTACAAATTAGAACAACAGAAGCAGTCAGGTCAACAAGAGAACAACAACAGTATACAAGTGCCATGACAAGTCTCAGTTAGTCTAGTATAGAACGCATAGCCAGGTATTTTTTTTTTATTATTTATTTTTTTTTAAATGAATGAAAAAGACAATAAAAGGAAAAGTACTGGTGTTAGTAGGTTAAGTGCAGGCGAAAAAGATGAGTCTTTAGATGTTTCTTGAAAATGAGTAAAGACTCGAATTGAGATTGGGAGGTCATTCCACCAGCAACATACATACATCTGCGCGTTGTTGTTTATGATGAGGGAGTTCCGGAATTCAGTCAGTGAATGCGCACGCGCTCAACAAAACTGATGAGTTTCAGCGAGGACTCATTTGAACGCTTCTGATTGGCCATTGCATTCCTAAACTCAACAGTGTTTGGTTAAAATGCGTAACACTGTAAAAATGCCTAAAATAAAATACGGCGCAACGTGAGCAGATCTTAATTTAAAAGCGCATTTGACACTGTCTATTCATATTCACTTTGTTAGTAACAGACGTACAGTAATAGATTATATTTGTTTGTGCAGGGGCATTTTTTTGACAATTAAGTCATTTAGTACATGCATTTGAGAGACGTTCTTGTGTGCTGTGTGCATGCAGTTTGCAGTTTTAATCGCCCTTTTGGGGATTTTATGACGACAAAACGAAGTATGCAGCCTATTCTCAAAGTTTCTTGTGCAGGTTATTTATGATGAAGTGATATAGCGCGCGCCACATATCTGCGTACTGTTGAAGAGTGTGAGCACAGTAAAACGCCTGATGGGACAGAGAAGTGTGTTTTACTGAAATAGTCTAACTACATTTCATCAGAACGCAGTTCACAGTTGTTCTACTGAAGCTCATTTTGCTGCTGTAGCTCTTTGACTCGCGCATGACGCTGAGGTGAAGCTCAAGTGTGGCTCTGAAAGTTCTCCTGTTTGATGTGGTCATAGCGTAAAGCTATACTGCGGTTCTGCATCTAAATAAATGCATTTCTTGTCAAGAAAGTTGCAGTTTTCAGTGGGGTGGCCACGCTTTCATTAGGATCCATATCCATATTAAATGTATTAATTATAATATATATAATTATTAGGAGTTTAACGATATGCGTATTCACATTGAACCGTTCGGTACGAAGCTTTCGGTTCGGTACGCGGTACACATTATGGACTAATGAATTATATTTGAAAAAAAAAAATTGTGAAATATAACGATTTTTTTCAACAAGGTAGCCCAATAACCCAAACGACGTAACAGGCAACGTCCCTGACACCCCCGAAGAAGAATAAAACACCAACTTATATGTTTATGTTAGGCTACTCAGTCAAGCGCTCACTCACTCAGTACGCGCTGAAGGCTCGTGGCAAAAAGGCCAATGCGTTTAACAGACCAGAAATAGAAGATCCTTCAATAACCAACAGGTCTGGTGATTGGGTGCACTTTGGCTTCCCTGTAAACTATAATGGTGATGGCAAGAGAGTGGTGGATAAAAAAACAATGGTATGTCGCATCTGCTACATGACAGGGTACACCAGCGGGAATACAAAAAAGAAAAAAAAGAAAAGAAAAACACCAGCGGGAATAGTTGAAACATGTCAACTCATTTACGCCGACATCACCTTAGTGTGTCAGTATCTGGGAAAAGACGAAAAAAAGGAGAAACATACACGCAACAAACTATCCCTGCAGCATTTAGACATTTCCAACGGATTCAAACAGGGCAAAAGACATCACCGCGGCGATTGGTAGGCTACATTTATGTTACATTTCCGTTATAGCCGTGGATATGAGACCTTACTATTTACCATTCATTCTATCATCACCATTATATCTTACAGGGAATCCAAAGTGCACCCAAACACCAGACCTGTTGGTTATTGGAGGATCTTCTATTTCTGGTCTGTTAAACGCATTAGCCATTTTGCAACGAGCCTTCAGCGCGTATTGAGTGAGCGAGCGCCTTAATCTGTAGTGGAAAACGCAGGTTTTAAAAACATGCTTAATGTAATTGAGCCCCGTTACAATATTCCTTCACGAGCCCATTTCAGCCAGACCGTAATTCCTGCTTTGTTCCAAAAAACATAAGCCCTATAGAGAACCAATTGAGTAAAAAAAGTTAAAAAAAGTTACATCTTTGTATTTGTTCATAACTACTACAACAATATAACATTTTATTTTTTTTTTTTTATAAGGAGCTGTTTTTGTTTTATACAGTATGCTGCTAAGGAAACACCATAGAAGATGGGTAAAGAATAGCTCCATCATTGTTCAATGTAAAAAAAAAAAAAAAAAAAAAAAACATACTTTGTTAGTTTTAATAAATAAAACATTTTTTAAAAATCAAGGAAATTTATCTGCCAATTTTTTCTTTTCGCTGTATCAAAAACGTACCGAACCGAACCGTGACACCAGTGTATCGTATCGAACCGAACCATGAATTTTGTGAACCGTTACACCCATAATAATTATATATATTAACATTTATTAACTAATAATTTCAGCTAAATTAATTTCAACATTGATGATAATCAGAAATGTTTCTTGAGCAGTAAATCATCATATTTTCATGATTTCTGAAGATCATGTGACACTGAAGACTGGAGTAATGTGTCACGCTGTCTGATCTCTGTTTCCCTGGGTGTCCACTAGTGGTCTCACTTCCCCATAGGCACCTCACCGCAGGCACTACAATTCCGACTAGCCTTGTCCCTCATCACAGTAATTGCACTCCTGTTAATTGCACCAGGTGCCGTCACTTATTAATCATTATCCTCCCTATATTTACCAGGCTTTTCCTGGTTGTCTTCATGGAATCCTTTCCTTCCGTTACCCAGTCCTTCCGTTGTGCGCCTCTGCACAGGATGACAGCCACAGTTGACCCTCCCGAGTCGAGTCAGGTTCCCGTTGACCCTCCCGAGTTGAGTCAGGTTCCCGTTGACCCTCCAGAGTCGAGTCAGGTGATCGGTGATCCTTCAGAGTCAGGGCTAGTCACCGTTGACCTTCCAGAGTCAGGGTTAGTCACTTTTGACCTTCCAGAGTCAGGGCTAATCACCGTTGACCTTCCAGAGTCAAGTCAAGTCACCGTTGACCTTCCAGAGTCAAGTCAAGTCATCGTTGACCTTCCAGAGTCAAGTCAAGTCACCATAGACACTCCAGAGTCAAGTCAAGTCACCGGTGATATTCATGGACAAAGGCAAGTCACCAATGATCTTAATGGGCAAAGTACACTCACCATTGATCTTCATGGGCAAGTCACCAATGATCTTCATTGGGCAAAGTCCAGTCACCAGTGTTCTTCATGGGCAAAGGCAAGTCACCATTAATCTTCATGAACAAATGTAAGTCACCAATGGTCTTAACCCTTGTGGATTGTTCAACTCACTACCCTTTCGAGTTGTTCGGGATGAAAACATCCACTCAATTAAACTGCTGTAAAAATGTATCAGATTCATATTTTTTTTTCCAATTTTTTTGCATAAATCTGTTAAGGGGGGGGGGTGGGGTGGGGTGAAATGCTATTTCATGCATACTGAGTTTTTTACACTGTTAAAGAGTTGGATTCCCATGCTAAACATGGACAAAGTTTCAAAAATTAAGTTGTACGTCTGAAGGAGTATTTTTTGTTCCCAAAATACTCCTTCCGGTTTGTCACAAGTTTCTGAAAGTTTTTTTCGAGTATGGCTCTGTGTGACGTTAGATGGAGCGGAATTTCCCTATATGGGTCCTAAGGGAACTTCTGCCCGAAGAGCGCACGCTCCCGTATAGCAGAGCACTGAGAGCACAGACATTCACTGATCAGAGCGAGAGCGTCGCGAAATGTCACAAAAGAAGTGTGTTTTTGGTTGCCAGGGCAAGACAACCCTGCACAGATTACCAAAAAAAAAACAGCATTAAGGGACCAGTGGATGGAGTTTATTTTTACAGAGCATCAACGGAGTTGTGCAAGTGTTTTTGTTTGTTCCCTGCATTTCGAAAATGCTTGTTTTACAAACAAGGCCCAGTTTGACGACGGATTTGCGTATCGTTTATTTCTTAAGGATGATGCAATCCCAACGAAAAAGGGTCACGATCGTGTGTTGGAACCGCAGGCGGTGAGTAAAACTGCCGGAGACCCGGGTTCGAGCCCCGCTCGGAGCAAGTCGTTGCTGCTGCTGCTCTCGTTCAGTTTCAGCCTCGGGATCTGATTCTGGATCATAAATAAACGGCTGAATCTGACTGTTAGCCATGGTTTGTTTTGGATGATGGTTTTTCCCTCACGGTGTCACAGCTTCTGCATGCTCTCAACGCAAAAGCCTACTGGCGCTCGTGATTCTTTAGCTCCGCCCACACGTCACGCCTCCAGTCAGTCGTGTTTTTCAGGGAAAAATCGGTACAGACTATCTTTCTCTTATGAATGGATGCAGTACTACTCTATACTCAAGATTAATAGGATATTGAGTGAAAACGAGCATTTCACCCCCTCTTTAATCAACCTCAGTACTTATCAAAACTACCAAATGTTTTTAAAAAAATACAATATTTTAACTCTTTAATTGCCAAGTTCATAAATGATGTCACTGATTTGTGGGAGAAAACACACAAATTGAATTATTTTCAATATAAAATTAATTGTGGCTGGATTTTTTTTTTTGTACTTTTTATAACAGTCTTGGGCATGTCAAAGATTAGTAGCAACATTGGTTTGATGCATTTTTAGTTTTTGTGCAACATTAGATTTATTTTTTTCTCCATAATTTGCTGTTGGTGGCTGTTTTTGCCCCATTGACTTCCATTATAATGAAATTTTGTGATTGCAAAGCCATGACCCCATGTAATCATGCATTCTTGATTGTTGGTGGTTTTCCCTGTTGGGAAGAAGTAACATTTGTTATTTTTATAGTTTATCACTAGGAGGGACCATTAACCATTTAGATAGGCCTGTGCAAAAAAAAGCTTAGTTTCTGACTTGTATATAAAGCTATATGGAGTATGACAGCATATTATATTGAGTGTGTGTGTGTGTGAGAAAGAGAGAGAGAGTGTGTGTGAGAAAGAGAGAGAGAGTGTGTGTGAGAGAGACCTTTGTGCACTTACCTTAATGTATTTCAAAATATCACAATGTACACCTCAGCTCTTAGAATTACATGGAGTAAACAAGTGTATGTATGCACCTGCTGCCTTTTAATGGTGGTGAAAATATTCGGTTGTTAAGTGATGACGTAAGAAGCGCTGTTTCCGGGTCCAGGCCTCAATTCGCTTCACTTGAGAATATGACCTCAGCAGCCATTTATGAGCACTGTTTATTCATATTGATAATTTAAGTTAAACGCTTTCAAACTTGGATATACACTACAGTCTCTGTGCCCACAGCGTCCCAAACACAAATATATATACCTGTGTATATATTTTTTTATGTTTATATTTTCATTGTCTGGCTATCTGGTACTTCGGTATGGAATTAAAGGTTAATATTATAACTTTTTCGCTAGTATTCTATCACATTGTGAGTTTATATTAGCACCTTTTTTTGTTTTCTCGTGGTAATGGATAGAGCGTTTGGACACGGAAGCGCTGCTATGTTACGTCAGACTTAACAAGCGAATAGACTTAACAAAAGCAAAGTATGTGGATTTAAACACTTGCATGCCATCGTGCTGGATATTTAATGGTGAGAAGAGCAGCAAGCAACACGAGAAAAGGCTTGACTTGTACCAAAGTTTTAGAAATGATTATGTAGCGTGACCCCTCCAGTGAGCTGCAGCTTATTTGAAGTTGGTATTGCATTTTGGTTCATAATACATTATGTTCATAAATTAGATGTGAAGTAGATTTTTTTTTTTTTTTTTTTTTTTTTTTTACAGGATTTTAAGGTTTTAAACTAGCTTTACCATCAAAAAAAGAGGAGCATTTCACATATAGGCCATCTGTACTTTTCACCATCAAAAGGAAACAGGTGCATAAACGCACTACTTTTATTATTGTTTACTCCATGTAGTTCTGAGAGCATGAGGTGCATATTTTGATTTTTTTGCAGATACTGTACATCAAGGTAAGTGCACAAAGGTCTCTGACACACCCTATCTTTCTCTGTCTCTCTCGATCACACACACACTATAATTTGCTATTATACTCCATATAACTCCTTACAAGCCAGAAACTAAGCCTTTTTTTGCATGGGCTTATCTAAAGGGTTAATATGGTCCCACGTAGTGATCAACTGTAAAAAATAGCAAATGTTACCTCTTCCCAACAGGGAAAACCACCAATAATCAAGAGTCTCACACACACAAACACTATAATTTGCTTTTATACTCCATATAACTCCATATACAAGCCAGAAACCAAGCCTTTTTTTTGCAAAGGCCTATTTAAAGGGTTAATAGTCCCACCTAGTGATCAACTGTAAAAATAAAATTTTTTTACCTCTTCCCAAAAGTGAAAACCACAAACAATCAAGAATGCATGATTATATAGGTGTCATGGCTTTGCAATCAAAAAATGTAGTTATAATGGAAGTCAATGGGGCAAAAACAGCCACCAACAACAAATTAGGGAGAAAAACAATTAAATCTAATGCTGCACAAAAACTAACAATGCATCAATGTTACTGAATGTTACAATGTTATGAATCTTGTTACTAATCTTTGACATGCCCAAGACTGTGATAAAAGGTAAAAAAAAAAAAAAAATCCAATCCACAATCACTTTTTATATTGAAAATATGTAATTTTGTCTTTTTTTTTTCCCAAATCAGTGACATCATTTATGAACTTGGTAATTAAAAAGTTAAAATCTTGGATTTATTTAAAAAAATTTGGTAGTTTTGATCAGGACTGAGGTTGATTAATAGATTTATGCAAAAAAAAAAAAAAAAATAGAAAAATATTTATCTGATACATTTTTACAGCAGTTTAATTTAGTGGATGTTTTCATCCACGAACATCCAGAAAGGGTAGTGAATTTGCCCAAAGTGTACCGTTGAGTTTTCAAAAAATTTCAAAGCATTTTTCCAAAATATGGGTCAAAATAAGATTTGTCACCAAAAATAATTCCATTAGCTCAAACACAGACAAAGTTGTGGTCAAAATAAGACTCAACTTTATCCCCTAGTGGACGAAAACGTCCCCAACAACACACAAGGGTTAATGAGCAGAGTCAGGTCACCAATGATCTATATTTACCAGTCTTTTCCTGGTTGTCTTCATGAAGTCCTTTCCTTCCGTTACCCAGTCTTCTCGTCTTCCGAGTTCCTCGTATTCCGAGTTCCTTTTCCTGTTCCTGTTCTTGTACCCTTTCCTGTTCCATCTTTGTTTTTTTTTTGTTTTTTTGATTGATTTCTGGTTTTGACCCCGGCTTGTTTGACTCTGATTTGGATTACCCTTAATAAACCACACTGCAACTGGATCTCTGGTCTCCTGTATTTCCCTGGGTCTCCGATCGTCACATAATGATGCTGAAAATTCAGCTGCACATCACAGAAATACATTACACTTTAACAGAGATTCACATAGAAAACAATATTATTTTGAAACAAAATATTTCACATGAAATTGTTTATTCTAATAAATCAGTTCTGTTGAACTTCTCTCTTCCACACTTCAGCCAGAAATGTCCCCTGTACAGCAGAGCTAGGGTAAGTAGGTCAGCAAGTGTAGAATAAACTGTTGTAAAATGTACTGTTGCAAAATAGTTATTGAATTTGATTTGCAAATGGCAAGGATAAATATATTAGGATAAATACAGATATTAGGGATCCGCTCTCAACTTAACTTTAGCTAAAACAAAGAATGAGAATGCAGCAAATATAATTATTTTGATGAGACCATTCTTATAAACATTTCATAATAAACAATGTTATAATTATGAAAGGAATCTGTCAATGACGAGGAAAGACACAATTATGTTCATAATGATTACTTTGTTTTCAGTACATACTTATTTTAAGCAAAATAAAAAAAATAGTTTAGACTTCAGAATGAAAACTTTTATGTCACATGGCCTTCTGCCATATCTAAATATAAAAATAATAATAGTCTGATAAAACATCAGATCTTACCTTCTAATATTCATATCTAATTGGGCTCAAAGGATGAACTATGTACTTTTTTTTTGCACATAAATTCTCAGACTCCACTGCTTTGTCCCTCAGGGCACAATATAATACTATTTGATGATATTTTGACTGTTTTTAGGATTAAAAAAAAAACAATTTAAACATCTAAATGTATAACTATAGGTATTGTCCAGACCTCCGATGAGAAAGGAAACAGAGACTGGAGCTTTTGCAACTTTACTTGAATATCCCTGGATTACATCAACCAATGAGTTTAGCTGGCTTGTCATGTTCATCCATCATGGCTTTTGCCTAATGGGCTCCAAATCAAGGAGATCCATCAATGTCATCAGCTAATAAGTGGATTTGCATGAAAGATGGATTATTACAGTATTTATGAGATATAAACTCAAGAGCAAATGACTACTGGCAGCTAATTTACTTTGGTCAACTGTATTGAAGTCAATTGCATTGATACACTGCTTCTCTTTACACATTTTAAATAAAATTACAAATCATGTACACTGAAATAAATGATTAAAATTTTCACTTTCTAATTTCAGAAATTGCTAATATTTAATTTTATTTATTTTTAATAATAAATATTTATATATTTAATTTTATATTTAATTTATATATTTAAAATATTTATAAATATTTCATCTTCATCTTACCTTACTAATCATGGTGCTGCCATCTGGTGCTCAAAAACATAAAGCACACATGTTTCAAATCATTCCTTAATCACTTTAAATGCTATTTTTTTCAGTGCGTTCAGTTAAAACTAATGCATAACTGCATGATAAAGTGGAACACAAGCACAAGCAAAAGTTGTAAAATATTAAAAAAAAAAAAAAAAAAAAACAGGAGGATTTTGATGACAGCTTCAGTTATATAATAGCATATGGTAAATTGACATCCCTTAAAAAATGATAAAATAAAACAAAAGTCTGCCATGACTAGTAAAACATTTTGATATTTGGCATTCTTTTTTTAATTTAATAACTTATTACACATTATATGTGCAGTGTCACGTGGTAAATGCAAATTGTCACATGACCAGAGCAGTTGAATTTCTGTTAGAATTTTATTTTCATTTTAGCATTAAGACACATGCAAAAGAATAATCCAGGGCTCTGTACTTCTGTAATATGGTGACAAACAGACAAATGATGATTAGAATCTAAGGCATTTGCATATGTGCACTTAGCAGGCACTTTTATCCAAAGCGACTTACAATGCATTTAGGCTATACATTTTTTTTTTTACCAGTATTGTTTTACTATAACTCCCATTTACTTATTTTTTGGTTTACCAGTTTAGTTTTTACAAAGCTTGTATTGTGTAATAATAGGTGTTATCTTGTGATACATTGTCCCGTTCCTCATGTGTAAGTCACTTGGGATAAAAGCACCTGCATGTACATGTAAATCAGCTTTTTTTAAAAATAAAAAAAGCAATAACTTATTTGGTTAATATAATAAAGTTCTATTATATTTTTACTACTGAACAGCTTCATTTTTCAAAGAAAAGTCTGTTCAGTGCTGTCTTTTGGAAAATATTCCCATCTGATTGGTTTCTATATGACAGTTTAACATCTTCTGTGAAGCCATTCTCCTTCAGCATCTGGTCAGTCTGAAGAACAGAAACAGGAAAGGACATTTCCTATTATTCAGTACTAAGAAAGTGTTTGGACACTTCAGCCATTCTTAACACATTTTGTTCTCCGAGGCATTACTTGCATGTGTCCATATGGGGTCACTATTGTTCCTTTAATACTCACCTTTGCTAAAATTATATTCTTACTTCAGGATCATTGTCATTTTGACTTGATTTTTAACTTCAGTCTCACCGTTGTCTCTTCCTTTCTGTGGGACACGCATAAAAAAACACCCGAAAGGGCTCGAGCTAATAAAGAATAACCACCGCATTTTCTTGCCTGATTTTAACCTGTTTATTCACTTTTGTTGGTTACATTTTAAGTACTTTATGCAACAAAGGGTGAAATTGAATTCCCTGTCAGCTGCTCAGTGGCATGTCTTCTGACTTGTTGAAAAAAAAAAGTTACCGACATATAATCTTAAGGAAATTTTCTGTTTTGACAATAATGTTCAAAATCAAATTGTGGTCACAACATAAGACGATTTGATGCCAATGAAATTACAGACCTGCAGTAACTTTAGCAATTTCATGAGTTGGCAGAGTTACTGCAGGTCCATAATTTTACTAGCATCAAATCACGTTATGTTCTGATGAATATAATACAACTGTAACAATCTTAGGCCCTATTTATTTAACATCTTTGGGAGATCGTATCGAGGTCACTGCAAGTTGGAAATTTGATGGTAATGAAATTTTGTGCATGCATTGTTCTAGTTAGTTTGTTAATTAGTAAGTAGTTATGAACAGAGTATGAAGTAACCAAAAAGCTACCAATAAATGACAGCCATCATCTCATCCCAATCGACACCCGACAGGGCATTTCACGAGTTCACACTTACATATAGTTAGCTGAAGTATTATAATGCATATTTGACGTGCTGTCCGTGGAAGGGGCTCCAAGTTCGGGAATGGCCCGAACCTAGAGTACCCCCGCCCGTATATGTAAAAGTGTAAAATGAACTCTAGTGGAGGAGATGGGGTGGAGGGGGGATGCTGATAAACCGTCAATGGAGACAGGTAGGCTATCTGACGTGCTCCTCCTGAACCTTGTTATGAAACTACATTTCACGAGTTCACACTTACATATAATTAGTAGAGTTGGGTCCGAGTCCACCTTTGTCGAGTACGAGTCAAG
Source organism: Carassius auratus (assembly GCF_003368295.1). Classification (NCBI taxonomy): domain Eukaryota; kingdom Metazoa; phylum Chordata; class Actinopteri; order Cypriniformes; family Cyprinidae; genus Carassius; species Carassius auratus. The sequence continues at coordinate 530,173 of NC_039249.1, forward strand.
ACCAATTCCACAAACATCGAGTCCGAGTCCAAGTCCAAAAGGGGCCGAGTTGGACTCAAGTCCGAGTTCTTAAAGGCAGAGTCCGAGTCGAGTCCAGAAAGTAATTAAATTAAAAAAGTAATTAAATTAAAAAAGATTATAAATTGGTGTGGCGAGGGGGGCGTGGTTTAGCGGAATCCGCAACGGGAGAGAGACGGAGGGAGCAGAGCGAGGCGTAAGTAGGTCAAATGCAATTAACGAACACGTGTGTTTGATTGCAGTAATTGGCGTGGAGAGACCGGATATAAGCCGAGTCACCGCAGAGAGAAGGAGAGAGAGACACGCTGGGACCTCGTTCTGCACTAAGGAAGCTACAACAGTGCTTTAAAGTTATTGAAGTTATTGACCGTGTTTAAGCAATCGTTTGCTGTCTACGCCCAGAGGGCATCGTGTTTTTCTTATTTTGTATTACTGAATAAACGAGTGTCCCAGCAACAAGCCGACCCCTGCCTTCTTCCTTCCTATTGAGACTGTGTTGAACCTTGTTACAGTGGTGCCGAAACCCGGGAAGGAAGAAGAGCATCGCCGCCATGCAATCTCCGTCAGGTACGCCATTTGCGGACATCATCCAGTCGCTCGCCGGTCTTCATCAGGAACAACATCAACACATGCTGGCGATCAAGGAGGAGCAGGACAAACGCTTTGAGGCGCTCCTCCGGGCCCAGCATGAAGACCGCGAGCTATTCCGGAGCTGGGTAGACCGGGAGGCCCGGGCCACCCCTTCGTTTAAAGACCAGACATCTCCTCTGCCGCTCAACAAGATGGGGCCTCAGGATGACCCGGAGGCCTTCCTGGACCTGTTTGAAAAATCGGCAGAGGCTCGAGGGTGGCCCCCTGCGGACTGGCCCCTGCGGCTCATTCCCCTGCTGTCCGGGGAAGCGCAGGTGGCCGCTCACCAACTGCCAGTCCAAAACCTCCTGGCCTACCAGGACCTCAAGCGTGCCATCCTCCAGCGGGTCGGTCGGACTCCGGAGCAACATCGCCAGAGGTTCAGGACTCTAACCCTGGAAGAGTCTGGCCGGCCCTTCGTGATGGCACAGCAGCTCCGGGATTCCTGCCGCAAGTGGTTGATGGCCGACAGTAGCGACGTCGAGGACGTGATCGATCGTGTGGTACTGGAGCAGTTCGTGGCCAAGCTGCCAAGGAAGACAGCGCAGTGGGTCCAGTGCCACCGCCCGACGTCGCTGAACCAGGCCATCCAGCTGGCGGAAGACCAAATGGTGGCGTGTCCAGGGGTCGGCGACCCCTTACCATCTGCTTCTCTCTCTCCTTCTCTCTCCTCCCCTCCCCTCTCTCTCCCTAAATCTGTCCCTCTCCCCAGGTCCCGTGGGGGGCTTCCGTCGAAGCTAGCCCCGAGGTGGAGGACGAATTACGGGGCTGAGTCACCAGCAGGTCCCAGGGCTCCTCCCAGGGGTGGGACCTCGCCCATGGGATCCGTTCCCCAGGCCCCGGCCTCTCCGCTCTCTCCTCGCCAATCGCTTGACCTACTTCCTGCCGCCAGGGTGGCGGTAAAGTCTGGGCCGGCCTGTTGGCGTTGCGGGGACCCAGGGCATTTTATCGATAGGTGTCCGGTGATGGAAGTGGGGACGTTGATCCGGGTCCCCGACGCGCCAAAGGCTGCCCTCGATCAGGCTGGCTTATACCAAATACCAGTGAGTATCAGGGGGGGTACATATCAGGCTTTGGTGGATTCGGGATGTAACCAATCCTCCATCCATCAAAGCCTGATTCATCCGAAGGCATTGGATAATAGCCGCATGGTTAGGGTTCGGTGTGTACACGGGGAAGTGGTGAATTACCCTATTTTGCCTGTGGATATTAAATTTAGGGGAGGAAAACATAGAGTAGAGGTGGCCGTTAACCCGCACCTCAGGCATCCGATAATTTTGGGTACGAATTGGCCCGCGTTTAATGAATTATTGGGGTATTTATGTTCGGATGGCTCTTGGGGGAAACAAGGGAGGGATGGAGTAGCGGTTGCGCAGGTGGGAGAGGCTGAACCGGAACCACCGGAACCTGTTGCAGGGGAACCGAGTGCTCCCGAGCGGAACATCCTCCCGGAGCGCGATGATTTTCCCCTGGAACAGTCCCGCGATGAGACGCTAAAAAATGCTTTTGACCAGGTTCGCTCGATCGACGGACAGCTTCTCCTCCCTGACCAACCGCTCTCTTATCCTTACTTTTCAATTTTAAAAGATAGGTTGTATCGGGTGACCCAAGACGCCCAGACAAAGCAAGATACAACCCAGTTGTTGATACCTAAAAGCCGCCGGGAAATGCTTTTCCAGGCGGCTCATTGTAATCCAATGGCCGGGCATTTAGGGCAAGCGGCTACACTAAACCGTCTCATGGCCCGCTTCTTCTGGCCGGGCATTCACGAGAATGTGCGCAGATGGTGCGCGGCTTGTCGTGAATGTCAGCTGGTGAATCCACCGGCCACCCCAAAAGCACCATTGTGCCCCCTTCCATTAATGCAGGTCCCCTTCGAACGAATTGGCATGGACCTCATCGGGCCATTAGAGCGGTCAGCACGAGGACACCGCTTTGCATTAGTTCTGGTGGACTATGCAACGCGATATCCTGAGGCAGTGCCTCTCCGCTCTATTTCCGCGAAGAGTGTGGCGAGTGCACTGTTTCAATTAATCTCCCGGGTGGGGATCCCAAAGGAGATCCTCACCGATCAGGGCACGGCGTTTATGTCACGTACTATTCGCGAGCTTTAGGAATTATTGGGCATTAGATCGATTCGAACAAGCGTCTATCACCCACAAACAGACGGGCTGGTCGAGCGATTTAATCGCACATTAAAATCCATGATTCGTAAGTTCGTTCAGGAAGACGCCAAAAATTGGGATAGGTGGCTAGAACCCCTCTTGTTCGCTGTACGGGAGGTCCCGCAAGCCTCCACGGGGTTTTCCCCCTTCGAGCTTCTTTATGGGCGCCAGCCCCGCGGGGTCCTTGACGTCCTTAAAGAAACTTGGGAGGACGGACCTTCTGCTAGTAAAAACGAAATTCAATATGTCATGGACCTGAGAACAAAACTCCACACGTTGGGGCGGCTATCCATGGAGAATTTGTTGCAGGCTCAAGACAAACAGAGTCGGTTGTACAACAGGGGGGCTAGGCTACGTCAATTTGCACCGGGGGATAAAGTGCTTGTATTACTCCCTACCTCTAGTTCAAAGTTACTCGCGAAGTGGCAAGGACCCTTTGAGGTCACACGGCGGGTTGGGGATCTTAACTATGAGGTAGCTCGAACGGATAGGGGCGGGGCACATCAAATATACCACCTCAACCTATTAAAAAAATGGTCTGAGGCGGAATCAGTGTTGCTGGCGACGGTAGTGAGTGGGGAGGAGGATCTCGGTCCAGAAGCGAGTTCAAAATCCCAATCTCTCGCTCTGGCCCCTGGAGGAGACCACCTCTCACCATCGCAGCTCACTGATATCAAGTCCATTCAAGCAGCCTTTGCTGATGTGTTCTCGCCCCTGCCTGGTCGAACGGATCTCATTCAGCACCATGTTGAGACCGAGCCGGGCGTGGTAGTTCGCAGCCGGCCGTATAGATTACCTGAACATAAAAAAAAGGTGGTTCAAGGGGAGTTAGAGGCAATGCTAGAGATGGGAGTAATAGAAGAATCCAACAGTGACTGGGCGAGCCCGATCGTCTTAGTACCTAAAACAGACGGCTCCGTGCGGTTCTGTGTGGATTATAGAAAGGTGAATGCTGTGTCAAAATTTGACGCATATCCAATGCCCCGGGTGGACGAATTGCTTGATCGGCTAGGCTCGGCTCGCTTTTACTCGACGCTGGATTTAACTAAAGGTTATTGGCAGATCCCCTTGTCTCCCATGACCAAAGAAAAAACAGCTTTCACCACGCCGTTCGGGTTACACCAATTTGTCACTCTTCCGTTCGGGCTATTCGGGGCTCCAGCCACGTTTCAGCGTCTCATGGACAAAATTCTCCGTCCGCATGCTGCATATGCCGCCGCCTACCTGGATGACATCATCATCTACAGTGGGGATTGGCAGCGACATATGCAGCATTTGCGAGCGGTCCTGAAGACGCTGAGGAGGGCTGGGCTCACGGCTAATCCGAGGAAGTGTGCAATTGGGCGGGTGGAAGTAAGATATCTGGGTTTCCACTTGGGTCATGGACAGGTGCGTCCCCAAATTGATAAGACGGCAGCAGTTGCAACTTGTCCAAGGCCTAAGACCAAAAAGGAGGTTAGACAGTTCCTGGGGCTGGCAGGGTATTATAGAAGGTTTGTACCTAATTTTTCGGATACTGCTAGCCCGCTGACTGATTTAACTAAAAAGGAGGCACCAGATACAGTCCAGTGGACGGAGCAGTGCCAGCAGGCTTTCACCCAGTTAAAAGCTGCCCTGTGTGGCGGACTGCTCCTGAATGCACCTAACTTTTCTCTCCCCTTTATCTTGCAGACAGACGCGTCGAACAGAGGGTTGGGCGCAGTCCTGTCCCAGGAAGTGGAGGGGGAAGAACGGCCGGTGCTGTACATCAGTCGGAAGCTCTCTAAGAGAGAGACGATGTACAGCACCATAGAAAAAGAATGTCTAGCGATCAGGTGGGCTGTTCTTACCCTCCGTTATTACCTCCTGGGGCGGGAGTTCACCCTCTGTTCGGACCACGCTCCTCTGCAGTGGCTCCACCGCATGAAAGATACCAACGCGCGGATCACCCGGTGGTATCTAGCTTTACAACCGTTTAAATTTCAGGTGATCCACAGGCCGGGTGTACAGATGGCTGTGGCTGACTTCCTCTCCAGGAGGGGGGGGGGGGGGGAGGCTGCAGGCCGGACGGCTCCCCGGCCTGAGTCGGGCGGTGGGGGTATGTGGCGAGGGGGGCGTGGTTTAGCGGAATCCGCAACGGGAGAGAGACGGAGGGAGCAGAGCGAGGCGTAAGTAGGTCAAATGCAATTAACGAACACGTGTGTTTGATTGCAGTAATTGGCGTGGAGAGACCGGATATAAGCCGAGTCACCGCAGAGAGAAGGAGAGAGAGACACGCTGGGACCTCGTTCTGCACTAAGGAAGCTACAACAGTGCTTTAAAGTTATTGAAGTTATTGACCGTGTTTAAGCAATCGTTTGCTGTCTACGCCCAGAGGGCATCGTGTTTTTCTTATTTTGTATTACTGAATAAACGAGTGTCCCAGCAACAAGCCGACCCCTGCCTTCTTCCTTCCTATTGAGACTGTGTTGAACCTTGTTACAATTGGTATTGTACATTTTTACATTCTATTAATATTTTAACTAGGGCCGGGACTTTAACGCGTTAATTGAGATTAATTAATTACACAAAAAATAACGCGTTAACTAAGATTAATTAATTACAGAAAAAAAATTCCCGCTTTTTTAATAACTTATTTTTGCACCGCGGAACGTTTCTCACTGGATGAGTTTCGGCGGAGCGATTATACTGAAGCACCAACTAGCGTTCGCATATCACCGCAGCACACATCGAGCCTCAAGTATCACCTCAACGCAAAACATATAGCAGCTAGCGTGGACTTTACATTTTATGTTGAACTGTGTATTATTTTGTTGGTGCAACAGTTTATGTTGAACTCTTTATTGTTTTGGCCAAGGTTTGTATACTTAGTATGTTATGGCCTCTGAAGCAACGGAGAGATGTTTTCTAATAGTCAGTGTTTCCAATGTTCTGAATGTAATTGCCAGTATTGTGTTTTACTTAAAAAAACTCTTTACAGAAGGTTCCAGCACCCATAAGCTTCCTGAATTTCTGAAATGTACTATTTCTAAATTGTTTCTAAATATGCTATTGCTACACTTCATGGCAAAAATTGCACTGGCCTGCTAGACTTGGTTGAACAAAAATAAACAATATTTTGTTGCTTAAGCTTATGTATTCAGTCATTATTCAATGGTATACTATAAATCCATGTGAAAAAAAATTACTTCTCACTGTTCTCAGGTCAAATATTTATATGCGATTAAAATGCGATTAATTTCGATTAATTAATTACAAAAACTCGAATTAATTAGATTAATTTTTTTAATCGATTCCCGGCCCTAATTTTAATCTTTCAACCCATTAAACCAATGGCAATATAAAAATGTAATAAAAAAATACCACTGTTACATCTAGTCATTGCCATTGAACATTTTTATTTTATGTCAACAAAACTAGTTTCCTATCAAAAAAGTTTTCAAAGGTTTTATTGTATTACAAGTGCATGAAAATACAAATGAACCTATTTTATTATTGTATCACACTATATTGTCCTCCAGTTAAAGATGACATTTCAGTTATTTAAAGCCTCTCCCCCACATTTGACAGAGGTAAAGTGCAGCCAATGAGGAGATCCTTAATGATGACATTATGAATTTCTTGTTGTCTTGGAGAACTTGCATCATAAAGTTGCATTGCTTGTTTGGTCAGTTCTGGTCTTGCAAATCCTGCAATGCTGAGCTGTGCAGCATCTGTTGGTTGCTGCTGCTGTCTTTGGTAGTCGGATGCATCGGTTTTCGGATCACCAGTACACTGAACCGAAAACCGTTTCTTTCGGAGGCGTCCGATTTGAGAACCGATGAACTGATGATACTGCGCATGCGTGTAATTTTTCAAGTATTTTGTTAAACATCGGAAAGTGTGATAAAACTATATAAAAAAAAAAAAAAAAAAAAAAAAATATTATATATATATATATATATATATATATATATATATGTATATATATATACATACACGTTTTTTTTTTTTTTTTTTAAGATAGGGGCTACATGTTTCTAATCTGTATATTGTAGATTATGTATGGGCCAAAGGGGTTTTCAGGGAAGTTGGACAATAGGCTAATTAAGACTCTAAAGACTCCATGTTTAATATGAATAAGGGATGATTTATGAAATATCTGTACTGTATTTATAGTTAATGATGACAGACTCACAAACTGAGTTTGTAGTAAACAGAACATGAACACGAGTAGAGCAGCTGATGATACTGAACTGCAGCATGTGCTGGTATCCTGACATTTTATCCTACCCTGTCAGATTTTCCTACCCGGGTTTTGAGCGATTCTCGTTCTCGAGTCAAGAACCGGTTGTATCAGTTTTCAGATCATCAGTAAACTGAACCGAAAACCGTTTCTTTCGGACGCGTCCGATTCGAGAACCGAGGAGCTGATGATACTGCGCATTCGTGATTCAGCATGAAGCCGACTGACTCACAGCGCGTCTGAACCAAACTGATTCTTTTGGTGATTGATTCTGAACTGATTTTGTGCTAATGTAATGAGTGCGGGTAAACCGAGGGCTTGAATGAAGGGCAATCTGACGAAACGTAAGTTCATTTAATAACAAATACATCGCAATCAGGGTTCTAAATTAACTTTTTTGATCACCAGCCAATGTGGCTGGTAACTTTCTAAAGTTACCAGCCAATCAGAATTTCCACTAGCCATTTTTTTTTTCCGGTAAAAATAACAAATTATGAGTGCCACTGAATGCATTTGATCATTTTATTAACATTGTTGGCATGAAAAACTTCCGTTTATAAAGAGTACTCACGAATTCATAAACTGTTACCTTGGTTTAACAAATCGTGCCCACGAATTTCCAATCCGTGCGCTCAGTTTTTGTAAACCGTACCCTCGGTTTTTGAATCCGTACCCACAAATTCATAATCCTTGCGCACACTTTCGCAATCCGTTCCCACGGATCTGTAAACCGTACTCACGGATTCATGCAGCAAGCTCATGTTAACATACAGTTTTATTGACTATTATTATGTGGAATAGGTTTAATAATAATAAAGGAATAATCTTATAATAGCAACTGGCATTGTGACTAACTCTGGAGTAATTTTCTCCTCTGTTGTAAATTGTTTTGGATAAAAGATTCTTATGCATAACCTGTATAATAATATATAATAATATATAAGTTATTTTTATCATTTTAATTTGTAGGCTAAATAAATGAGTACAAGAAAATTATTCATGGATTGCTTTATTTTTAAATAAACTTTGACAGTTTTGTAAATGCTTGTCTACAATTCTTTCTTAACATGCATGAAGACTTATTTTTCTGATTTTATTATACTAAGCTCCATCCACCCCACCTGCCGGAGTTAGATGCATGTTTCACTGTTAATGTTATTAATAAATAATGAGGCCGAAAATAACATTGCATTCAGTTAGAGAGAAAAGGAATGAAAACACAACCGGCATATTATTTGTTTTGTATTGCTTTTTACCCTTATTTTCGTTTTCTTTTTAGCGTTTTTTTTTTTTTTCATAAAAATTATCCTATTGGTGATTAATGTAATAATCACTATTAAAATAAACGCTAAAAAGAAGACTATTTGTGAATGCTGATCGTGGACTCATTGGATACTTTTAAAAATAATGTTTAATAAACAGAAATGAATCTGCCGGTGGGGGCGGAGCTACAAATGCCTGTCAGTTTACAAATACAAATCCGAGGGAACAGATTGTGAAAGTGTGCGCACGGATTATGAATTCGTGGGTACAGATTCAAAAACCGAGGGTACGGTTTACAAAATCTGAGCGCACGGATTGGGAATTCGTGGGCACGGTTTGTTAATCCGTGGGTACAATTTGTTAAACCGAGGGAACAGTTTATGAATTTGTGAGTACGGTTTATAAACTGAGGGGACGGATTGCAAAACCGTCGTCACGGATTGATTTTTTTTTCTCCTACAGGTGACGTGCGGGGCTCTCCGTAATATCCTCATCCCCTGCCTCGTTCCTCTTTTTGCCCCCAGAAATCTGTCCCAACCACCGCCACATTTAGTTTAATCTTATTTTTTTTTCTTTAATAGCTAACTCCCTCCTCTTTCAGTCTATGCTCCCTGCTCTGGCTCCATTCGTTCTTTTTCCTTGTGTTTTCTGATGGACGCTATTTGTTTCCATGTTTTTTCGCGCTGGTTTCACTGCAAACTGCGTGCAGACAATGAGCATATGAAACGTCATCACGTAGCATTACAGCACAGTGTTCATGGGAAATGTAGGGAGTGCTGCCAGGGGGATAAATGACCGAGAACAGAGCCTCAAGTAATGCATCACCAGCAGAACTGGCTAGTAAGTTTTAATTAACACCCGCCAAAATGAATTTAATTTAGAACCCTGATCGCAATGGATTATGTATCCGGTGAACTGTTTTTTTTTTTCAACCGGTTTATTGAATCAAACCGTCCGAAAGAACCGGTTCGCGGAAAAGAATCGAACTTCCCATCACTAATCCACATTGATATCCAGTGAGTGGTGCTTGTGTTTAGTCTGCAAGCAGGAGACTTCTGCCTGCCGGTGTGGTGCAGTAAAATGACAGAAGGGGAGACATTCATTAATTTATCATTTCAATTTTATGCTGGTTTTATTGTTACACATGACACGGACTCGACTGTTCTCGGAATATTTTCCGAGTCCAAAATGTTCAAGTCCGATTACAAATTCACCCGAGTGCGTGACAAGTCCGAGTTCATTCAAAATTAGAATTGAGTCCGGACTCGAGTCCGAGTCCAAGTTCGAGTACCCCAACTCTAATAATTAGCTGAAGTATTATAATGCATATTTGGCGTGCTGTCCGTGGAAGGGGCTCCGAGCTCGGGAATGGCCTGAACCTAGAGTACCCCCCAAAAAGCAATAGCGGAAAGGACAGCCACCAGACTAAGGACCCCCCTAGAATAGCGTTGAGATCTGGCGGGGGCTGATATTTAGAAAGTCAGCTGGTTGGCAGGTCGGAAGAGCATATGTACTCCAGTGGGAGCAACTCTACCTATTTGGAGAGATAGGCCCTACCAGCTGCTTGTATCGAACTACGTGATTTGGGGCGCCCGATCGGGAGGGCTCGAGCCTTTGCACAACCGGAGCACCTCACTGCATTGGAACGGATGAGCCCCACCGGCCGATAGTGGAGGAGCAACGTGATTGGATAGCCCGACCAGGAGGGCCCGAGTTGCCTCGACTGGAATAGGTCACGGTGTTGGCGTACGGGCCCTACTGGCTGATGAGCCCCTGCTAGTCAGTGGACAACCAGGGCAGATAACTGACTGAGAGGACCCATGAAGCCTCCGACTGGAGATCAAGACTCAGGACGACGGACGTGTAGGTCCTCTCAGTTGAGCAGATAAACAGGCTTTGGGCCGCCGACAAAGAGGCCTCTTGCAACACCCGACGGGAGATCAATACTCACGGCATCAGATGGATAAGACCTGTTTGTGGGCAGCAAGAAAAGAAAACCCAACCGGGAGCACTCTCGCCGACATCTGACACGAGCACAATACTCAACGGCATCAGGCGGGTAAGCCCGGGGAGCGGGAAGAGGAAAACCTGACTACGCGGGCTCTCGCAGCATCCGATGTGAGATCAGGACTCAGAACATAGAACAGGTAAGCCTCACCAGGCCGGGGGAAAAGATTTGGACAGAGTTTGGCGGGAGGTGGAGACTCTTGTCGTCATACAGCGAGTGCTGTCACCCGTCAAACAGGAATGAAAAGTTAGGTTGCCTTGAGACTCTCGCAGACTTCCGATGGGAGCTCAATACTCAAGGCACCGAACGGGTAAGCCTCCCCGACCGTAGCATGGAAAAGTAAAGTTTATGTGGCTGGGAGACTCTCACCAACATCCGATGGGAGCTCAATACTCAAGGCACCGAACAGGTAAGCCTCGCCGACCGTAGAAAGGAAAAGGTAAGGTTGTCTAGCCGAGAGGCTCTCACCGACGTCCGATGGGAGCTCAATACTCAAGGCATCGGACGGGTAAGCCTCGCTGACTGTAGGAGGAAAAGGTATGGGTAAGCATTTTTTGACCAAAGGATGAAAAAAGTTGTCTAGCCGTGAGACTCTTACCAACATCCGACGGGAGCTCAATACTCACGCCGTCGAATGGGTAAACCTCGCCGACTGTAGAAAGGAAAAAGTAATGTGGTCTAGACGGGAGACTCTCACCGACGTCTTATGGGAGGTAAATACTCACAAAATCAAATGGGAAAGCCTCTCCGAACGTAAGACGGAAAGGTAAAGTTGTATGGCCAGTATTTGGCCAGACAGTGAAGGAGGTTTTTTTTTATGGAAAAGGCAAAGGTTGGATCAATCGGGAGCATTCTTGCAGTGCCTGACAGGGGTTCAATACTAAGAACAATTTGGTTGTCTAAAGGGTAGATGCTATGAAGATTACTGCATAATTGTTTAACAAATCCAAAAAGAGATAGCTGCTTTGGCCGCCTGCAGAGCTTGCTTCGACTGCTGTAGTTGTTGAAAGTGAAAGTGACATGACATTCAGCCAAGTATGGTTACCCACACTCATAACTCATGCTCTGCATTTAACCCATCCAAAGTGCACACACACAGCAGTGAACACACACACACAATGAACACACCCCCGGAGCAGTGGGCAACCATTTCATACACATACACACACACACACATATACAATTGCATAATAAATGAAAAGAAAATAGAATACAAAAAGATTAGAAAGATAGTTAGATTTTTCTTTTAAGAATATAATTAGAAGAGTGACTGTTAAAGTTAAAGGGTCAAGTAAAGATGGAAGAGATGAGTTTTAAGCCGATTCTTGAAGATGGCTAAGGACTCAGCTGCCAGGATTGATTTGGGGAGGTCTTTCCACCAGGAGGGAACATTTAATTTAAAAGTCTGTAAAAGTGACTTTGTGCTTCTTTGGGATGAACAATCAAGCGACGTTCACTTGCAGAACACAAGCTTCTAAAGGGCACATAAGTCTGAAGTAACAAATTTAGGTAAATGGGTGCAGAGCCAGTGGTAGTTTTGTAGGCAAACATCAATGCCTTGAATTTTATGCGAGCAGCTATTGGAAGCCAGTGCTAACTGATAAACAGAGGTGTGACGTGTATTCTTTTTGGCTCATTAAAAATTAATCTAGCTGCCGTGTTCTGAATTAATTGTAAAGGTTTGATAAAATTGGCTGGAAGACCTGCCAAGAGGGCATTGCAATAGTCCAGCCTGGACAGAACAAAAGCTTGAACAAGGAGTTGTGCAGCATGTTCTGAAAGAAAGGGCTTCATCTTCTTGATGTTGAATAAAGCAAATCTGCAGGATCAGACAATTTTAGCAATGTGGTCTGAGAAAGTCAGCTGATCATCAATCATAACTCCAAGGCTTCTGGCTGTTTTTGAAGGAGTTATGGTTGATGTGCCTAACTTGATGGTGAAATTGTGATGGAATGATGGGTTTGCTGGAATCACAAGCAGTTCTATCTTGGCAAGGTTGAGTTGAAGGTGATGGTCCATCATCGAGGAAGAAATGTCTGTTAGACAAGCTGAGATGCGAATAGCTACCGTCGGATCATCAGGATGGAATGAGAGGTAGAGTTGAGTGTCATCAGCATAACAGTGATATGAAAAGCAATGTTTCTGAATGACAGAACCTATTGATGCCATGTAGACAGAGAAGAGAAGTGGTCCAAGAACTGAGCCCTGAGGCACCCCAGTAGTTAGATGTTGAGACTTGGACACCTCACCTCTCCAAGATACTTTGAAGGACCTATCTGATAGGTAAGACTCAAACCATTGAATTGTGGTTCCTGAGATGCCATTTGCCAGTAGGGTTGAAAGGAGGATCTGGTGGTTAACCGTTTTAAAAGCAGCGGACAGATCAAGCAGGATAAGTACTAAAGATTTGGATTCTGCTCTTGCCAGTCTTAGAGCTTCAACAACTGAGAGCAAGGCCGTCTCAGTTGAATGTCCACTTCTGAAGCCAGATTGGTTGCTGTCAAGGAGGTTGTTGTGTGTGAGAAATGTAGAGACTTGGTTGAACACAGCTCGTTCAAGTGTTTTTGCAATGAAAGGAAGAAGGGAAACTGGTCTTGTATACCCAAGAAGGGTTAAATCAAGGGCAACTGGACTTGGTACTTCCATATTTGAAGATATTTCCTCTCATCCAAGGGCTTTCTTCAGTTCTAAATGACTGATGGGGGATGCCAGGTATTTAACCTCTGTGGGGTTGTCACCCCTGAGCCAACCCTTCTTGGATAATTATGACCTGGATGACTGAGAATTTTAACAGACGTACTTTTCTTACTACAGTAATAGTATTTACATCATGAGAAGTCAATAAATTAACAAGGTTGCTGTTAAAGTGTTTTATGTATTTTTATTTGATTTGATTTTGTTAGGATGCCTCTTTCTTCAGCTGAGGAACAGTCCAGATACAGACAATGTAGAGATGCTGATCCTGAGAGACGAGAAGCATATTTAGGAAAAGTGAGGGCAAAATAGAGAAAGGACAGAGACACAGGGAAAAAGCAGTCAGTTAGTGAACTAAATGACAGAGAAGGGAGAGCCGAGCGGAACTGGAGAGCAGCACAAGTGAAAAGCAGAACAGCCAAAGCAGCAAGTGCGTGTGTGTGTGTGTTCACTGCTCACTGCTCTGTGTGTGTGCACTTTGGATGGGTTAAATGCAGAGCACGAATTCTGAGAATGGGTCACCATACTTGGCTGAATGTCACGTCACTTCATTTTATTCACATTCATTTTAAAGTTCATGCAAACAGATATTAATAGACAATATATGCTAAAATATCTCAATAGAGCTGTCTACAAAATATGCTGATTAGTCATGCTGAATTAAAGGTTTATCGATGTCCAATTAAGACTCCATTACAACCATAACTGTAACTCAAACAAGCAGTATAACCAATACGGTAACTGTTGTCAACCCTGTTACTGATGTGTCAACCCTCTTTCTTGTATAATATTCTATTATAATTAAAAAAAATAAAAATAAAAATGTAATCAACTAATTGTAAATGTTTAGTAAGAGAGGCTAATAACCCACTCAAAATTGAATTGAGGTGTTTTATTTTTGTTTACATAAATGTTTCTTAAAACAGAAGATGCTGGGAGAGTGTCATTTGGAAATGAACGTATTCATCCACTAAAAAAATAAAATAAAACTTTCAATATTCTCAATTCACAAACACTCTTAATGTAACAAGGGGGGGGGGGTTATCTTTCACAGTATATCAGATTTGTTCTATATATGTATTTAAAACCTTTTCAGAATGTAATGAATATGTCGGTAACAGGGTTGACCAAGCACACACATTTAAATTGGTTATATGAAAAAAAAAAAAAAAAAAAAAAAAGATAGCCTGAGATGGCACGGCACATTTTACTGAGAGATAAGGATCTACTTCATCCAAAAATAGGCTTAAAGATTTTCAAAACAGTACTTTGAAAATCAAACATTAAATGTGGGAAATGGCACGTTTTCGTATAATGACCCTTAAATGTCAGCACTGGAGCCTGAACTAAATCTAATGATCCAAACAGCATTTTTAGCTTCAGTGGAAGAACATCTGACCATCTCTACAAAAAAGTCTCACGATCAATGTCACTCATTTACTGACAGTAGATAAACATAGATAAACATAACAATCTGACAAAATAATACTTTTGCTGATGTAGCAACATTAGAAATGTGTATTTGCGGCCACTAAGCGGCACTACAACCATAAACTGTGAAATATTAGAACATCAACATGTTGGAGCTGTTCTTGTTTCCTTAAACTGCCAAAGTACAATTAATTTTCACCATATTTCTGATTTTATCTACCAAACTAATTTGACATCTTTCACCTTTAACCTCTGCACGTTTGTTTTCCGTTAGCCTATTAGCTTGTCAATCGCATCTCCGTTCACATTTCATACCTCTTCTTTTTTTCCATCTCACTCTTTTTTCTCTCTTGCTCTGTGTTTTACATGCAAGTCCATCAATCAACTGTGGTGAGTCAGAATTATTTTAAAATCACAATTAATAATGGTTTGACCTTGCATTGTCACCTGCACCACTTGCCACATGTATAGTTTATCTCACTCTGTCAGCGACAGGGGATTCACATGTGATAAATGCAGGGAAATAGTTGGGCTGAAAGAGAAGATTTCAGAATTAGAGACACGCATCTAAACTTTAATTGAGGACAGTAACCCACGTAGCAAATGTCTTCTGACCCAGATCTGGGCCACACAATGACTTTTTCCCCGGCCCTAGTACTGCAAAGAATGACGGCCCGGAAGTGGCCCAGAACTGGATTAAAGTCTCGAGCCACAAATGGGTAGGGTGACCATATGCGCCGTTCATACGGGACACGTCCCAGCCAGGATTTTAATAGTAATGCCTAAAATATCCAGGTTTTGGCTATTTGCACTGTGCAGGTTGATCGTTGTGTAACATTCATGAGAGCTATAAACATTGTGGCGCACTTCGTTGTTTTTTTGGGGATTTGTGCACAGCGATGCTTCAAGTCGATGGAACGAACAAACATGTGCGCATATTTGCATCGCTTTGATCGTTCCCAGAGCTCACCTTATCACACGCAGCCCCACGATTGGTCGATTATGTACAATACCTGCATGTTATTGGTCAAACTGCTCTGGATGTTTTAGGCATTATTAAAATCCTGGCTTGGACGTGTCCTGTATGAACTGCGCATATGGTCACCCTACAAATGGGCTATAACCGACCCGAATCTCAGCCAGTTAATCAGCCTTATATCTTACAGCCCTGATCTGGGCCAAAACAGGTTTTATAATTGGTGCCAATTCTCAGCCTTAAGTAAACCAGAATCCCCAAATCTGAGCCACACCTGAGCCTTATATAGCCCAGACCCAACCAAGACAGCAAGCATTTCTCATTCAAAACACGCATCATCAGAAACATGGCATGTCACAATCTATGACGAAACCAGCGAGAGCTAATGAGCGTTTGATATCGCTGCCGTAAAACTTGTTGTAAAACTTCTTAATGGCACATTTTTTAAACTGTTACTATAGCTACAGAGGAAGGAGATACATATCGCCAATGAATGCAGTTTGAATCTGGATCTGTTCCTCACACTAAGCATCACATGGATACAGGATTTAAATAAAAATAAAATACTTTCATGATCGTTTTATTTAATGCTTGTGCATGACAGCATACTAATAAAAATTATGTGGCCCACTCTCTATCATAGATCAGTGTGTGTCCCATAGTAAACCAAATAAATATTACATGATAATGGTTAAATACTCTCTCTCTTTCTCTCTCTCTCTATCTTTATGTAAGGATTCTAAGATTATTTGTACCAAGAATAATAATATAAAATTAAATAAAATCATAAATAAGTAGTTTAATGCACTTGACTGATTTGATTAATATTTAAATTATGTTTCATTCTGTTTTGACTTGCCATTCCCAAGACTACATTTTAACAATAATACACTTCATTAAAATGTATGTGATCATTTAACCATTATCATGCAATATTGTATTTATCTGTTTATCTTTTTTTTGTAATTTTATTTTTCATTTTTCAAGGGGAAATACAGAAAGCAAGCCTTCAATATATTCCTAAATCAAAGACACTTGAATATTTATGCAATTACATATAAATCAAAACAGTATTTATAATAATGAAAAATAAACATATACCTATACTGTACATCCATACTCATATACACATAAAAACAATTATCAATATAGAGTATATTCTCTCAGGCCTGGAAAAAGTTTTTACAAGTGTCACCAATGTTTTGTTTCCTCCTCTTAACAGTAACTATATACAATAAAACATCGGGAGCTATTACTTACAGAAGATTCCAAAAATTCCCATATTCCAATAGTTAAAAAAAAATAATTTAACCTTTCAAAAGAGGTCTGGGCGTACTGGTTTAATGTAATCAATCCATTTACTTCATATTTGGAGGAAGTCTTCCCTTAATGCTCTTAAGGAGAAAGATAATTTTTCCATCTCATGTATATTATGTGTTATATCAATCCACTCCACCGTGGGTGACTCTGGTTTTAACCATTTTCTGGTAATTACTTTTTTACTAGCTGCTAAGAGAATTAACAATAACTTCTTATCATTTCTGTTCCACCTCTCTGAGGGGATATTACACAAGTATAAAAATTCACAGGTAAAGTCAATCTCTACCCCAAAGATAGCCGTCAGAGCTCCTTTAATCTCATGCCAGTATTAATTCAATTTCTGACACCCCCAAAAAATGTGATAATGGTTCGCTTCCATTTCCCCACATGATCTCCAGCAGCTAGTACCCTTCCCTTGATGTTTTTTTCTGTGATGGTGTAGTAAAAAACCTGATAACGTTTTTTCCAACAGAATTCTCTCCATGTGGCTGAACTTGTGGATTGCTACTGTGCTCTACAAATTTTGCCCCAGTCTTCTTTTGAAATATTTAAGTCTCCTTCCCTTATCCACTTGTCCCTTATATATAGAGTATTTTCGGGTAAATTTTGGAAAAAACCCTTATACAACTTTGAGATGATCTTATTACATGGCTGAGCCTTGGATACTGCTAGGAAAACCTTTACTATTCCTGACTCAGCCCTTGACAGTACTCCTGGTTTAATTTTACTTTCTAAATAATCCCTCACTTGAAGATATCTATAAAAGTCACTTTGGTTAAGCCCAAATTTTTCCTTTAGTGAATCAAAGCTTTGGATTTTACCCTTGTCGAAAAGAGTGTAGTAGTTTGAGATTCCTAATTTAGCCCAAATACGAAATCGGTTATCTATTCTGTTCGGGAAGAAATCAGTATCAAAGGCACACCATCTTAATATTCTTGATGCTTCATTCAAACCCCCTATTTTCATTGTCCAGTGCCAAATTTTAAATGATACATTGTCAATGGGTTTGTTTCCTTATTGATTCTAGTTCTTAGCTTGTTGTCTGCAATGAGGGCAGATAACGGGGACTCTTCCATCATCCCTCGCTCTTTTTCTATCCATTTAGCTAAATATACCGAACTACTCCAACAGAATAATGGCCTTAATTGGGCCGCATAATAATAGTATTGTAGGCATGGAAGATTTAATCCACCGTTTTCTTTGCTTAACTGTTGCGTTTTAAATCTTATTCTGGGCTTTTTACCCTGCCATAAAAACCTAGATATTAATTTATTCCATTCTAGTAATTGTTGGTTCGGAATTTCCACCGGAAGTGACTGATAGAGATATAATAATTTTGGTAGAATAATCATTCGCACTGAATCAACTCTAGAACTTAGGCTGAATATGGGGATAAGATTCCAACGTATTAGATCAGATTTTATTTTCTTAATCAAAGGACCATAGTTTAAGTCAAATATATTTGAAAAGTCTCCCGATATGTTTACTCCTAAGTAATTATTTGATTTAGTATCCCATTTTAAATTATATTTCTCTTTAATTTATCTAGGTGGATCATAATTTAGTGTTAGTACCTGGGTTTTGGAAACATTGAGTTTATAACCCGATATAGCCTCATACCCCTTGAGAAAGTTAAATAGTGTAGGAAGGGACTTTGTGGGTTGGCTCATATATAATAATATATCGTCCGCGAAAAGAGCTAATTTGTGCTCTCCTGACTCAATTTCTACCCCTTTAATTGAATGGTTCTGCCTAATCCATTGGGTCAATGGTTCAATAAATAGGGCAAATAAAAGTGGAGAGATGGGGCATCCCTGTCTTGTGCCTCACTCTAATTGAAATGGATCAGATAAATCCCCATTAATTTTAATCCTTGCACAAGGTTTGTCATACAATGTCTTAATTATTTCAATAAAGTTATTGTGAAATCTAAATTTTGTTAATACTTTATATAAAAAGTTCCATCTTACAGAGTCGAAGGCTTTCTCCGCATCTAAACTCACTAGAGCAGCTTCCACTTTGTGATTTGAAATGTGACTGAGAACATGCAGTGTCCTTCTAATGTTATCAGATGCTTGCCTTTTACAGATGAAGCCTGTCTGATCCAAATTAATGAGATCTGGAAGAATGTTTTCTAGTCTTCGTGCCAAAATAGAGGTAAATAATTTTTAATAAACATTTAAAACACTAATAGGCCGATAATTTCCACACTCCGATTTATCTTTTCCCTCTTTAGAGATGACAGAAATTATTGCTTCTCTCCATGAAGGTAAAATTTCCCTTTTCTGTACTACCCAATTGAATGCCTTTAGTAGAGACGGGGCCAGTTGATCAAACATGGTTTTATACCATTCAGCAGTATAGCCATCCACCCCTGGGGATTTGCCTGTCTTTAGTCTAGTCACGGCTACTTTTAGCTCTTCCAAAGTAATTTCTGTTAACAAACATCTATTTTGCTCTTCTGACGCTTTAGGCAAATCTATTGAAGCTAAAAATGCATCTATCTGCAAATCATTATTAATTTTAGGCTGCGAGTACAGAGCTTTATAAAAAGTTTCAAAAGTCTGCTGTATTTGCTCCAATTTACAATAAATTTCCCCTGTTTGAGTATTCTTTATTTTATTGATTGTTCTTTCTGCTTGTTGCTTTCTTAGTCTATAAGATAACAATTTTAATGACTTCCCCCCAGTTTCATAGTATCTTTGCTTTAAGAATATAAGTTTATTCTGTAATTCTTTAGAATATATATCATCTATTTCTCTAACTATTTTCTTAATATCTTGCTTCACCTTATGATTCATTGTAGCCCTATGTTCAATCTGCAATATTTTCTATTTAATTTCAAGTTCCTGCATTTTCTGCCTTCTAAGTTTCTTTAAATATGATGTGATGGCTATTATCTTGCCCCTTATTACCGCCTTTAGTGCATCCCAAAGCATTGATGGTGACACCTCCCCATTATCGTTTATTTCCAAATATGATCTAATCTCGTTTTCTAAATTTAATTTGGTTTGGGAGTTGTTTAAAATATCAGAATTCATTCTCCAAACTGTGGATCTAGGTTTCCTTTCTAAACACATCGACATGTAAATGGGACTATGATCAGAAATATCCATGGTACCTAATTCGCAGTGGTGGACCAAATGAAGATCCTTTTTAAAAGTAAAGAAGTAATCTATTCTAGAATATGTCATATGAGGATGAGAATAGTGAGAATAGTCACGAGTTTTTGGATTCAGTTCCCTCCACACATCTATTATACCTATCTCTTTTAACATGCCATTCACCTTTTTAATCAGTGGTTTTAATTCCATAGCATTTCTAGAGCAATCCAGACCTGGGTTTAGGCGAAAGTTAAAGTCACCTCCACATATTAAAATTCCTTGGACTTTAGTAACTATTAAATCAAACACTTCACGATAGAAATTCCACTCTGAACTTGGAGGGGCATAGACATTCAAAAAACTTACTAACCTTCCCTCTATTTTACCTGTTATCAGTACAAATTTTCACTCCTTATCTCTCATTTCTGAAATATGTTCATAGTTCAGTTTTTTAGATATGAGTATGGCCACTCCTCTTTTTCGTACTGATTTATAGGATATAAAGAAGCCGGAAATAATGACCGGGCAGAGATTATCGAGATTAGGAACTCGCGTCTTTTCTTCAGAAAGTCTGCAACTTCTCCCTGAATGTTGGGCCTCTCCTCTGTTGAAGATCGTGGATACCCTTGCTTTGGCCGCCTCTCTGCCAAGTCATCCGTTGGATCTGTTCCAACAGGGTGCCCGGTTGACTGATAGGGTGCACTGGAAGTCCTCGCTTTGCCATATCTTGCGTTGCTTCCTCTATGGTGTTATATGTCTTCGTTCCATCCTCATACATCACCATCAAACGAGCGGGAAACATAGTTCTAAATTTCACTCCACTGTCCTTCAGGACTTTGCGTATATCTGCATACTCTCTAAGCCTCTGGAGTACTTGAGGAGCGTAATCGTTGTCAAGGTTAATCTGCTTTCCCTGCCAGGAAAATCCTCTCATTTGCCATGCCTGACGAATGATCTGTTCTTTCGTTGTAAAACTTAGGAATTTAACCACAATTGATCACGGTTGTGCGTCTGCTGGCGGCTGCTTTCCGAGCGATCTGTGGGCTCGTTCAATCTGAAACGGTGCGTCCTCTGGTAAATTTAAGTTTTCTCTCAGGAGTTTTTCCAGAAACACAGCCATTGTCGGAGAATCCTTTTCAGCACCTTCTGGCACGCCATATATTCTAACGTTATTACGTCTTGAATGACCCTCTATGTCCACGAGTTTCTCTTCAATTTTGCTGTGCATCTTCAGCATGGCAGTGAGTACCTCTTCCGCATTTTGAATAATTTCTTCAGCCATCACAATTCGGCCTTCCGCCTCTTCTAGTCTAGCATTGGTATTCAAAATTTCTGCTTTAATGTCCTCAAGCTGGGTTTTATTATCTCGACGAAAATCTCTTAACTCCCTAAGAATGAGGCTCAGGTCGACGGTCTCTGCGGCGGGTATCACTGGGTCTTCCTCGTGGCTGCTTATCTGTGTGCTGGGAGGTGAGGGCGCGGGATTGTCATCGTATATCTCTGTAGATTTTGGTACTTTCTTCGTTTTACACCTAGTTTCCATCTTGCTCCCTTTGTATTCTTACAATATATATTACTTAAATAAAGTATAGGGAGCTTTCTAGACTATTTTATTCGGGAGCACCAGCTCTATGCTGCCATCTTGACGATGTCCAACCCGGAAGTCCCGTATTTATCTGTTTATCATGGGTCACATAATATGCTGCCAGATCTTAGCCTGATTTGGGCCACATATCACCTGACTGATCTGGGCCACACTCCTCCCATCAACAATTGGCCATCATGTTGTTTGCCGGATCCACGCCATGCTGTCATTGGCACACATGGCCCAGCTCTGGCTGAAAGGGTACATGCCATTGCTGACAAGAGGCCAGCAGTGCCATCTTGAGTCTACATTTGGGTCCGTTTGCTATGTGGAAAGATTGTAAGGGCTCTAGATACGGCTTTGGATGCGTCTAGCTCAGGGATTCTTGTACATTGGATTCTGTACTCGATGGCGCCACACATGGCCAGGGCCGCGGGAAGTAATTTTGAATAGGGGGTGCTGTTTTTTTTTTTTTTTTTTTTTTTTTTTTGACAAAAACCCTATAGGCCTATTTAAAATACATTTTAAAAATAAAAACATTGAGATTTACTACTTTGTCATATACACTACAGTGCACAGCCAGCCAGGGTCTGAAACACACAGACATCAGTTCTCAGATATGCGCAATGCGCTATTATTCTGAAGCAGAAGTAGAATCAGAAATAGTTTAATAATCGAAAGAAAACTAAATAATTACTTTCATTACAATTTCAGATAGCCTATACATACATGCAACGTATTTAGATACAACAAATAATATTACAACAAAATATAATATTAATCAAATTTCACAATAACGCTAAAACAATGCAATCGACTTGGTCAGCTGGCTTGAGTCACTGCACGTTTATGTCACACGCAACTTTATTAACTCCAAAATCTTTTTACGCACACCACAAGGAAATAATCTCTGACTATTTAAGCAATTTGTTTATTGAACAGTTCTCCACATCCATTACGCAAAAAACACATGCACAGTATAAAGCTTTCTGTCTCCATCTCCAACCTTTTTACACAAACCACAAGGAAATAATCTCCGACTATTTAAACGTTATTTAACAGTTCTCCACAACCATTACGCAAAGAAGACACGAACGAAATAATAATCTCCATCCCCACCACCTTACAAAAATAATATAGTGTACTACTTACGATTGCTTGGCTAGTCAAAGCGGATCCCACACTTGTTGCCAAAAAAATAAATGTTACAAGCGCGGAGGCACCATGCTCTTACCTGAGCTACATGCAGGCGGGGTGCCCTGGTTACAGGTGTCCAAATGTCGAGGTGCGCTCTGGGGTCGTGGACATAAGTCTCTCATGAGGGGACGAATGTCCAGGGAGTTCAGAATGTCTGTGTTGGTATGCATCAGCGAAAACTATGTTAATTTAATAGTCAGCTGCTGCCAAAGATGGATGTATTCTGCATGGAACGAGCGGGAAACCTCGTTACTTGGCGACCAAACCTGCCTGCCTAACGTTGACAACGTAACTTCCGAACCTGTGTTGATTAGGCCTCAAAATATGAAATTAAAATCCAAAATATACGTAATAGCGTACGTGTGTCAAAATCATTTTCTAAAATATTAATAAGGAATTTATAAATTGTGCAAATTTTTTTAATAGGCCTACATTTTTTTTAATCACCCTCTCATCACTAGGGGGTGCTGCAGCACCCCCAGCACCCCCACTTCCCGCGGCCATGCACATGGCTGCTTCAGTGCTTGGCTCTCCAGTGTTTGTACTGTTTTTGTTCGTTTTTTTGTTTTTTGTTTAACAAACACTATCAGTTTCACCAGGGATGAGTTGCTGAACATTCGGCAGAACACACCACAAGATCTTTTACCGGATTTAAATTATTCAGACGTTTTACTGAACGTTGTTATCGGAGGAGCGGCGGTGCTGATCAAACGCTTCAGGACGCGCAGACGGGGGAAGCGAGCGGGAGCGCTCGTCAGACTCAGGAAGTGCGGATTTCGAACGCCGTTGCCTAGCATCCATCTGGCAAATCTCCGCTCTCTACCAAACAAAACAGACGGACTGCTTCTGCTTTCTCGGACAAATAAGGATTTCTCTCACTCTGCTGCTCTGTGTTTCACGGAAACCTGGCTGAATGACGCCATACCGGACAGCGCGCTCCATCTGCCGGGCTTTCAGCTGTTCAGAGCGGATTGCGAATCAGAATCAACTGGGAAATCGCGCGGCGGGACATGCTTTTACATCAAATGAGCGGTGGTGTAGAGATGTAACTGTGTTAAAGAAGATGTGCTGTCCTGATCTAGAAATGCAGTTTGTCAACTGCAAGCCGTTCTATTCGCCGCGGGAGTTTCACTCGTTCATTCTGGTTAGTGTTTACATACATCCGCAAGCGCACGTGAGCTCAGCTTTACAGAAACTCGCTGATCAGATCACAGAGACAGAACAACAACACCCGGACTCCGTTTTAATAATTCTTGGGGACTTTAATAAAGCCAATCTATCCCGTGAACTGCCAAAATACAGACAGCATGTAACATGTCCCACCAGAGACAGTAATATATTGGATCACTGCTACACCACAATAAAGGACGCATATCACTCTGTTCCACGAGCAGCTTTGGGATGTTCTGATCACTGTCTGATTCATCTTATACCATCCTACAAGCAGAAACTTAAATCTGCTAAACCTGTAGTAAGGACTGTGAAGAGATGGACCAGCGAAACAGAGCAGGATTTACAATCTTGTTTTGACCTCACTGCATTGGAGTGTTTTTGAAGCTGCTAGCACCGATCTGGACGAACTCACAGAGACTGTAACATCCTATATTAGTTTATGTGAGGATGTTTGCATTCCTACCGGGACTTATTTAACATTCAACAACGATAAGCCATGGTTTACAGTAAAACTCAGACATCTTCGTCAGGCCAAAGAGGATGCCTACAGAAATGGGGACAGGGTCTTGTACAATCAGGCCAGGAACACACTGAACAAAGAGATCAGAGCGGCTAAAAAGACCTACGCTAAAAAGTTGGAAGACCAGTTTTCTTCCAACGACTCAACTTCAGTTTTGACAGGACTGAGGGCCATCACAAACTACAAGACACCATCCCCTTGCACTGAGGCTAATCAACGGCTTGCAAACGACCTGAATGAGTTTTATTGCAGATTTGAAACCCCCAACACCCATTCTGACCATCTCCCTACACAACCATAAACACCTCCTGCAATCCCCCGTTCCACACCTACTGCTCTTCAAATCTGTGAATATGATGTGCGCCAGGTCTTCAAGAAGAACAAAAGAAGAAAAGCACCAGGCCCAGATGGTGTTACACCAGCCTGTCTGAAAATCTGTGCTGACCAGCTGGCCCCCATCTTTTCACAGGTCTTCAACAGATCCCTGGAGTTATGTGAAGTGCCTTCCTGCTTCAAATGCTCCACCATAATCCCCATTCCAAAGAAACCCAAGATAACACGACTTAACGACTACAGGCCTGTGGCTCTAACATCTGTCGTCATGAAGTCGTTTGAAAAACTTATCTGAAGGACATCACTGGACCCTTACTAGAACCCCTGCAGTTTGCTTACCGAGCAAACAGGTCCGTGGATGATGCAATCAACATAGGATTGCACTTCATCCTGCAACATCTGGACAAAACAGGGACTTATGTGAGGATCCTGTTTGTGGACTTTAGTTCGGCTTTCAACACCATCATCCCAACAACCCTCCAGACCAAACTGACCCAGCTCTCTGTTCCTAGCTCTATCTGTCGGTGGATCACCAGCTTTCTGACAGATAGGCAACAGTTAGTGAGCCTGGGGAAATTCATGTCAAACAGCTGCACCACCAACACTGGCGCCCCTCTGGGATGTGTTCTCTCCCCTCTGCTCTTCTCCCTTTACACCAACGACTGCACCTCTAAAGACCCCTCTGTCAAGCTCCTGAAGTTTGCAGATGACACTACAGTCATCGGCCTCATCCAGGACGGCGATGAGTCTGCTTACAGACAAGAGGTTGAGCAGCTGGCTGTCTGGTGCAGTCTTAACAACCTGGAGCTGAACACGCTCAAAACTGATCGTGGACTTCAGGAGAAACCCCCCTGCACTTTCCCCACTCACCATCATGAACAGCACTGTGACTGCAGTGGAGTCATTCAGATTCCTGGGAACCACCATCTCTCAGGACCTGAAGTGGGACAATCACATTGACTCCATTGTAAAAAAGCCCCAACAAAGGTTGTACTTCCTTCGCCAGCTGAGGAAGTTTAACTTGCCACAGGAGCTGCTGAAACAGTTCTACTCAGCCGTCATTGAGTCTGTACTGTGTACTTCTATAACTGTCTGGTTTGGCTCAGCAACAAAATCAGACATCAGAAGACTACAGAGAACAGTTCGGACTGCTGAAAGGATTATTGGTGCTCCCCTGCCGACCCTTCAAGAACTGTATACATCCAGAGTGAGGAAAAGGGCTCATAAAATCACTCTGGATCCCTCACATCCAAGTCACCCCATTTTTGAACTCTTGCCATCTGGCCGGCGCCTCAGAGCTGCAAATACCAGAACAGCAAGGCACAAAAATGTAACAGTAATGGCCAAAATGTAATTTCAAGCATAATTAATCCTCACTCATGTCAAGTCAAGTCACCTTTATTTATATAGTGCTTTAAACAAAATACATTGCGTCAAAGCAACTGAACAACATTCATTAGGAAAACAGTGTGTCAATAATGCAAAATTATAGTTAAAGGCAGTTCATCATTGAATTCAGTGATGTCATCTCTGTTCAGTTAAATAATGTCTATGCATTTATTTGCAATCAAGTCAACGATATCGCTGTAGATGAAGTGACCCCAACTAAGCAAGCCAGAGGCGACAGCGGCAAGGAACCGAAACTCCATCGGTGACAGAATGGAGAAAAAAACCTTGGGAGAAACCAGGCTCAGTTGGGAGTCAGTACTCCTCTGACCAGACGAAACCAGTAGTTCAATTCCAGACTGCAGCAAAGTCAGATTGTGCAGAAGAATCATCTGTTTCCTGTGGTCTTGTCCTGGTGCTCCTCTGAGACAAGGTCTTTACAGGGGATCTGTATCTGGGGCTCTAGTTGTCCTGGTCTCCGCTGTCTTTCAGGGCAGTAGAGGTCCTTTCTAGGTGCTGATTCACCATCTGTTCTGGATACGTACTGGATCCGGGTGACTGCAGTGACTCTCTGATCTGGACACAGACTGGATCTGGTGGCTACGGTGACCTCGGAACAAGAGAGAAACAGACAAATATTAGCGTAGATGCCGTTCTTCTAATGAGGTAGCAAGTACATATGGTGTTATGGGAAGTGTTCCCGGTTCCGGTTTACCTAATTAATGCAGCCTAAAATCCTTATAATATCCAAACGGATTTGGATATTAAAAGCATATTAGTATGTGTAAGCCAGGTTAAAACGATGAGTCTTTAATCTAGATTTAAACTGCAAGAGTGTGTCTGCCTCCCGAACAATGTTAGGTAGGTTATTCCAGAGTTCAGGCACCAAATAGGAAAAGGGTCTGCCGCCCAGGTTGATTTTGATATTCTAGGTATTATCAAATTGCCAGAGTTTTGAGAAAGTAGCGGAAGTAGAGGATTATAAATCGTATAAATTTTAAAAGGAGCTCACTCAAATACTGAGGTGCTAAACCATTCAGGGCTTTATAAGTAATAAGCAATATTTTAAAATCTATACGATGTTTGATAGGGAGCCAGTGCAGTGTGGACAGGACCGGGCTAATATGGTCATACTTCCTGGTTCTAGTAAGAACTCTTGCTGCTGCATTTTGGACTAGCTGTAGTTTGTTTACCAAGCGTGCAGAACAACCACCCAATAAAGCATTACAATAGTCTAACCTTGAAGTCATAAATGCTTGGATTAACATTTCTGCATTTGACATTGAGAGCATTTAGATATATTTTTGAGATGGAAAAATGCAGTTTTACAAATGCTAGAAACGTGGCTTTCTAAGGAAAGATTGCGATCAAGTAGCACACCTAGGTTCCTAACTGATGACGAAGAATTGACAGAGCAACCATCAAGTCTTAGACAGTGTTCTAGGTTATTACAAGTAGAGTTTTTAGGCCCTATGATTAACACCTCTGTTTTTTCTGAATTTAGCAGTAAGAAATTACTCGTCATCCAATTTTTTATATCGACTATGCATTCCATTAGTTTTTCAAATTGGTGTGTTTCACCGGGCTGCGAGGAAATATAGAGCTGCGTATCATCAGCATAACAGTGAAAGCTAACACCATGTTTCCTGATGATATCTCCCAAGGGTAACATATAAAGCGTGAAGAGTAGCGGGCCTAGAACTGAGCCTTGAGGTACTCCATACTGCACTTGTGATCGATATGATACATCTTCATTCACTGCTACGAACTGATGGCGATCATATAAGTACGATTTAAACCATGCTAATGCACTTCCACTGATGCCAACAAAGTGTTCAAGTCTATGCAAAAGAATGTTGTGGTCAATTGTGTCAAACGCAGCACTAAGATCCAATAAAACTAATAGAGAGATACACCCACGATCAGATGATAAGAGCAGATCATTTGTAACTCTAAGGAGAGCAGTTTCAGTACTATGATACGGTCTAAATCCTGACTGGAAATCCTCACATATACCATTTTTCTCTAAGAAGGAATATAATTGTGAGGATACCACCTTTTCTAGTATCTTGGACAGATAAGGGATTACTCATGTAATTCTTAAAGGGTTAGTTTACCCGAAAAATTCAAATACATTTTCATAATTTACTCACATTCATGTTGTTTTTAAATTCAGAAGACTTTTGTTCCTCTTAACCCCTTTGCGTGCAAACATCGCTGACGGCCCCAGTTTATTATTGTTTCACTTTCACAGCACATTAAACATCACTGTCTTACTTCATCTGGACAAACTGTGCATCAATGGAAAGTTTAAAGACTCAAGCTTCGATATTTGACCAATATTTTGATAAAACATTGTTGCAGTGACAGATATTTAGTGATTTATGTCAGGAGTGCAAAATAATAAATCCGTATTATGCCACATTTTGAATAGAAATTCACAACTCACTCATATTCAGTCACGTCAAGAGCGGTTTATTTGTGTTCACATAGACTCACTGAACAGCGTCAATAAGGATTTACAGACCAAAGATGCATATCTGCGGAGATATATGGATATATTTACTGATGTTTACTTCATATTTCTTCAGACAGAATCGTCATTTCTATTCATTTTCCACGGATTTACGCGATCAGATGATAAACAGCCTCTCCCAGCGATCTCTGTGTGCGTGCAGTAGTCAGAGCTCGTGCGGTGTGTGACTCAGACTCTGATTGGGTCTTTCAAACATCAATCTTAGAGTTTCATATCTGGACACCGCCCCATCGTGTCACATGCTTCCTGCACACTTCCTGGTAGTTATCTTGCCAAAACAACACTGAAACACCTCTGTACACACAAAATATCCGAATAATAAACCCGCGATTACGATAGTAAAGCTTGGTATGAGAATTTCTTGAGATCTG
Organism: Carassius auratus; assembly: GCF_003368295.1. Lineage (NCBI taxonomy): Eukaryota > Metazoa > Chordata > Actinopteri > Cypriniformes > Cyprinidae > Carassius > Carassius auratus. The sequence continues at coordinate 559,087 of NC_039249.1, forward strand.
GGGCGTTTTTATAAAAAAAATCGAAAATGTACATCGGAAATGCTAACTTGTGCAGCGATGAAAAAGGCAACAAATAACATATTTTTACAACAGTAAACGACCAAATTCCACCCCTGATCGCTAAAGGAAGTTATTATAAACACTCGATCGGGGTTTAAAGTGAGTTTTGAGTAAAAGTGTACTAATAATTTCATAAATTGTCAGATGTAGCTTGATGCTAACGTTAGCACCAATGCTACTAATAGCAGGTGCTTTTCTTCTTCATAATGCATTTTTGTCTCAATAATTCACGTAAGGTCGTAAGAAAATGTTTTGTTGTATTTTTATAGTAAGACTTTTGATAAATAAGGGCTAAATGCAAAGAGAGACTGAAGTGAGATCGCTGCTTTGTTGCTTTGTAAAGCCTGAAAAACCACAATCAAGGCTAATAAAGGTGGAATAAAAACAAAAGAATAATGATAAAAGAATAATGCGGATAATGTGTCATACTTGGCGGAGGTGTGAAAGAACCGTTTGGTGAGAACAATACAATCATGATTCGGGCAGTTTTCAACAGTGAAACATACACAAAGAGCACAGGAAAGTTTACATGTGAGATCTTACAGAGATGACAAGGGCCATAAATCAATCTGATTAGCCTTCTCTAAAAACACACATGACATGGCCTTAGAAAATATTTCATAAAATTCACAGTTTTACAGATTCGATTATGAAATTTTTTATGAAGTCTTGGAAGACTTGTGGCCTTAGCTACACTGTGTTTTCAAACTCATTTCCTACATCAACATTTTTTTAAATACATTTAAAACATATGTTTTTAATATTTTTATTTTTGTTTTTATGTTTGAGCTTATATATCTCTATTATCATAACAGTCTGAGTGATTCTGATTCCTGAACAGTAAACTTTAAAGTGTCAGCTTTGTGAACATATGTTGAATATGTATCTAGTCAGAAAGAATCATGAGCAGAAACCTTTTTATTTTGGGTATGTAATTTCGGTCTCCATGCCAAAAAAGGGGGGTTACTAGTAAGGGGTTAAAATCACAAATGAAAATATTTATATATTATTTTATTTATATATTATTAAAATCTGAGAGATTTCTGTCCCTCCACCAAAAGTCTATTCGCTCAAAACTGATACTTCAAAAAGTTCATAAAGAGATTATAAAATAAATACATGTGAATTGAGTTGTTTAGTCCAAGTCTTCAGAAGAGAAATTATCAATTTATGTGATGAACTTAATATACTTGATATGATTTATTTATAGGCTTTTTGGTAAATGTAAGCTCAAGCAGGTTTGCCTGACACATGAGAACCAGTGTGGCTCAATCTCGTGTCACGCAGCAAGTTTGAGACTCCGCAAGAACCAGTGTGGTTTGCAAGAAGTACGAATATTTGTGCTTCTGATAAAGTTTGATGATTAATGTAAATGTGAATAAAAGCCTTAAATATGTTAATCATATAAAGTTATTGTGTCTCTTCAAAAGACTTGGATTAAACTGCTTAATTCATAAGTATTTATTTATTTATTTATTTATTTATATCTTCATGAAATTATTGAAGCATGAAGAGATTTGGATGAGTAGACTTTAACTGGAAGCACCCTACAGCATACTCCCACAATATGGTATGTCACACACTGCACTTTAACTTCAACAGTTCAATACTGGTGTAGTGGACAGCGCATTTTGGGCCCCAGTTTATGGCAGGGCCTCTCTCTGACCACAATAGTGGACAAAGGATTGCTGCATTTTAAGATTGGATCTTGGTGGACTAACATAAGCAAACTGTCCAACTCCATCAGATAATGATGCCAGGACAACAGCCAGACACCTCTTTGACAGACACCTCTTTGAGAGAAGAAGACATTTGGTAAAAATGTCGAAAATCAAAAAAAAAAAATCAAAATCGGGGACGGATGCGCTCAAAGATGCGCTTCTGCATTAACACCTTAAATGGTAACCGGTGAAGGGCCAGGTTCAAGGCACGCAGGTCCAAGATTGGTCATAACCCACTGCCTTTCTTAGGTACAATGAAGAAGGGACTGTGAAATCCTGTTTTCATATCAGCTGGAGGGACTGGATCTATTGCATCCTTCACCAGTAGGACTGCAATCTCTTTCACTAACCACACATAAACATTGTTTTCTCAAAACACATTTACATACTTGCTATTTACAGTAAATACAAATCAGATTCCCCAAAAGTTGGGAGACTGTACAAATTGTGAGTAAAAATACATGTACATATAAGGGACAGCTGGAGAACCAATTTGCAACTTATTAGGTTGTTTGGCAACATGATTGGTATAAAAAAAGAGTCTCTCAGAGTGGCAGTGTCTCTCAGAAGTCAAGATGGGCAGAGGATCACCAATTCCCCCAATGCTGCAGTGAAAAATAGTGGAGCAATATCAGAAAGGAGTTTCTCTGAGAAAAAATTGCAAAGAGTTTGAAGTTATCATCATCTACAGGGCATAATATCATCCAAAGATTCAGAGAATCTGGAACAGTCTCTGTGCGTAAGGGTCAAGGCCGGAAAACCAAACTGGATGCCCATGATCTTCAGCCCTTAGGCGGCACTGCATCACATACAGGAATGCTACTGTAATAGAAATCACAACATGGGCTCAGGAATACATCCAGAAAACATTGTCGGTGAACACAATCCACCGTGCCATTCACCGCTGCCGGCTAAAACTCTATAGGTCAAAAAAGAAGCCATATCTAAACATGATCCAGAAGCGCAGGCGTTTTCTCTGGGCCAAGGCTTATTTAAAATGGACTGTGGCAAAGTGGAAAACTGTTCTGTGGTCAGACAAATCAAAATCTGAAGTTTTTTTTTTGGAAAACTGGGATTCCATGATATCCGGATGTAACGGAGGCCAGCGAGTAGTGCTGTGCAGGTAAACCTCACTCCCCGATCTCAAGAGACGCACTAGCGACAGACGCTAGTGGCTGTAGCCATTTAGCCTCCTTGTTAGTGCGTCCGCCTCCCATGCCGGAGACCCGGGTTCGAGCCCCGCTCGGAGCGAGTGCGAGGAGTGTCAGAGAGGACCCGGGTGAGAGGGGTTACATTGGTGCCGTGACCCGGATGGGAGTGAGGTTTAGGGGGGTGAGTGTAACGGAGGCCAGCGAGTAGTGCTGTGCAGGTAAACCTCACTCCCCGATCTCAAGAGACGCACTAGCGACAGACGCTAGTGGCTGTAGCCATTTAGCCTCCTTGTTAGTGCATCCGCCTCCCATGCCGGAGACCCGGGTTCGAGCCCCGCTCGGAGCGAGTGCGAGGAGTGTCAGAGAGGACCCGGGTGAGAGGGGTTACACGGACTAAAGAGGACAAGGACAACCCAAGTTGTTATCAGCGCTCAGTTCAGAAGCCTGCATCTCTGATGGTATGGGGTTGCATGAGTGCGTGTGGCATGGGCAGCGTACACATCTGGAAAGATGAGCACCATCAATGCTGAAAGATATATCCAAGTTCTAGAACCACATATGCTCCCATCCAGAAGTCGTCTCTTTCAGGGAAGACAGTTGAGCAACTAGAAGCCTGTATTAGACAAGAATGGGGCAACTTGTCTTCTCAGTCCCCAGACATTTGCAGACTGTTATAAAAAGAAGAGGGGATGCCACACAGTGGTAAACATGGCCTTGTCCCAACTTTTTAGAGATGTGTTGATGCCATAAAATTTAAAATCAACTTATAAATGATGCATTTTCTCAGTTTAAACATTTGATACATCATGTTATATTCTGAATAAAACATTGAAACCTCCACATCATTGCATTCTGTTTTTATTCACAATTTGAGTTGTTTTTGTTTAAGAATGAACTCACTTCATTTTGATTAATTTAAAAAATAACCAGACTCACCTGTTGTGTAAAACTCTCGCAGAAATCTGTTGATTTGCCCTGACAATTGTTTTTTTTTTTTTTTTATTAATTTTTTTTTTTTTTACTCGTTCTGGTCCTTCAGTTTGCACTACAACCTTCTGAATGACACAGACTGATTTTCATCCTGACTTTGCTTAAAACTTGAAACCCTTCATTCAAAAATCATTAAATGTGCATGGAAATTATCAGTCTGAGGTCAAGCCAAAGAAAATACGAACAGGATGCATTGAGACAACTGATCTTGAAAAATGACAAAATAGTTCCTAGACAATTATAAGTTTGTCAACAGCTTCATATAATAGAGGAAATTACATTGCACTTTTATATATCTCAAATTAGTTCTCCTTAAATATATAGAAATGTATTATTAAAAATAAACATTTAAACTAAATAATATTTTTGGTAAATCCAGATACGATCCAGATGACTTTCAAAAAATATTTGGAAACAACATGCTCAATAATTTCTCATGCTAGTACTGATACTAATACTGATATTTTAATTTGAATGTACAATAAAAAATTTTTTTTTACTGTTTTGCAATGCAGCTTGAGGTCCAATCTAAAGTTGCAGAGTAAGACATTCAACTCTTGAACTTTCCTTAAAGCTTTGTCTTTGGTCTAAGCTAATCAGAATCTATTTCTTGAATATTTCTTGAATATTTAACTAAAGGTCCTGGTGAAACTGACTGAAATGTTTAATAACCAGATGATTCACATGAGAGATTGACTATATGAGTGACTTGTCAAAGTAAAATGGCTCAGATTTCAGTCAACAAAGCACTCCACGCTGACGGCTAAAGGACGGTGTGTTTTATAACTGCACATCCATGCCAGCCACCGTATTTTATCCGACTCTCAACACAAATATAAAACATTTCTCATTACTAATACAATCATTTACGGAAGTTCTAAGCGGCCATGCATTATATTTTTTTTTCCTTTTTGTTTTCTCGTTATCTCGACATAACGAAGTTCGTTTTCTCATTATAACAACATGACAGTTTTACTGTTGCTATAGTAACGAACTCAACTTTGACAGGCATCTGATGGACAACCATGCAGGGGCTATACTGTAGCCTATATTTCAGCAAATTTAGTTTTGCCTAGGTAATAATGTCTACAATACTGTATATAAATAAAGGCTGATCAATCACTGTTGATTTTTCCAGAGACAGTACAACGAACGTTTTGTTTTTGTAATTAACATGTTTAAATGGCAACACCGCGCCATTAGAGCTGCTTGGATTAAACTCACTTTTCATTTTCCCTTTATTTGAAATAAAATTATATATAATTTGTAATTTGTAGTAGTCATTATATGATGTGGCAGATATCATATGTGTTACAAGCTTCTGTTTGAAAAGAGCGTCCATGTGTACGTGTAGTGTATGTGTGTGTGTGTGTGTGTGTGTGTGTGTGTGTGTGTAGAAAAAAACGATTACAACATTATAGGACAAAACTGAATTAAATTAGCCTATGGATTTTACATATACATCACATTTCTCATCAATATGGTTAACAATAAAGATTAGTAATAAGGAAAAGAAGCACATCAGCCTGCATCGTTAAATCCCGTCCTACTGTAGATAAACAGAATACAGTGATGTCAACCTTGGTTTTGATAAGCAGTTATTTTATGACACAGAACGAGTTGGTGAAACTCATGCATCTAGCAGGAACTTAATACACAAAATATTCATATTGATTCAAGCATTTAACATTTATGAATTAATTAAATGTCAGTAATGAACAAGACTGCACAAATTATAGCAATCACGAGGAAGGTCCGCGTACAGTAAAGTGGATAGTGTACAACACCCCATCAGTTATATTCAGGTCTATAGTGCCTCCTGCTGGCGCAGTTTTTTAACTTCTTAGAGAAAAAGAATTCATTATAATGAGAAAACGAACTTCGTTTTGTCGAGAAAATGAACTTCGTTATGTCGAGAAAACGAGAAAATGAAGTCGTTATAACGAGAAAACAAGAAGAAAAAATATTATAATGCATGGCCACTTAGAACTTCCGTAATCATTAATATCAATGATAAAGATAATGATAATAATAGAAGCTCCACTTAGAATTAGCATTCAGAAAAAGAAAAGAAAAATATATAATTAGGCAAATCTCTTGGTTAAAATGAGACAACATATCAGCAAGAGGCATTTTTTTTTATTTTTTTTTATTTGTTTATTTTTCTGAGGGCACTGACAGATCTTTTAAAAGAACACTTAATATCTCAAGTCATTTTACTTCTTAAGTAAATGTATCTAAGCATGTTTAGGTTTTTGTACTAGAAAACAAGACAAAACACTAAGAAAACATCTGTTTAATTCATTTGCTCTGATATCAGTCAATTAAAATTAATGAACTTTTAAACCTTACATATTATACTCTACACATCAGTACTCCATTGAAGTTTTCACTGGTAATATTTAATCATCCGTTACTCTTAAAGTTCTGTGTCTGTAGCTGTTGAACCGTAGTTATGTTATTGAAACACCACTCCGTTCGGCTGCTAACGCCACGATAGCTACACATCCGCTGCCATTCCCTGCTCTTGCAGGTTCTGCTGGACCTGAGGATTACACAAGTTATATTCATGATACCATGAGTCTCTGAGGTCAACTGCATTACACATGTTCTGTTCAGAGACCCAAGCTCTTTATAGCTCAACTTTATCAAAGTATATATCAGGATATTTACTGACTTAAGTTATTAGTTATCTGTAAAAGTGTTCTGTCAGGTAGCGTAAAATGTGCTTTATATAGTAGCATAATCTTAGCATATCTTAATGATACTAAAATAACATTGGACTAAATCAAATTTAGATCAAACCAATGAAAGTATTTTTTTTTACATAGAGCATTAAAAATTAGTTTGAAAAAATATGTTAATTTAGAATTACAAATAAATCAACTAAACCTTGTAACATGGTTATCAAGGAAAGAAAGATGTCTGTTGTATGTAGCCTACCTTAATCAGCACAGCGTTTCTAACGGCTGGATCATTGACATTATCTCCTGCTTTCACCTTCAGTCTCAAAATCTGATGCTTCACTCGTACTGTGGAGAGAAAATATGTGTGTGTGTGTGTGCGATCCAGATGATTACTATCACTTTGAACTCAAGATGCCTCACAGTGAATGTTTTGACATGATAATGGCTCAGATACATGAAAATTTGTGATGGTTACATGAATTTCAGGGTTGATGTATATTGAACTTTTTAATTCAAATGTTCAAATGCGTTATATGTGTATACTCAGTTTAAACTTTGGCAAGTAATGATTCAGATGAAATAATATAATGGCATATATTAGTTATTCAATATCATTAAACACAACTGATTTCATTTTAAATTAAGATTTTCTGGCTTGAAAATGTTTGAAACTACACAATAACAACAGCAACAAATAAAATGATTTAAATAACAGCGTACTTGTCTGGCATAAGAAGTAATAGAGCCTTGAGCAGCTTTCATCAGCAATCTGACCATGGTAATCTAAAGCAGCACACGAGTCTTGACCGAACGAGTTGTCCGGCTGTCCTTCAGCCCATCTCAGAGAAGAGCTTGTGCTGGTCTGATCGGACCACATCCACGTGTCTCTGAACAGACCGATCCAGGCACACATGTAATGTTGGATCATCGCGGTTAGCTGCTGATTCACTTCCACGTTCCGGATGGAGATCAAGTCTGTGTAGTTTTCTCTGCAGTAATGCTGACCTTTATTCCAGGACATCTCTGGATTAGTGACTAGTACCGGCTGTCCTTCTGAGGAACACCAGAATGATCATTCACTTTACAACCCAACTTGTTTATGACATAAAATGCAAAAACACAGCTGTAAATGTTTTAAATGTTCTATGTTTTGAAGGGCTCAGCTGAGGGGTTTGTTCCTTTATCATAAACAAAAGATTTTGTAACATTTTATTCTTATAAACATGGTGAAAAGGTTTTTCTTTTGACAGTATTTTCTGATTTATGTAGTGATAAAAAGAGAAATCCAGAATCTTATCTGGAAAAAAAAAAAAACTTTAACTCTAACATGACGACAAAACTGAACAAGAATTTTGAACCTGGCTTTATCCAATCTTTATATTCATTTTATTGAAATGTATGTAAATTAGTGCATTTAATTTGATAATGCCCCATTTGCACATAACAAATAACATGGACATAGAACATGTAATAAAAACAATTGTCTTTATTATTATTATTATTATTATTATTATTATTATTATTATTATTATTATTAAGATCACTGAGGAATAAAATGTATTAATTAAAAATATATTTACATGCTAAAATAGGTAAAGGAACCATTATGTCCCAAAAAATACAAATACATTTACCTCTATTTTAAACTAAAATGTCTAATGCATCGAATTTGACTTATTGGTTCGTTTTCCAATATTAAAATTGGCCAATAAACCAATGTCTATCCATATGTAATAAAACTGGTACAGAAACCAATATATCAATCAACAAATGCTAAAATTGGTGGAGAAATCAAATCTAATTCAGTCTATAAATAAAACTATAAATCATTAATTTACGATTTATTTAGTTTTTTACTAAAACATGTAGGTTACCATAAAATGTCATGTGATGATCTTTGATTGATTTATTGATTGAATTGATGGCTCTGCTGATATCAACATACACAGTAAAATATATATTTCTGAATAACTCGGGAATGACTGATGTTGAGTCTTACCACCACTTTGGCAAATAACTATACACGTCAAATTGCATTCTTCATCCCACCAGTATCCATTGCTCCTCAGATTTACACAGTATTGTTTTCCATTCAAATTGTTTGGCTGTTCAGAATCCCATTGTGAGAAAGTCACGCTTTCATCTTGATAAGACCAGTGCCAGCTGTTCACATCGTCATACAGTCCAATCCAGATGTAAAACTGTAGTTTCTCTATCAACCTGGTCAGTTCACTCCACTCTTCATCGGTCTGGACAGTGGCCAGGTCAATGTAGTTCTGTCGACAGTAATCTTGAGCCTCGTCCCATGTTTTATACTCTTCGATCAGAACATACTCACGTGAGCCACACAGAATGACGGACAAAATCACTGTTTGGAAAAATGGAATGGGGTTTATACAAAATCAGCGCAAACATCCAATAATTTAGCATTCAGATAAATAAAAATGACTTACTAACTGAGGTTAAGGTTAAAAAAATACTAACAAACAATCAAGTGCATCCACAAAAACTACACTCACCTGAGAGCAGGAAGAGATGAATCAACCGGTTCTCCATTGCTGCTGAGATTAGCTTGTGTTAGTGAGGTCTTATCCACAGACTAGCTAAAAATGAATTGCCCCCAGTATTAAAGTATAGATTTGAGCTGGGGTAAACACACACCCATGTTGATTTGCGTACTGAAATCACTATTTTTTTATTCTTTGACAACAGCAGCATTAGGGCTTCATGGTGTAAAGAGTAGCTCAGCTAATGATGCTCATCAAATGTCTTTAGACAAATATACACAGAATCAATCCAGAGAACAGGAAGTTTGCATGGGAAACCATGACATATTTGGCTTTTGTAGGTGAAAAGCTGCATGTATGAATTGATTTAAGTTGAAGTTACAGATTTAAAGATCTTGTAGAATAATAAAGCCATTTAATGAATTTGAATAAGTCCTTTCTTTGCGTTATTATTGGTGTAAGAAAGTTGTTCTAGTATGTGTGGCAGTGAAAGTGTTATCACATTTTCTATTTGAATGGAAGTCAATGGAGGTGGAACTTCAGTACGTGAAATAAACTTCACTGTGAGAAAGTAGGATTGATTTTACAGCACCACCCATTCATTTCCAAACTATCCACAAACTGTTCTTCATAACAGTCATAAAACACTGAAAGTGACTCATCAAAATCAAGGCCTTCATGTTCTTCAGTGACACTTATCCTCTAAAGACAATATCTGCACAAATGATCGAGCTGCTTCAAAATTGTTTAGTAGTAGAGAAACTATTTCTACTTCCTTATAACATTGACACTCAATACACTTTTCAACTTTGGCCAACTTTTAGCTGTTTTGCATGCTGTATGTGAAAGCAGCATCATTAAGGGTTAATGGGTTCATAGCTATTCATCGTTCGCTGAGCTAATGATGCACAGCAAATGCATTTACACAAATACAGAAGACTTACATCAGATGACGAATGGAAACATTTACACAGGGATGCATTTGTTCAGGAAAAGCTTTTGAGTGTTCAACCTCTCTATGAATCAGTTTAAGAGATTTCATTTCTCTCACGACCAGACTCAAAAGCAAGAGTTTCAAAAACTGTTTTGAAAAATTGAAGCGACACAAAATACTGAATTGTGAATACTGAACACTAAATCTGAATTGTGATTGGTACAGAGAGCCATGAAAATGCAAACACATGGTTATATTCTCCACATGAGGAGCAGGCCTAATCTGTTAACTGCTCTGGCTGCTGAACAAGAGCAAAACATTACAAAGTCAAAAAATGTGCGATGTGCGAGAGATACACCACAAAACTGCAGAAAAATCACCACAACACACATTTAAAGTATATTGAACTTTCATGTGAATGAAATATGTAAATTCATGACCAGTTGTTTATTTTTAGCTAACTAATGATGATTTATTCATTTAGAAGACACTTTGATCTAAAGACAATGAATTAGCGTCAATAAACCTGATGGCACAAACTCGTAAACTTGTTAATCACAGTAGATGACAGTTTCAAGAGTCTTTAATATATCCACAGAATAGCAAAGAAAGAAACACGACCATACACTGATGAGATCGGATAAACACTGGGGAGAAACACACGGTTTCAGTGAGATTGAGGTCGAACAAGATAATTACCATTCACAGGTGAGAGAGACAACTAATCAGACCCGAGGAAAAACTAGTCAACGGCACACAGACAGGAGAACCAAGACAAAAGATAACTCAAAAGTCCATAACTGTGACACCTGAAGGACAACTGACAACATTAAAAAAATGTCTAAATCATTAAAACCCAATTTGCATGTATCTTTTTTATTTCTTCTTTGTTTAGAGAATAATCTGTTATTTGCTGTTCAGTTAAATTATATAATAGAAAAAAAAAAAATAATAATAATAATAATTGTAGACAATGCACTATGAATCAACTTTCAGGTCTTGACATCATAAAGCAAAAAGACCAAACAGAGCTTCAGTCCACATAACTGTAATAATGTGTCTAATGTGCCTCCATCGTGTTAATGTAGCACACATATACACACAGAACGTGACATTATTTCATTCAGTTAGAGACGCGCAAACTACTTCTGCATTTCTACCCTAAATCACAGCAGTGAGCATCTGTGAAGGATGTAGACTGTCAAACATACACAACTATTAGCCAATCACAGCAGTGGGCGTGTACTTCAGTCTACAGCCCACACCTACTCACACAGAGCCTCTGATGAAGGGGTTAAAACGAGACAAAATATCCTATTACTTTTTAATTATCATGTTTTTTTAATGTAAAAATCTTGATAACATTATAAGTGGACATCAGAGAGCAGTACAAAATAAAGATCAAAAGCAATTCACGATCACAATTAAAGAACATTAAGTGTAATTTATCTACAATGAACTTTATTAACTTTTATTACTATAATAACTACAGTTATAACTACTTTTTTTTAAAAAAATTTTATGTATTTTAAAATGTTACTTTGATTTAGTTAGTTAATGAATATAATCTTCCCCTTTAATCCATCTTTATCCATCTATAATGTGGGTTTTTCACTTTTGGAACACCACTCCGTTCGGCTGCTCCTGCCATGAGAACTTCACATCTGCTGCTAGTCCCTGCTCTCGCAGTTTCTGCTGGACCTGACGACAGACAGAAGCAAAGACAGAACGGTTATAAAGCTTTAATCTGTCTACTGGGTCATAAACAGATTGAAAGAAGGAAACAGAATGTATAGAGTACTTTAGAAATGATTTCACGGAGACAGACAGGACATGAGGGGTAGTAAGAACACAAACAGTATTAGAGATTATATTATTATGGTTCACCTCCTTCAACACAGCGTCTGCAGTCCCTGGACCGGTGACATCATCACCTGCGTTCACCTTCAGTCTCAGTATCTGCTGCCTTACTTGTACTGTGAAATATACATAAAAAATAAATAAAAAAAATCACCATCAGGACAACCTGACACACAGTAGCCACTCTGTGACAATAATGACAGTAATGCTACAGGAATAACTATATATACACTTACGTATACTTTCAGACTAGTGGATAGAAAATATGGTTACACTTTATTTTAATGTGTCCTTATTACAATGTAACTATAAATGTAAGTACTGAGTAATATCACTTAACTATATGTACTCACTATATGTTTAGGGTTTGGCTTGGGGTTACTTGCATGTGCAGTAATTCTGCAGAATGTACTGTTATTATAAAAGTAAATGTAAAGTTTAACAAGGTCGTCTTAAAATTACATTTTACCAAAATATTTACATACACATTTAGGTATTTATTTTATTGTACTTTATATATTTTCATCAGTAGATGAAATGAGTTTGTATCTTCACCTCACAGGTTTATTCCTCTCTATATTCTGAAAGTTTTTACTGAGGGGTTTGTTGATATATTATTCATGCAAGATTCCCCAAAAATACACAATATACACGATATATATATATAAATATATATATATATATATATATATATATATATATATATATATATATATATATATATATTTATACACACGAACAAGGCTCAGAAATGTAGCACGGAGATCGTTAAAATAATCCATGTGTCATCAGCGGTTGAACTGTAATTTAATGAAGCTAAGAGGAAAAAGTTTTGTGCACAAAGAAAAAAATTATAATAATTTTAGTAATTTGTCTCCTCTGCGTCACCCTATAGTGTACACAACATATGAATGTGTGTATGTGGATACACTGTTTACATTCAGATCAAAGTATAAACAATGTATCTGTATACAGTGCTGTGGACAAAACAGTATACATTGTTTACATGTGAGATACTCTCCAATGTAGCACTAGGGTGACACGAAGGAGACACTTTTTGGGTGAACTATCCCTTTAAAGAAATGTTAGTGCTTTTTTGTTGAAAACAAGTGTTGTTTGCCCTTGCAAAACTCAACAAGATGCATAGTTTGAGGAATTAATAATGTCTGGATGATGCACATGCTAAACTGTAATGCTAAGTGTTATTGATGAGCATTGAGAAAAAGACAGGTACATTTTATTATATTCTGTCTGTTACGCTCCACGCGTATTCTGTTTTCATTGATCTGTGCACGCCGGTGTATTGAGCATGTGTCGGTTGTTATGCTCATTATCTTCTCTGTCTCTAGTTTACTCTCTCTGCTCACAGGTTGCTGTGATTGGCCGAGTTGGACGTCAGTCATCATCAAGGCGCCGCTTCAGAGCCAATCGGAGGCTGCCCAGCTGGTTAAAACGGGTTATGTGTTCATTCATGCTTTCTCTCCGGAGCACACTGTGAACTCCTCTGTGGTAAATCGAGCGTTTTATAGCGGAATGAGTTTATCTGCTGTAAACTGAGGTTTTGACTGTTTCTGCCCGCCAATTAAGTTGTGTGCTATGTGCTTTGTGTTTCTAAGTATTTGTTACGCCTTAACATGGGCGAGATTAGTTTGTGTCTAGCTTTTTATTCGCTTTGAGATATCTGTTAAAACTGCCATTCTGGGAAGAGAACGCAGGTTAGTATATCGCGATATACACTGCACCCGTAGCCGATGATTTGTTAGACACACTAGGTAAGGAGTGAGCGCCATCCTTTGTATTTCTGTTTTATAGGTAATTTAGTTAGGGTGCCGGATGCACTGAAGATTTCGGTTTGTGTTCTACATTTTTGTTTTGGTTAGATTAGGTTTAGATTAAGGATATTTTTGTTATATTTTGTTCTTTCCTTTAGGCGCCACTTTTTGTTCTTTTCCCATTTATTGTTTGTTTGTTGTTTGTCTTTGTTTATATCACATTGTATTAAGCGCACATTATTGTTGTTTTGACTGGGTCCAGTGGCCTTTTGGCTTGTTGAGAATAAAGCCCAGTCTAATTTTCCCTTTAAAAGAGTCTGTCATGTGTTCTTCCACCATATCCCCACCTTCAGCAGTACGTTAATATATAAATGTTGCGGTACATGCCCTAGACAATTTCAAGTACGTAACATTAAATGGGGGCTCGTCCGGGATCTTTAAATTCTATATATATATATATTTTCCAGAGATATTAATTACTGCTGGTGTGGATGGTGGAATATCCATGTTCAGTTTTTTTTGAAGAGATAGTGTTGTGTGAGGTGGTAACTAGTGTGTGGGGTTTAAAACCTTAGTTTCAGAAGTATGGCTGATTTTGATTTAGACACTTTTGTCAGTGCACCTACAGTTGAGCAGTTAAATAAAAGTAGAAAAGATGACTTGCTGCGTATTGCTGCTCATTATCAGATTGCTGTTTCAAGGCAGCGGCTAAAAAGAGAGATTAAGTATACTGTGTCTCAAAAGTTGGTGGAGCTAGGTGTTTTAGTGTTGCCTGCAGTAGTTGAAGGTGTTGGTGGTCGCCCTGGCGAAGCAGAGCGAGGTGGAATGGCTGAGGTAGAGGATTCTGGTGCCAAGGCCGCTCTGCCGCCCTTTGAGCCTTTTTCTCCGGGCTCTGCTGAGTCTGGAGAAGGTGATGTGCGGCTTAAAGTCCGCTTAGCACGAGTCCAAATGGAGTCGCGTGAACGGGCAGAAGATCGTCGGGCTGATATGGAGTTTCGACTTGAAGTTCGCCAACTCGAAATTGAGGCGGAGACTCAGGTTAAGCTGCGTGAGCTTGAATTGAGTGCAGCTAAAGTGACACCGGATCCAGTTGTGCAACCCTTACAGCCAGCTGATGTTTCGACGGGGGCTGGCTCGATGGGGACCAATTTTGATGTCAGTAGACATATTTCTCTTGTACCGCAGTTTCGTGAAACAGAAGTTGACTCCTATTTTAGCGTGTTTGAGCGGATTGCATCAACTCTTCACTGGCCTAAAGAGGTTTGGCCCTTGCTGTTACAGTGCAAGTTGACTGGTAAGGCTCAAGATGCTTGCGCTACATTGTCCGTAGAGGATAGCGTGAATTATGAGGTAGTGAAAGCTGCAATTTTGCGTACATATGAGTTGGTGCCAGAAGCCTATAGGCAACGGTTTAGAAGCCATAAGAAACATTCCAGTCAGACATATGTCGAATTTGCGCGGGAGAAAGGCATTTTATTTGACAAGTGGTGTACTTCGAGTAAGGCAGAGGATTTTAAAACCATGCGAGAGTTAGTTATTTTAGAAGAATTTAAAAATTGTATACCTGAGCGGGTTGTCGTTTATTTAAATGAGCAGAAAGTAACTTCTTTGTCTCAAGCTTCTGTCCTGGCAGATGAATTTGCATTAACGCATAAAAATGTGTTTATTCCTGCACGTTCTGAGAAAACGGTGTCTCTTCAAGTGAATTCGAGTAGTTCATCACGACCAAAATCAGTTAACTTGAAGTCAAAGGAAGATCGGGAATGTTTTTATTGCCACAAACCGGGGCATTTAATTGCTGATTGTTTTGTGTTAAAACGAAAACAGTCGAGTTCTGTACCTAAGAGTGCTGGATTTGTGAAACTGGTGGATTCTGTTAAAGTCGAACGTAGTGATAAGCCTGATTCTAGCTATGCACCTTTTCTGATGGAAGGGTTAATTTCCATTACTGGGAATTCTGCGGAACAGATAAGAGTTAAAATGCTGCGTGATACTGGGGCAATGCAGTCTTTTATTAGTGCAGAAGTACTGCCGTTTTCTGAAAATACTTTCTGTGGCAGTAATGTACTAGTACAGGGCATAGAGATGGGTCTCATTAAAGTTCCATTGCATCAGATTCACCTAGAATCAGAACTGTGTACAGGTTTTGTGAAAGTAGCCGTTCGTGAACGATTGCCTGTGAATGGGGTAGAATTTATCCTTGGCAATGATTTAGCTGGTGGGAAAATCATGCCTTTGTTGGAAGTTTTTGATAATCCAGTTGCATCAGATCAACCTGATGAACTTTTGAGTTCTTATCCTGACACTTTTCCAGTTTGTGTGGTGACGCGAGCTCAGGCTTGTAAGATAAATGCAGTGGATGATTTGGGTACATCTTTTATGGCACCTGTTTTTATCAGTGACGTTTTAGCTGATGAGAGTAAAGCTGTAGAGAAATCCCTTGTTCCGAGTTCCTTAAATATAAATCTGTCTGTGACACGCGAGAGACTTATTTCTGCCCAAAAGGAGGATAAAAGTCTTCAAAAGTGTTTTGTTGCTGCTGTTTCTTCAAAGACTGCTCAAGAGAGGAAAGTTACATATTATGTGGAGAACGACTTATTGATGCGTAAGTGGCGCTATGATATTGCAGATGATTCTGAATGGGGTAGTGTGTATCAGATTGTGATTCCTTCCTGTTACCGACAGCAAGTTCTATCTTTAGCTCATGATCACGATTTGGCGGGACATCTAGGAATTAAGAAAACTTATCACCGAATTTTGAGACATTTCTTTTGGCCTAGATTAAAAACTGATGTCACACAATTTTGTCGCACCTGCCACACCTGTCAGATCACCGGCAAACCGAATCAAGTCATTCCGTGTGCTCCACTTGTTCCTATTCCAGTGATAGGGGAACCATTTGAGCATGTTATCGTCGATTGTGTCGGCCCTTTGCCTAAGTCTAAGACCGGTAACCAGTTTTTATTGACTGTAATGTGTACTGCGACTAGATTCCCGGAGGCAATTCCATTGAGGAAGATTACAGTACCTGTTGTAACTAGAGCACTGGTGAAGTTTTTTTCTACGTTTGGTTTACCGAAAATTGTGCAGACAGATCAAGGCACTAATTTTCTTTCGAAGATCTTTTCTCAGGTGTTGTCCAGTTTAAATATTTCCCACAGGGTCGCAAGTGCCTATCATGCTCAAAGCCAGGGGGCACTTGAGCGTTTCCACCAAACGCTGAAGGCAATGCTCAGAAAGTACTGCATGGATACGGGTAAGGAATGGGATGAGGGTGTACCGTTACTTTTGTTTGCGATCAGAGAAGCAGTTCAGGAAAGCCTTGGATTCAGTCCTGCTGAATTGGTATTCGGACACACTGTCAGAGGACCCTTGAAAATGCTCAAGGAGAATCTTTTGTCTTTAGAGACTAATCCTAAAGTGAATGTGATAGATTATGTGATCAAGTTCCGTGAACGCTTGCATAAAGCTTGTTCAGTGGCAAGGGAGTCACTTGAAGTTGCTCAGAAAAAAATGAAGTGTCGCTATGATCGTAAATCTGTACAGCGTACCTTTAACAAGGGCGATCAGGTGTTGGTGTTGCTGCCTATGGTAGGGTCTGCTTTATCCGCACGATTTTCTGGACCGTATGAGGTGGTGAGAAAAATCAGTAATACAGATTACGTTATCGGAACTCCTGATAGGAAGAGGAAGACTCGTGTGTGTCATGTGAATATGTTAAAGACTTTTCACAACAGAGAAACTGTCCAGAATGTGTTACTTTCAGATGAAATTACTGTCCCTGTGTCATCTCCTGTTTTAGTAGCTTGCACGGCTGTAGAAATGACTGATCCTGAGGACGATGGAGTAATCTTACGTCACACTTACCAGCAATGTGCTCGACTTACGAATTCTGAGGTATTAACTAATTTTGCATTTCGAGTGTCTCATTTAACTGAACAACAAGGATGTGATATTATGCAATTGGTTAATGAATTTCCAACTTTGTTTAACGACGTACCTTCTCGTACTACAGTGTTAGAGCATGATATTGATGTGGATGGTGCTGCTCCGATCAAACAACATGCGTATCGCGTGAATACAGCAAAAAGAGCTCTGATGCGGAATGAAGTTGAGTATCTGTTAGAGCATGGATTTGCTCAGTCCAGTTATAGTCCCTGGAGTTCTCCGTGCTTATTAGTGCCAAAGAGCGATGGTACTGCACGATTTTGCACTGACTATCGAAAAGTAAATGCCGTAACTGTACCGGATTGTTTTCCACTGCCGCGCATGGAAGATTGTGTTGATAACCTTGGTTCAGCTTGTTATGTCAGTAAATTAGATCTGTTAAAAGGTTACTGGCAAGTTCCTCTTACGTCTCGTGCTTCTGACATCTCCGCATTTGTAACACCTGATAGTTTCCTTCAGTACTCCGTGATGGCTTTCGGCATGCGCAACGCACCAGCCACTTTTCAACGACTCATCAATATTGTGTTGGCTGGGGTGCCTAAGTGTAATGCATATCTAGATGACCTAGTGGTTTACTCTACTGACTGGTCAGAACATGTGTTTTCACTGCGAACTGTTTTTGAGTGTCTTGAGAAAGCATCGCTGACCTTAAATCTAGCTAAATGTGAATTTGGGCAGGCCACTATCACATATCTTGGGAAGGAAGTCGGTCAAGGTCAAGTGCGCCCAGTAGAAGCAAAAGTTACTGCTATAGTCGAGTTCCCTGTTCCCACCACCCGACGTGAACTCCGTCGATTTTTAGGGATGGCTGGCTATTATCGTGGTTTCTGCAAAAACTTTTCAACGATTGCGCACCCGCTGACTTCACTTCTTAGTCCATCCCGAAAGTTTTTATGGTCTGATGAATGTCAGTATGCTTTCAACTTGATCAAAGGTCTTCTTTGTAATGCACCCGTTTTAGCTGCACCAGACTGTGATTCTGCTTTTAAACTCGATGTAGACGCAAGTGCCGTTGGTGCTGGAGCTGTGTTAATTCAGGAAGGTAAAGATGGTATTGATCATCCTATCTGTTATTTTTCCAGGAAGTTCAACAGACATCAGTTGAATTATTCGACGATCGAGAAGGAGGCACTAGCACTCTTAATGGCCCTTCAATATTTTGATGTGTATGTCGGATCGAGTAGTATTCCAGTCATGGTGTTTACAGATCATAACCCTCTAGTTTTTCTGTCACGTATGTATAATCTGAATCAACGGTTGATGCGCTGGTCTCTGATTGTACAGGGTTATAACCTGGTAATCAAACATAAGAAAGGCGTCGAAAATGTTATAGCTGACGCACTATCTAGAGTTGCTTATTGCGGGATTTGATCACTGTTTGAACAACTATATGTTTGATCTATGCCATATAGTTGGTTCTTAAGGGGGGAGGTGTTACGCTCCACGCGTATTCTGTTTTCATTGATCTGTGCACGCCGGTGTATTGAGCATGTGTCGGTTGTTATGCTCATTATCTTCTCTGTCTCTAGTTTACTCTCTCTGCTCACAGGTTGCTGTGATTGGCCGAGTTGGACGTCAGTCATCATCAAGGCGCCGCTTCAGAGCCAATCGGAGGCTGCCCAGCTGGTTAAAACGGGTTATGTGTTCATTCATGCTTTCTCTCCGGAGCACACTGTGAACTCCTCTGTGGTAAATCGAGCGTTTTATAGCGGAATGAGTTTATCTGCTGTAAACTGAGGTTTTGACTGTTTCTGCCCGCCAATTAAGTTGTGTGCTATGTGCTTTGTGTTTCTAAGTATTTGTTACGCCTTAACATGGGCGAGATTAGTTTGTGTCTAGCTTTTTATTCGCTTTGAGATATCTGTTAAAACTGCCATTCTGGGAAGAGAACGCAGGTTAGTATATCGCGATATACACTGCACCCGTAGCCGATGATTTGTTAGACACACTAGGTAAGGAGTGAGCGCCATCCTTTGTATTTCTGTTTTATAGGTAATTTAGTTAGGGTGCCGGATGCACTGAAGATTTCGGTTTGTGTTCTACATTTTTGTTTTGGTTAGATTAGGTTTAGATTAAGGATATTTTTGTTATATTTTGTTCTTTCCTTTAGGCGCCACTTTTTGTTCTTTTCCCATTTATTGTTTGTTTGTTGTTTGTCTTTGTTTATATCACATTGTATTAAGCGCACATTATTGTTGTTTTGACTGGGTCCAGTGGCCTTTTGGCTTGTTGAGAATAAAGCCCAGTCTAATTTTCCCTTTAAAAGAGTCTGTCATGTGTTCTTCCACCATATCCCCACCTTCAGCAGTACGTTAATATATAAATGTTGCGGTACATGCCCTAGACAATTTCAAGTACGTAACACTGTCCATCCATTTTCAGGCAGATGATGTTTTAGCTGGTTTAAACACAAACTGCTCTAAAATAAAAATACTTACATGGACTTTTGCAAAAGAAGAAAAACTTCTCTGAGCAGAGCTCATCAGCCATCAGACCATCCTCACCAACAGCAGCGCAGATTTCACTCTCAAAATAATTATCCGGTTGTCTTTGAGCCCATCGTAGAGAAGAGCTAGTGATGGTCTGATCTGTCCACTTCCATGAGTCTCTGAACAGACCGATCCAGATACAGCTCTGATCATCATGGGTCATCGTCCTTAGCAGCTGATTCTCACTCATGTTCTTGACCGTGTATAAGTCTGTGAAGTGTTCTCTACAGAAACTCTGAGCTTGTTTCCAGGACATCTTCTGATCAGTATTTAGTACTGGCCCTTGATCTGAGAAACATCAGAACAACTGATTAACTTATACCTTAATTATACTTAACCTATAGTGCAAGTATGCACTTCATCCACATGTATTTAATTAACCCACATTGGTTTCTGTGGTTTTTGACAAAAAAATTGTGTGTGTGTGAAATGTTATATTTCCAATCTATTTTTATTGTGTTATTTCTGATGTGTTTGAGGACATTTTGTTTCAAATTACCAGCAAAATAAATTCTATATTTGTTATGACTATCTGACTAGATAACAGTCTAGTAATTGAGATGATAAAATTAACAAAAAGAACAATTGGCACATCTGCTGACTGAAACTCAACTAGACAATCCCAGCACAAACGCTTTTGTACAGCCTTTCCAAAACACATCTATGTGTGGAAACATTAATGACCCTAAATATGAATATACATATTCAACAAATTTCAAGAAATATTGGGGTCAGATTGATCCCAAGATAACAGGACGAGTATAATTTTATCAATTAGTGAAAATGTACAGTGTGTGTACAAGTATATGAGTCTTACCACTTTGACAAACAACGACACATTTAATATCGCAGCCTTTGTCGCGCCAGTATCCATTTGAATGAATCATTACACAGTCTTGGTCTCCTCCATAATTATCCGGCTGATTCTCATCCCATCTCGCGTATGTGAGGCGTTCATCTCGAAAAGACCAGCGCCAGCTGTACACGTCATCATAGAGTCCAATCCAGGTGTCAGACAGATAATTAGCCTTTAACTTATTAAACTCGCTCCACTCTTCATCAGTCTGGACAGTGGCCAAGTCAATGTAGTTCTTTCGACAGAAGTTTTGAGCCTCGTCCCATGTTTTATACTCTCGGATCAGAACATACTCAGTGAGTCTATGAGAGTCACACAGAATGACTGAGAGAAAGCCTGTTTAGAAGAAACAGACGCGGGTTAACAAGATTTTTTTATTATCCAACAATTTGCTGAAAGTGTAAACGGCTATTTAGCATTCACATGTGACTTAATGGAGACCAATTTACAAATTGCTTTCTTTAAAACATTCATAAAAACAAAGCAGACTCACCTGAAAACAGAATGAGGTGCATCAGCCTTTGATCCATCACTGTTGAGGATAGATTGGCTTTCACGAGCTAGGACCACGCCACAAACAAGCTATGGATTAAAGGGTAAAGGGAATGGGTTTATGGTCAGGTTGATCAGGGCGTCTCGAATTGATGGCCCAGAGAGACTCAAGGTGGGGGTATCGTCTCGATCGTATATTTAGGACCCCCCAAAACAACCTGAAGGAAAGAGAAATAAGGAATAAGGATGGCTGAATGGATGAGAATGTGAGCGAAAGGGTGGGCTCAAGAGAAAAAGACAAATGGTACGGTATGAGGCGGCCCAATATATATAGATGTTTGGGGAAGTCAGGTGATTGTTTGGGGCGTGACCCCGCTCCCGAACCTCAGCTAACAGCTCTTCTCACTCTCTGGTGAAAGATAGAAGTGTCTAAAGATGCTTTGAAACATACTGTAGCATGACTGAGGGGTGAATGCACACACATTTTCTTTTCCATATTTAAATCAGCATCTTCATTAGTCGTTAACAGCAGACAATAGAAATCCATGGAGCGAAGATTTGCTCAGCTAATGATGCGCATCAAATGGGTTTTTACACAAATGCAGACAAAATTAGAGAAAGAAGGGAGGGATTTACATGAGAAATCATCCAGCACATGTTTGGGAGAAGTTTCAGTCCAGTCCATATGTGGAAGTAGAATAGAATTGTGCTTACTGATGATGATGATGATGATGAAGAAGGCCTGAATCCAGAGACGGAGGGTGGTCAGATTCGCTCACATAAAACATTATATTAGATTAGATTAGACTCAACTGTATTGTCATTACACATGTGGGTACAAGGAAACGAAATACAATATGAAATGAATGAAGTTAGTGAATATAGACAGATTTTAAGTCATGGGCTTTTCACAAGCATTGAATCATTTTAGAAAGTGATACTAAACATTCATTTTTAACTAAACATACATGTCTGGTCAAAGATTTAATAGATGGCAAATTAAAAAAAAAAATAACTTCTGTTAGGTTTATACATTATACTTGTTCATAAAGACAAAAAAAAACTGTCATTAACAATCTTAACATAAAAAAAAAAAAAATCACATACTACATTTTTATTTAAACCTGTTAAACCTGTTTCACACTCAATCTCCTCATGTCTTCTGTCTCTGATTGATAGTTAAGTGTGTTTTAATCATTAAAAGCTCTTTTAGTGTAACAGTACAAACACTTCACGTATCTTCCTGGGGTCAGATCTCTCCTGATTGTGATCAAGTAAAGGTCAGAATAAGGTCAGTAATATCTCCAGATGAACTCTTCCTGGACTGAAGCAGCTCAGCTTTACTTGATTCTCCATCAATCATGTTTTAGAGTCTCAAATCTTTTGTGGAGTGTTTGTTTCCAGAAGCTTTACTTTCACTGTTCCTCAGCGGAGGAATGATCTTCACAAGCCTCCAGAACATCTCACATCTTCTGAGGAGCCTTGATTTCTTCAGCCCTCAATCAGCATTGCATTACATTGCAATTTATGCTTTGATCTCTAAATGAAAACGTCATGTCAAGTGAAAGAACAGCGCTCTCTTCCTCCCTCAATACTCATGACTGAAGTGCCCTTGAGCAAGGCACTGAACCCACAGTTGGATATATAGCTGTCCACTGCTCCTGGTGTGTGTTCATGGTGTGTGTGTGTGTGTGTGTGTGTACTTCTCACTGCTGTGTGTGTGTGTGTGCACTTGGATGGGTTAAATGCAGAGCACCAATTCTGAGTATGGGTTACCACACTTGGCAAATGTCACGACTTTCACTTTGTATTTTAAGTTCTCATGTTTTTCATATTTTAGTGTTTGACAAGCTGCAAGAAAGTTTTTTTTTTTTTTTTTCTGTTTTTAAATAAAAAAATAAATATTATAAAAATAAAAATACTTACTTTTGGTCTGATCTGTCCACTTCCAGGAGTCTCTGAACAGACCGATCCAGATACAGCTCTGATCATCATGGGTCATCGTCCTTAGCAGCTGATTCTCACTCATGTTCTTGACCGTGTATAAGTCTGTGAAGTGTTCTCTACAGAAACTCTGAGCTTGTTTCCAGGACATCTTTTGATCAGTATTTAGAACTGGCCCTTGATCTGAGAAACATCAGAATAACTGTTGGCAAGAACTTTCACCCTTTGCTCAGAAATGTACCTTTAGTACAAACATTATTATTTTTTTTTATTATTATTATTATTTTTTACTATTGTAAAACACAATAACATTTATTATGCTTCATTATTATTTTATATATTATACTATGTTAAATTAATGTAGATTAATAAATGAGAAGACAAGTGTCAATTTTAAGTAAGCTTTGAGTAGTAAATTTCATGTATTTCATATGATAGTGTTTCACAAGCTATTGGAAGGTTGTTTTTTTGTGTTTTTTTTTTTTTTGAAGTGTTGATTTTTGCCATATTGCTTGGAAGCCAGTGGGGGTCAATGGGAGAGTCAATATAACTTCAACACAAAGTTGAAAAATCTTATCCAAAAATCATCTGCATGTTGAAATGTTAAGTCATGCACATCCATGACTGTGAATCCGAAATGTTCACCAAATTTCAAGAATAAATGAATAGTTCAAACAGTATTCTGAGCCCAAAACAACATTGGGACTGGTTGCACCAGCTGGACAAACACCTGGTTTTAAGACTAGGATGGATATAAAATGCATTTTAAGTTGTGTGTAGAATTAGGCATGTTGCAACAGGTGTAAGTATTCATGAAAGGCTGCATGTCTTAGCCCAGCATAAGGCTTACACCCAACTTTGTTACATTTAGCTGGTGTAACTAGCCTCAGCAGAGTTACCTTTTTATATATTTGAATTGCTTTAAGCATGTTTGACTTCAACTCCTCAATACACCATTTCTCTGTAGGAATTAATAAAAGCATAATGTATGCATAAAAGTATATGAGTCTTACCACTTTGACAAATAATGACAAATTTAAGATTGCAGTTTTCATAGTGCCAGTATCTATTTGAATGAAGCATTACACAGTCTTGGTCTTTTCCATAATAATCTGTCTGATTCTCATCCCATCTTGTGTATGTGGGGCGTTCATCTCGAAAAGACCAGCGCCAGCTGTACACGTCATCAGAGATTCCAATCCAAGTCTTAGATCCATATTTAGCTCTTAACTTGTTTAATTTGCTCCACTCTTCATCAGTCTGGACGGTGGCCAAGTCAGAGTCAAGTGCTTTCAACAGAAATCTGGAGCCTCTTTCCAAATTTTACGCTCTCGGACCAGAACATCATCATGTGAGAATGACATAGTAAACGTCTGTTAGAAGAAACTGAGTCAGGTTAATAAGAAAAAAATTGGTTTCAAATGATCCACTACTTTGATAAAGGCAAAGACGATTACAAAGAATTCAGATGTGACTTAATGGAGACAGAAAATTCCAACTTACATGTGAAAAATGTAGGTCCTACAGAGATGCACTTTATTTTACTGTTGTTATTTATGGTATAGATAGCCAAAAGACACAAGACATATATTTTTCAATATTCTCTAAAGCATTCATACAAATAAAACAGATTTACCTGAAAACAAAGCGATGTGATTCAGTAAGACTTCCATCACTGTTGAGGATCGATTAGGTTAGTGAGCTCCTCTCATCCTCTGCTAATAAACTGATGTGTCTAAATTTGATTTTAAATTTAGTATGACTGAGGAGAGAATGCACACCCATTTTCTTTTGTATATTTAAATCAGCATCTTTGTTATTCATTAACAGCAGACAATAGAAATCCATATACATAGATTTGCTCGGCTAATGATGCGCATCAAATGTGTTTTTACACGAATGCAGACAAAATCAAGTTTATTTATATAGCATACACAATGGTAACTCAAAGGGCTTAACATAAAAGAAAGTAAAATGATAAAGAAGAAAACTAATAACAAGAATAAAACAAGCAATTTTAAAACTTAAAAAAAATGTACTTATTTAAAATGAATTTAAAACAGTTAGAAAATATAGTGCAATCAGTTCGGACATTGCACAGTGCTCATTCAATAAATGCACAGTTAAACAGATGGGTTTTAAGTCTAGATTTAAATGTGACTAGTGTTTTAGCACATCTGATCTCTTCTGGAAGCTGATTCCAACTGCGAGCAGCATAGTAACTAAAGGAGGACTCCCCTTGTTTTGTGTGAACCCTTGGTATTTCTAACTGACTCGATCCTAATGATCTGAGTGCTCTGTTAGGTTTATATTCAGTGAACATATCTGCAATATATTTCGGTCCTAGGTCATTTAGTGACTAATATACGAGTAAAAGTACTTTAAAATCAATCCTAAATGTAACTGCAAGCCAGTGTAAGGACCTGAGGACTGGTATGATATGCTCAGATTTTCTGGTTCTAGTCAGAATCCTGGCAGCAGCGTTCTGGATGAGCTGCAGCGGTCTAATGGTCTTTTTGGGAAGGCCAGTGAGGAGCCCATTACAATAGTCCACCCTGCTGGAGATAAAGGCATAAACAAGTTTCTTCAAGTCTTGACTGGAAACAAAACATCTAATTATTGCAATGTTTTTTAGATGATAGTATGCTGATTTAGTTTCTGCTTTTACATGACTACTGAAACTAAGGTCTGTCTCCAGAATCACACCAAGATTCCTGACTTGATTTTTAGTTGTTTGACCCCTAGAGTCAAGGTATGCATTCACACAACTTTGTTTCCAAATGCAATGACTTCAGTTTTTTTCCTTGTTTAACTGAAGAAAGTTCTGGCACATCCAACTATTAATTTCACCAATACATTTGCAGAGGGAGTCAATGGGGCTGTAGTCATTTGGAGATAAGGCTAGGTAAATCTGGGTATCATCAGCATAGCTGTGGTAGGCAATTTGGTTCTTTCTCATTATTTGACTTAGTGGAAGCATATACAGGCTAAACAAGAGCGGTGCGAGAATTGAGCCTTGTGGGACTCCGCATGTCATGGGCATCCACTTAGACTTATGCTCTCCTAGACTCATATAATATCCTCTCCCTTCTAAGTATGATCTGAACCATTTGAGTACCATCCCAGAAAGCCAGACCCAGTTTTCCAGTCTCTCTGATAGTATGTTATGTTTAACAGTGTAAAACACAGCACTGAGATCTAGCAATACCAGCACCGATATTTTGCCAGAGTCACAATTTAAGCGAATATCATTTATTATCTTAATGAGTGCTGTCTCTGTGCTGTGATGCGGTCGGAAACCAGATTGAAAATTGTCCAGGTATCCATTTGAGTTTAAGTATTTGTTCATCTGATTAAAAACTACCTTTTCTATAATTTTCTATAAATTAGATATTGGTCTAAAATTGCTCAAAATGGTGTTATCAAGATTGTTCTTTTTCAGGAGGGTAATAGGGGATAGCAGGATGGAGATTTTAGGTGCTGCACTATGTCTTCCAGAATTTTGCTATCAATTGCTACGAAAGTAGACATAGTATCTTTTTTTATATTCTGGCGGAATCAGTCTGACCTCTGCATTATTTGAGGATGTGCTAATCGCCTTCCTGATATTGATGATCTTCTCAGAAAAGAAGGAAGCAAACTCATTGGAGAGCATTTTACTGGGAATCTGACTTGGGGGGGTTTCTCAACCGTGGCAAAAAGAGTATGAGTGTTATTTAAGTTACTGTTTATAAGGTTTGAGAAGAAATTCTGTTTAGCTGTGGCTAGTTTCACATTAAAAGCATGAAGGCTGTCTTTATAGATGCTATAGTGAATTTTAAGTGAATTTTAAGTGAATTTTAAGTTCCGCCACATCCGCTCTGCTTTTCTGCATTGTCTCTTTATAGTCTGAATCTTCTCCAAACTGATTTCTGTCTGTTTGTTTTCTTAGTGACTATTATTGGAGCAATATCATCAATAACATTCTTAACTTTTAAGTTAAAAGAATCAAGGAGATTATCAACAGAGTCTGCAGAAATGCTTGGTGTTAAAGATATAGCCTCCATAAATAGTACACTTGTGTTCTCCTTTATGCATCTCCTTCTGACAGAGACAGATCTAGATTTAGTGGTAGCATTACATTTGCATTTACATTTAATCATTTAGCAGACGCTTTTATCCAAAGCAACTTACAAATGAGAACAATAGAAGCAGTCAGGTGTACAAGCGAACAACAACAGAATACAAGTGCCATGACAAGTCTCAGTTAGTCTAGTACAGAACGCATAGACAGGTGTTTTTTTTTTTTTTTTTTTTAATAAATGAAAAGAGCAGAGTAGTGATCAAGATATCAAAGAAAATACAGAAGTGATCAGATAGTGCTATGTCCTTAGTAACAATGGATGAAATGTTTAGACCCCTACTGATGATTAGATCCAGAGTGTGTCCACCTTTGTGTGTGGGTCCATGCACATGCTGAATCAGGTCAAAAGTGTTTAGAACCGTTATCATTTCTTTTGTGGTTTTGTTTTCTGCATTATCTATGTGAATATTAAAATCCCCTTCAATAGCAAAACAGTCAAACTCTGAGGAAATCATTGATAACATTTCTGTGACCTCTTCAACAAATGCTGAAGAGTATTTTGGGGGCCTGTAAATAATAATAAACAGAATGCGTGGAGCACCTTTTAGCACAATCCCTAGATATTCGAAAGACAAGTACTGACCAAATGACACTTGCTTGCATTGATAGACATCTTTAAATAAATAATCTTTAAATCCACCTCTCCTAACAGTCCTGCAGACACTCATGTAAGTGAAGTTAGGAGGGGCTGCTTCATTTAGGATTGAAAATGTGAATTTTATAATAAAAATAATAAAATCACCATTTTACTTAACATTTGTAATTGGTTAGTGATTTCTGATCGTTACACCATGGACACACACCCGGAGCGGTGGGAAGTCATCTGATGCTGCACCCAGGGGTCAGCTGCGGGTTCGATGCCTAGCTTCACTTCTCACACCTATATTTCTTGCTAGGGCTGAGACTCAAAGAGGAGGTTTGGTCAAAATGCTTTTGGATTGATCCAGAAACGAGCACAGAGAATCTGGGCTCATACTATTAAAGATTCTAAGAATCCTCCCAGAGAACTCCTAATTTAGCTTGACAATTTCTACATAGGATTGTTATGTATGTATGGATGTATGTAGTGAAATACAGATGTCAATCCCTGAAACTGACAGTGTGAACATGACCGTAGTTAATGTAGTGATTAAAGTGTTAAAGTGTTAAAGATGTTTTCTGAACTTACTTTTTTCTTAACTAGGATCGTTTATTTAATTCTAAGTTGTGACACCCACAATTCTAATCATTTTCTTAAAAGTTTTGATTATTGATGAATGCAGGCCATGGACTTTAATTTAAGCGCCCTCTGCTGACCTCACTAAGACTTCAGCTTTAGGTTTTACTATACTTAACTTCTGAGAGTAACTAGTTAAGAGCTACTCTGCGGATTTAATCAAGATATCCATTTTCAATATAGTTAAACCAAGCCCTTTTAGTCCCTCTTAAAATTTCCAGTGAAAAAGTTTTTTTCCAAATCAGATGAAGAAACAAACTCATCTACATCTTGGATAGCCTGAGGGTTAGTACATTTTCTGGATATCTTCATTTTTGACTAAACTTTTCCTTTAATATTTTGATTTTAAATTATCAAATTTCACTGTATAATAAAGACTGCAAACGTATTTCCTCATTAAACATCTTATAAATATAATTCACAGTTGTTAATGCCAAACTCAAGTGATATATGTCAGTGACATCCAGATGACTCAAAACAACAAATATGTTGTCATCTTCAACTTCATCAGGTACTTATTTGTATAATGATACACAACCAAAACTCCTCTCTTATGCAAAAGTGCAGGGAAATGAGCCTCTAGTGCTCATGCAAAGTCAGTGGGATGACAACTCAGCATATGGCATCACTGGTAAAACATTTGTACAAAAGGCAGAAAAAAAAATAAATGTGTCTGAGTGTATGTAGTTCTTGTCATGAAAATAAGAATTGGAGGGAAAGTGCTTGTGGATTTAAAAGAAAATATCCTCCAAATAGACTGTATTTGTTATAAAAGTTTACTTAATAAATAAATACATAAATAAATGAATGTTTCTTGTATTGTGAATAGCATCCGAATTTAATGGTTTAAAAAAAGTAAAATTTAGAACTTTAGTCTATCCACTTGTTCTTGATTGGATGTTGAGGTGTGGGCGTGGCTCTTAATAGTGGAGGGGGATCTGAAAGAGAACTTGCAGTGATTGTGGGTGGGGACTAAACACACCAAATCACTGTAAAAACATTAACCTGAAGAGAAGAGACTGACAAAACCAATCAAACCATGACAGTATGTTCCGGCTGGGAGAAGTGGTCAATGTTGACTTGACTGGTTAATCTGGTCAGTCAGATGATGTAACTACACCATCTAAAAACTGGTCTTGCAAGCAACTCTAAATGACTCCTCTGTGGAGTGTGATCCTTTAATTTCATCCTCTTTAACCGAAAGGCAACTGTGATCAAACTAGGGCTGCCCTAATAGTCAACTAAATGTTAGTTGACTAAAATATTATTAGTTGTTTAGTCACAGGAAAAAAAATAAATCAATCAAAAAAGAAACTGTGTGTCGGTGTCAGGCAGATCATTAAACGTTGGTTCTTCAGATAATTCCAGGCAGTATATCAGGCAGGAAATCCAAACGTTCACCTATCATTCATCGACCTTAAATATGGCTTATTACTGAAATATGTAATTAGTAGCAACTACGTTGCCCTAGATACAATACATGGGCATTATGTTAAATTCATGTATGTTTTGTGTATTTAAGCATGACCATTGGTTCACATGGCTGTCAATCATATTTGTGACATCACAACACAAGACTAATCTACAGATGTGCCGGCAGGATAAAAGACCTTGTTTCCAGTTTTGGAGTGGTAAGCAGATCAGCGCCGGACCTCACTCACTCGAGTCGCACCTTTAGTCGAGCCCTGAAAGTCCAGTCAGACACGATTGAGCCTTGATACATCATGGTCTTGTCCTTTGCTTGTTGAGTTGGACTGCACCATTCTTTCCATCTGAGAGACTGCACTGTTTCAGTGCTAGGATTTAAATATCATGTACAGGTGTGTGTAGACTATTTCAGCATTACGCTGGTGTAACACTTGTTTCCATTTATATGTAGATGTATTCATAAGTGATGTATTGTGATTAACCACTTGTTTGTAGTTCTGAGACTTTACATTGCTGTTTGATCCCCTTTATTTTGTACAACTCTTCAACATTCACAAACAAGCCTGCCATTTGCTGATCTTAAGTTTAAGTCATTTGTGAACAGCTACAACTACTGGTTTTCAATTTTCATTTTGGTAGTTAATTAAGATATTGTGTTTCCCCTAAGTGTTGTGCAATCATCCCTCCTTTAACATCAAGTGCTTAAAAATGATTAGGCGCATATCCAAGTGTTTGAAGAGAGTCGAAGCTATTAGCATGCATGCAGCGTGTAATCACGGGCTCTCTATTAGCCTTACTGGACCTTAGCACTGCATTAAACATTATCAACCACAACATTCTGTTTAATCGATTAGAAAATGATGTTGCCATATGTGGAAATGCATGGCCATGGTTGTAAATCAAACTAACTTGACAGTCATCAATTCATAGCAGTGAATGATGAGATATCAAATTGATCACAAGTACAGTATGGAGTACCACAAGGCTCAGATCAAGGACTGTTGCTTTTCATGCTTTAGCCTTGTTAGGAGATATCATCAAGAAACATGTTGTTAGCTTTCACTGTTACACTAATGATACGTAGCTCTTTAATTTTTCATGACCCAAACGAAGCATACCAATTAACAACACTAATTGAATGCATAGCTGTTATATAAAAAATTGGATGACTAGTAATTTCCTACTCTTTAATAAAAAAAAAAAAAATAAATAAAAAAAATGAGGCATTACCTAGGTGTGTTATTAAATAGAAATATTTCCTTTGAAAGCCATATTTCATATGAAAGATTTTTCCATATTAAGTATTCAGTTGCTTACCAGGATTTTGTTTCACTGCTCTTATTGTCCTACATAACACACACACGCTTAAAAATAACTATTAAAAATAGTAAATCACGGTGCTGCCATCTGGTGCTCAAAAACATGAAGCACACTTATGACCTCTACAGATAACCAGCATTACCAAAAACTCCTGCAATCTAAACACACACCAGACTTTACCTCCAGGATTTCGCCTGACTTTCATATTTTATTTTTGCGCTCTAAAATGATTGATATTTGTGCCATATCTTATTGTTCTCGTAGAGAAAATATACCACAGACTTTCCTGACTTTGGAGAACCACTGTAGGTCTTGAGACAAAAGTTTGAGGACACCAACACCAGTGCCATGAAGTTCTACAGAAGGAGGCTCCAGCACCTGACAGTAAAGCACTCACCCTAATCACACATGTACATCTCAGAGACGTCTATTTGATGTCTGTATTTAAATATGCAATATGTATTTTATGGATTTATTTATTTTATTTATTTATTTATTTATTTATTTATTTTTTGCTCATCTGCAATACGCCTTTAAGACTTTTCCTGTCAGATGCCAAATAGACATTTATTAGAATGCATGTAAAACTCCTGAGGCATTTATCAGATTACACAGAAGATCTTTAGCAGAAGTCTTACAGATGTACTTGTGCTGTCTGAGTAGTGTACATGCAGATAAAATTCACTTTTATTACTGTCATTCATAAATGTCTAAATATATATTAGGGAGAGGAAATTGCTAATAAAGCCTATAAATACTTCTCTGCAGCTAGTGGTAATTGAAGTGTTTTTTTGTTTTTGTTTTTTTCAACTTCTTTCCTTAAGGAATTATTTGCTTTCCTAAATTATGACACATTTAGTTGTTTTAAATGGGGGCAACCTATGAAAGATGAACAAATAATGTCATCACATTAAAATAACTTTCATAATCTGTAAAATTTAAAGTTTGAAATAATAGTTCAATAAGGATACACAGTTGAACACCAGATAAAGATATTGCTTCAAAAACAAAAACAAACTAAACAAACCAAAAAAAAAAACAAACCAAAAAAAAAAAAAACATATATATATATTTATATATATATATATATATATATATATATATATATATATATATATATATATATATATATATATATATATATATATATATATATATATATATACATATTTTAAAAAAATAAAGAGATAAAGAAATGGCAATCAAAAATACATATCAACATGCAGGGAGAAATAACAAACCCACACAGATTCCACTTCACTACTTCAACCATCCACTACAAGCACACAGTCAGGAAACGGGAAGCTAGAATCAAATCACTCAGTGAACAAAGGCACCCTTTAGCTTAGAGTGGGTAGTACTCCTTTCTAGCCAAAATTAAACAAATACTTTAATAAAAAAAAAAAAAAAAGAAACTAACAAAAACCTTAACATCACATAGTCACACAGACCAAAATCAAATAAATTAATAGAAAACAACTTACAACATTTTATTAATTGTAAGCAGGCAGAAAAAATAGATGTGTTTTAATAATAATAAAAAAAAAAAAAAAAAAAAAAAAACCTTCAATGAAAAAGAGAGTAAAACTAATTAAGAAAATAAGAAACATGGGTGTTGAATCATTTAATTTGTCAAGCCTTTTGCAAGAGCATGCAAAACAAGGTAATATATATGGTATCGTTAAATACATTAAAGAAATAGGATTAATATACATATTAGTGTATACTTATTAGTGCTTCACACTCCAGTCCAGTTGGTGGCAATAAATGCACCAGAAGTTGGTTTGCCATCCGCCATAAAACGTTATTATAAGAGGAGTAATGTTCCTGTGGCGCTGTTTCATCCTGCTTTAGGTGTGTTTGCTTCCCATAGCAGAGGGGTACATGCTACTACCAACACATGATGGGTAACTCACAAAGCAAAATGTTCCTCCATGTTTTCTCAGCACTAAACCAAAGAGAGTACGAGGTTTGAGAAATAGAAGGTGGGGCAGCAGTTAAAACATTTCAAAGCTAAAGACATTGACTTTAAAAACTTAAAAAAATTCATGCAAACAAATATTAATAGTTTCATTAAAAGTTTCATTCAAATATTTATGGTTTAGGCCTATAACAAAACCCAGTATTAAAGCAGAGCCCAAAAAGTTATATCTGGAACATTAGAATACTGTAGAGGCTTTCCAATATGTGTCACTTTCGCAACATAAAGAACATGATTGTTTTAAGGACCACATGCATAGTTATGTCCAATAACAATATAACATATAACATAACTGATATAAGAAATATCATAGATGGTTTAAATGTCCTTTGAAATAACACTAACCACTTGTTTTGTTATGGTGGTAGATCATTAATTATTACATATACGTTTAGCAGACGATTTTATCACTAATTAGATAAATAAAAGCAGTCAAAACAAACAAAACACCAATAAAATGCAAATGTTACGACAAGTCTCAGTTCGCCCCAGCGCAGTTAAAGTGGCAAGTGTGTTTTTTTGGGTTTTTTTTATTAGCATAAAAATAAAAATAAACTTGTTATCACTACAAATAAAACCAATGCCATTCTGTATACTTATATAACTTGTTTTTCTACAAGTTATATTATGAAAAACAGTAAACAAGTTTCACCCAAATGGAAGTTTGTCTGGCTTAAATTGCATCTCTCGCGATGGATTTACAAGACAGTTGAATGTTTAGCAGTTTAACATTTAATTTTTTGGTAAATAAAGGGGATTTGCTATTAAAGTTAAAACATGGAAGAAATATTGTGTGATTTATTTCTTTAAAAAGTTGTATTATTTTTTTTCAACAATAGTAGCAGTATCACATACATTCTACTAAATAATAGTAATATTTCTAGCACACTGCCTTTATGTAAACATTTACTTTTATTTTGACGGGTTACCTATGAAGTTATTTTTGATTCAAAACAACTGAACACCTGTGGCAGTGCGATTTGTAGTTGTAGAGAAAAGCCACACATGTGTATCAGTAAATTTGAAGCCACAGAGGGAAATGTTTTAAGAGTTGCAAACCTGTAGACTTTTTTTCTCTCCTACAAACACAACACAACAGTTACACCTTCTCAAATTCTTCATTGCAGGTGCACAAATCCTATTCTACAAATCACACATTTAGAAACTCGTACGCTCGCATTTTTGAAACAATTGCTGCAGTGAATGTGGTGCAAAACGCATTTACACACCCGCATCAAGAAATGTGAAGTCGTGGAGAAATGTTGAACATCCGCAAATCAGTACGTGAATTCATCAAATGAGAGTTGCACACTTGTAGAATATTTTCTCAAAACTGTCTTGTATATTTTTCCAACACAAACACAAAGTACATAACTACAGCTGCTTGAATCTGCTGCGATGAATCTCAAACACTGTTTTTCGCTTTCAAGTGACAAGTTTCGCGCTCTCCCTTTTGCACCGAGATATTTGGTTCAAAAGTGATTTGTGCATCTGTAGAGGTAGTGGGCGGGACTGTTTAGAGATTAGAGAATTTCAGCCAATCAGAAGAGCTACTGAGCCGGTAGATATACGCCCCAAGCAGTTTTACTCCCCTGTTGGTCCTCATGCGTCCAGTAGGGGGAGGCTGCAGACCTATGACCTACTGTAAAATGTATTATTTATATTTATTTATAAACTGTTTTTATATACAGGAGACTGACTGATATATTAAGTCGTGAATTTATATTAAGTTATATTTAGATATTAACCATATTCAGGCCATTAGACATACAGTACTGTGTAATCATATGGATCCTAAATGAAATATTTGCTGTACAATTCACAATTGCTCATCATACAGCAACAAAACATGTCCTACATAGCATTTTATGAAGAAAAACACAATTTAACCCTTTTCTAAAGTTCCAAGGGTCATTTAAAAGAAAGAGACAATATTGTTCACAATAAAAAAAAATATCTATTTCTTAACACCATGACTTGGTTATTTCTTAACAGCATGACTCCTGTAGATGACTCTCCAATGGCTTGCCACTCTTCTTTAATTGTTTCTTTATCCTGCTGTCAAAGTGATACCACTCACTGATAAAAATAAATAAAAAAGCAATAAAATAACAAAATCATAAGTGCCTTTTCTATATTAAGCACAAAACTATTATTTTATAGCAATGATCTAACATTATGTATAAACTATTTGACATTAAAAACAATGTGAATATGACACCATGCAGAGCACAACTAACACACAAGACCTCTGGAAAAGGGACATCCATAATGAATCGGATCTGGTCACTGTGGGTGTGTGTAGGTGTGCCGTCCAGAATTGAAGTCATCTGAGTGTAGATAACATCAATTCGCTCCTGATCTTCAATGAACAATATTGATGGAACACTTGGAAAAAGTGTCAAGCCACTTTGATTTTTTTTTTTTTTTGTCCATTGATGATGGACTGTGGTTAGTTAAGTTTGAGTCAGAGTACGTTTGCCCCTCGAAATAAATTGACCCATCTTTTGAATTGATATCGCTCATTGATATTTAATTGATCAATCTTTTATAAATAATAAATGTTGCATCATTACACAATACAATCAACAACAATTACTTTAGCAGATTATTTAACATACCTCATATGTATCGCTTCAAGAAGGTCTGCTGCTATCATACATATAGATATGGTCTGCTGTTCTGATATATGACTGGGCTCATATACTAATATACAGCCTCCCCCTACTGGACGCATGAGGAACAACAGGGGCGTAAAACTGCTTGGGTATATCTTGAGTATATCTACCGGCTCAGTAGCTCTTCTGATTGGCTGAAATTCTGTAATCTCTAAATAGTCCCGCCCACTACCTCTACAGATGCACAAATCACTTTTGAACCAAATATCTCGGTGCAAAAGGGAGAGCGCGAAACTTGTCACTTGAAAGCGAAAAACAGTGTTTGAGATTCATCGCAGCAGATTCAAGCAGCTGTAGTTATGTACTTTGTGTTTGTGTTGGAAAAATATACAAGACAGTTTTGAGAAAATATTCTACAAGTGTGCAACTCTCATTTGATGAATTCACGTACTGATTTGCGGATGTTCAACATTTCTCCACGACTTCACATTTCTTGATGCGGGTGTGTAAATGAGTTTTGCACCACATTCGCTGCAGCAATGTGTGATTTGTAGAATAGGATTTGTGCACCTGCAATGAAGAATTTTAGAAGGTGTAACTGTTGTGTTGTGTTTGTAGGGGAGAAAAAAAGTCTACAGGTTTGCAACTCTTAAAACATTTCTCTCTGTGGCTTCAAATTTACTGATACACATGTGTGGCTTTTCTCTACAACTACAAATCGCACTGCCACAGGTGTTCAGTTGTTTTGAATCAAAAATAACTTTATAGTTACCATGAATACCTTTAAATTGACACTGGTTTTACTCAAATGAAACGGTAAAATGCTTGTGAAGTGACTCAAAACAGTTCTGGTGTCCTGCATACCAGGGACCATCACAGTTTTTTTTTTTTTTTACAGACTTGGTACCAAAGTACTGGGTCTTCTGACAACACTACCCCAGAGGGTTAAAACCAGAATGGTTATTGCCCAGCTGGTTGCTCTGTAAGCAGAAGACACTTGGTTGAAGATGTGTTCATGTGATTTTGCCATGAATGGGAAGAGTATAAGAGTATAATGGCGTTTTTTTTCCACCAGATCCAGCTTTTATCCAGATCAGAGGGTCACTGCAGTCACCCGGATCCAGTCTGTATCCAGACCAGATGGTGGATCAGCACCTAGAAAGGACCTCTACTGCCCTGAAAGACAGCGGAGACCGGGACAACTAAATGAGCCTCAGAGACAGATCACCTCCGAAGACCTCATCATCTAGACAGCCATCGGGATAAGACCACAGGAACCAGAAGAGTCCTCTGCACAATCTGACTTTGTTGCAACCTAGAATTAATGTGCAGGTCTTGTCTGGCCAGAGGAGAACGACAGACTATAACAAAACACTAGTATTTCCGTTTAATGCTTTAAAGCTGCTTTGACACAATCAGCACTGTAAAAAACTATATTAATAATGGTGACATTACTTTACTTTAGAGAAGGAGGAGAGAAGAAGATCAGCTGGGTATGTGTTTGATGTGAGTTCCCTGGTGAGTGGAGCCGAGAATTGACTGCTGATGGATTTGGTTTTGTTAGTGAAGTAACTAGAAATCGACAGCAATTAAAGAGGTGAAATTTGGCAGAGGGGAACGAAGGAAAATATTAAATGTTTTGAGGAGTTTGCATTCGTCTGATTCACTGTTGACCTTGTAATGAATGAAGGTAGTTTTGGCTGTATGGAAAACATGGATAGCAGTGACTGATACCAGATGAGATCAGCAGAGTCTTTTGATTTGCGCATTTTGATTTGCATTTCCCTGAACTTTTCTGGTACAACTTGAGCTTGAACTGGGTCAGACGAGTCAGTCTGATTTGTTAATGTTGTGGTGCCTGATATGCTTTTTTCTGCTACACAGCAGT
The DNA here is from genome assembly GCF_003368295.1 of Carassius auratus. NCBI lineage: Eukaryota > Metazoa > Chordata > Actinopteri > Cypriniformes > Cyprinidae > Carassius > Carassius auratus. The sequence goes on from NC_039249.1 coordinate 597,072, forward strand.
CACATCAAATAACCCAGCCGACTGTGGAAAATTTCCATCCTGACCTTCACAAGGACACTTTATTCAAAGACAAAAAGCAAATAATCTCTAATCAAGCTAAACCAGACGATTTAGGAAAATGTCAATCCAAATAAACTAGTCAATCCAAAACATGCGGTTAAAGTGGTCATATAATGTTGCCAGAAAGAAAATTTATTTTGTGTATTTGGTGTAATTAAATATTTTAATGTGTTTTTTTTTTTTTTTTTTCTATTTTGCAAGCTCTTTGAGCATTACAGCCAAACTAATATCCCTATAAAAAGACAAAGCTTGTTTCATTAAGGTAACAGCATATGAAAAAGTATAGATATTTAGCCCACTAGGTATTTACCCACTCAAAAATAGTTTTAAACTTGAATGAGTTTTCTTCTCCTGCTAAACATAAACTCTATTTTGAAAGAAGGTGGAAAACCAAACAGTTGCTGGGAAGAGTATCTTCCCCCTACCACCAAAGTCAATGTGGACCAGCAACTGTTTGGTTATCCATTTTTGTGTGCAGCACAAGAAATAAATGGGCTGAATGAGTGGGCTCCTCCTCACTCACGATCCTTGATGGCGGTGCAGTAAAGGGGTATTCAGGAATCCCATCGGAGGAGTGGGCGGTAGCGATGCAATTGTGTCCTAAGTCCACTGCCTCCTGGCGTGGAGACCCGGTGCTCCCTTCCTGGGCCTGTAGGCACTTGTCTGGTCTGACCGGCAGTGCCTATGGTGCTTGTGGGGAAGATGCTTCCGCCTAACACTCTATGGCGTTACTGCAGGTGCACCAGGCTAAGGCACTGAAGGACCTGCACGAAGGTGGTCATGATCCAGCACTTCTGGAAGAACTCCGAACCTCCACTGACCTTGCGCTTCAAGCGACGAAGGTCACTCCGAGTTCGCTGGGTCGTGTGTCCACATTCGTCCACAGAAGCAAACTAAGGCGATCCGACACATCCTGCCCCGGCGGGCAGCTGCTGGAGGAAGGCTAGGCAGAGAATCTGGAAATCTCGACAGGAGAGCAGTTTTGTCCCTCTCTGGGTCCCAGGAGGGGAAACGGAGAGTTGCGGACGGCAATGCTCCGGACGGCAAAGCTCCGGACCTCACTCATCCTCCTCCTTCGCCAGATGGCAGCAGCGGGTGGTTCGAGAGTGTCAACAAAAGGACTCACGCACCCTCTGCCAACCCATGGAACCAGGTTTTGCGGGAAGAGATCGCAGTCCTACTGGCGAAGTACTCTATAGAGCCGATCCCTCCAGCCGATATATGAGGATGGGTTTTACAGCCCGTACTTCATTGTACCCAAGAAAGGCGGTGGGTTACGACCAATCTTGAATCTGAGAGTTTTGAATCGGGCCCTCCATCGTCTAACGTTCAAAATGTTGACACAGAAACGCATTTTTGAGTGCGTCTGTCCCCAAGATTGGTTTGCAGCGATGGACCTGAAGGATGTGTACTTTCATGTTTCCATCCTTCCGCGCCACAGACCTTTACTGTGGTTTGCGTTCGAAGGACTGGCATATCAGTACAAGGTCCTGCCCTTCGGGCTGTCCCAGTCTCCCCGTGTCTTCACGAAAGTCACAAAAGGCAGCTCTCGTTCCTCTCAGAGAGCAGGGTGTTTGCATTCTCAACTATTTAGACGATTGGCTGATACTAGCACAGTCTCGAGATCAGTTGTACGAGCACAGGGAGGTGGTGCTGAATGGACAACACTGCGACCGTTGCGTACATCAACCGACAAGGTGGTCTGCGCTCTCGTCGCATGTCGAAACTCGCCTGCCACCTCCTCCTTTGGAGTCAGAAGGTTTTGAGGTCACTTCATGCCATTCACATTCCAGGCCTGCTCAGTCATACAGCCTGTCTCGGGCAATGCTCCTGGGAGAATGGCGGCTCCATCCCCTGACGGTCCAGCTGATTCGGAGGCGGTTCAGTGTAGGGCACCTGCATGCATTTTCGGTCGATGATTCGTGCCTAGCGTTTGGGCCGGCTGACTCCCAGGTAATCCTGAGGCCCCAGCCTGGCTACGTGCCCTAGGCCTGCAGAAGGGTAAGTAGAGGATGGCCCACTGGATTGTGGATGCCATAACCCTGGCTTATCAGGCTCAGGAAGTGCCCTGCCCGTTCAGGTTGCGAGCTCACTCAACTAGAAGTGTTGCATCCACCTGGGCACTGGCTCGTGGTGCCTCGCTGACAGATATTTGTATAGCTGCGGACTGGGCGACCCCTAACACGTTCACTAGGTTCTATAGCCTTCGTTTAGAGCCGGTATCCTCCTGTGTTCTCACCTCAGATGGGTAGTGGCACTGAGAGGCCCCGGTTAGAGTCAGCTTGCTTAAACTGCTCCAGAGTGTCCATACTGTAGACCCTGTTGATATCCTCCATCACCCTAAGCAGCTGGACGCAGTGGAACATCCGGCGCCGGGCCTTCATGATGTATCCGTGAGAACCATGGAAGGGTGGGTTCCATATTGAGACCTAAGCAGTACTCATATGTGCATAGTCCACGGTATAGCCTTAGAGCCTGTGTTTCTCCGGCAGACTTCTGCCTTCCCAAGATGGTTTTTAATCACCTCAAATTTCTCCGTTTACTCCTAGACGGATGCTATATGTGTATTTGCCTCCGAGACCTCCTTCGGGAAGGATGGGGCTTCTGCAGCGTCCTGGTTCCAAGCGGACCAGGTACGTTTTCCCAGTGTCATCCAATCTCACCCATTGAGGTAGTGCTTTAACAACGGTGAGTGGAGCTACTCGTTCTGAGCCCCGGCCTACACCTAATAGGGGTACAGGCGGCTCGCACAGGGCACTGGAAGGGGCAGCACCCATGCACTTTGATAGGGATCCCATATTCGTCGGTCACCTTCGCCATGGTTGCTGTACCGCCCCTGAGCTGCTGGGCCCCCGGCTCGGCTCCTCAGTGAAAAACTGATCTATCAAAGCGATTTCCCATATTCGTTGGTCACCGACGTGCCGCCTCCGTTCCCTCCTTCAGGGAATGAGGGTTACCATACGTAACCGAGACGATATTTGCACTTAGTGTAAATAGCCGCTGCCTTTTTTTTAAATTACATGCAGACTAATGTTGGCAATGCTATGTTGTATGCCAGATGTTGTTATTAAAATAAACAAACCTAAAAATAAATAAAATAAACCAAAATTATTCAGCTTGTAACACTCCAAAGAGAAATTAATTATTGAAATCACATGACCCCTTTAAAACTACATTATTCTCATAAACTGCATTATCTGTCAAGATGTTTACATGATTTGATATAAAACAAAAAATTATATCTATAGCTACACATAATATATAGCTGAACATATATATATATATGTATGTATGTAAGGGTAGTCCAGAACTTTTGGGTGAAGGCCAGCACCTCCATTCCCTTATGACAAAGTCTTTCCAGACCTTGAAGCCGGACTTGTCGTTCAGAGAGCAGAATCTTGTCCCTCATACTGTTTGATCAATAATGGCTGAAGTCCTCTGTCATGGATTCACTCTGTGAATACACAGAAGATCCAAGTGCACTTAATTAATCCAAAAACAAAATACAAAAACGGTGACAGGCAGAAAGCAATGCGAAAAAAGATAATTCACTAAATACTGCAGCAACAAAGGATACAGTATATATGAAGGAACTAACAAGACTAATCGCACAGAGCTGGATACAATAAGATTGGATTGGAAGAGCAAAGGGTGATGGGAAATGAAGTCCAGAACAAAACAATAATACAGAAGATTGTGGTCCAAGCTAGCTATTGGTATAAGTAAAATTCACTATCGGTCGACCTCTAGAATGTATACAAATGCACAGTCTTTGTTTTATTGATTAGAAATAAATGATTAAAGCGGCAGTGAGTGATTCATTATTTTTGTTCATCAGTTCTGTGAATTTTTAAAGCTAAAATTTTTCTTTTCATGAAGTTATATTTTTTTGTTTCTGTACTCTAAATTTACAGAAGTGGCAAGCACACGCCTACAGGCATTTGCATAGGAAAATAACTGCTTAAGAGTCCATGAAGATGTTACAGTTTGCATGATCTGAAAACATACTCTACTAATCACAAACATATAATACATTTACACAAATACTGCTGACCCGAAGGAACAAGAATTACATTTCTAATTGCATTTTCCAAAGCAAGTGCTATCGCCATACATTTGTGATTTTATCCAGTGCACAATATAAATGCAAGGATCTATCAAATCTTAATAAGTCCCTTCAGTGCAAATGCATACATGTAAAGGTAGAGTTAATTTTAGAAGTTGATTTTTAAAAGAATGTTTTTTTCTGAATAAAAACATTTGCAAATGTTTCTACATGAAGTACAGTGAGTGCCCTTAAATGATCCATGCACCTGAAGGAGGAACTGCAACAAACAATACAGGACACACTTTGCATATATGACTGTAAAATTCCCTTCTTAACGTAACAAACCTATTTAAAGAGCTTAAGATCAGGAACTTGAGAGACATCTGATTACTCACCACCACTGAAGATAGGCCAGCGTTTCATCAGTTCACTCTCAGCGCAGTTTAACAGGTTAGTGCTCTTTCATTGCTGGGGGATTACTAGTTATGCTTTATGTATATATAAATAAAAATCAAGTAAATTTTGGATGAATCAATTAATGAATTAATTCATTCATTCATTCATTCATGTTGTTCCAGTGAGAAAAAACAAAAAGATGGACCGAATTTTGCCTTATCTGCTTTTTCTCTCAGGTAAAATATTTTTCAAAACATTAAACAAAACAAACATTCAAAATGAAAATAGTTAGACAAGGATAATTAATATCAGTGTAATCAAAAAAATAAATAAAAAAAATGTTCAGAACAAATGGACATTTGATCTAAAAATTGAGTAAAAAATAACTTAAACTGCAATCATTTAAATACATAATATTGCACTTGTTTCATGTTTTATGGCATTTTCATCATTAGTGATGAAGTTTATTAATAACAATAATAATAATGATAATAATGTAGACTCAGCAATGCACTTTGTCTGTTAAAAAACAATATTAAATACAAATCCTTATTTAATCTCACCTAGGGCCTGTGATTTCCAGTATTTGTACAGACTTTACATTTTTTATTAATAATTAAAAAAAGTATGCAATTTTATCTTTGAAGCAGATTTGTTACATGACAGCATTAATTAAAGTTTCTTAAGGGACTCTCATAATAAATGTCAGGACTCAAATGAATGCACAAAACAATTAAAAAATTATTTTTGCATCACTAATAAATATTTCAAAGAGTTAACTTGGCTGGGACTATAGTATTATAGACTACACAACATTATTATATTATTTTCAAATTAATTATTCAATTATTATTGTTCCTGTAGAGTACTCTTGTAATAAAGTAGCAGCGGCTAGAACAGATTTAAAAAGATGTGGTCTAATCCCGTTTACATGAAATAAGCTGCTTCCAAGCAGGTTTAATCTTACAGACCAAGTCCAGGAAGAACGGACCTGTGTACTATTCACATAAACAGGTTTTCCAATATTTGACCAATGCTTTACAACAGAAGTGATGTATCAGTACAAGCAAAATCAAAGACAAATTCACTTGACAAGCTCTTGTTCAACAATGAGCAAACAAACTATAAATGTCAGAATATATAAATATAAAAAGATGACTGGGACAAATAAGCCGGCCAAACTTTAAGAAGGAAAAATAATAAGATGGCAGTATTCTCTTGCAGGACTTCTGTCATTAACTCTGTGTATACAACAAGAGTATATTCTGATCAATCAGTTAATGACATGGGAAGATGCACAGAATTACTGCAGGACACACCATATTGACCTGGCCACCGTTCAGAGTAATGAAAACTGGACGCGTCTGCAAGAAGCCGCAGATGAAAAACAGTTTTCTGGCTTTGCCTGGATCGGACTGTACAACGATATCAACAGCTGGCGCTGGTCCTATAACGAGGAGAGTCTGGTGTTCAAGAACTGGGGACTTGGTCAGCCAGATAACTACGGTTTGGGAGAGGAGTGTGTTGCGATATTTGATAATGGAGCCTGGTTTGATTTCTACTGCAGCGACTCAAGATATTTTGTGTGCTATGACGGTGAGAATCATGTACAATCACTCTTTATTGATGTTAATTAATTCAGTGTATGAATGAAGACACTAATATAAGGACGTTAGGAATTCATATGAACCAGTATTACTTTATTATCACAGAGATCCTATTATTATTTTTATATTTTCAGTTTTGAATTTATTTTAGTTTAGTTTTTTTATTGTGTGTTTATTATTAGGGGCCAAAAAGTGATAGGCCACACAGGCACCTATGTTATCTGTTAGTCGTCATCTTCTGCTCTGTAAGTCTATGGCAGCCCATAGAACTGTTGTCAAATCTGGCAAACAGATAGAGGACAGTCTGAACATTAACCACACCAAATTTGAACTTTCTAACTCAAACCCTCTAGCGCTACCACTTGTCCAAAGATGCACTGATGTTTGTCTTAAGAACTTTTGAATGGTAAGAACCAGAGACGAATTTCCTTTGATTCCTCCTAAACCGTTTATTGGATTTTCATGAAAATTTAAATATAGAATGTCAGACCATGTCAACTAAAAAAGAAAAATGAAAATCAATTGATCAGTCAAACCAATCAAATCAAGTTTCCAAATATCTTACAAGAAACAAAAGAAAAAATTACTAAGTAACATCTAGTTGCTGTTGTGCAGACTACACGAAGGATTGGCGACAGGGGGTCACAAATCATCTTCTCAATAGGAATAGCGGACGCCTAGTCTACAAACTATGTTTCACAATCAAACACATGTGAGATCTGATACAGAATATAACATAAGATCATGTGAGAGACAGGAGTTCTCGCACAAGAATAGATTTATTCCTGTCAAAAATAGTGGAGTAAAGAGCTTGTAATCCAAGTTGTCTGTTTAGTGATTCATAATGAAAATTAAAAAATAGATAAATAAAGAAGAATTTGAAGGAGAGAATGGTTGCCTGCTGGAAGATCTATTATGACTCCTCCCCCTGAACCTTCCTTTGCCTTGTATCCTGCTCTCTTATTGGCTGTAGGTCATTGACTTCATTTGCAAACACATTTCCTATTGCAGGACTCAGAGTTGTCGGCAGGTCCAAATGTTTAGCATGCTAAATACCTCGCAGAAATCAGGGATGGATCAGAGCTTCTCTCAGATCACAACTTTGATAATACACACTAACTTAAAAAGTTTCAAGAAAGTGCCACCTTATGGTCGAAAATAATGAAACAAAAATATTAAATGTTTTTTTTTTACGGTTTTTGATTAGTTTTTTTGCCCTATTGCCCATGCCCTATCATGATACAGTTCTTTATAAGTTTCTTGCTGAAAACATAGATTGTTACCAATTATGCCATAATTAGCTGAACTTCACTGAAACCTACTTATTAAAAATTTTCCTAGCTTGTTGGTCCAATTTTCACCATATCTGATCAAAATCATCATCAGACCATACTGTCAAAAATATATGGATTTGATCTGGATTTTACCGCATTAACACATTTTTCCATATCAATCTGTTAAAAGCGCCACCAATTGGTCAGAATTGATAAACCATTAATCATATTACAAATGACTGAATTTAGACTGATCCTCTCTCCAATACTTTCTCCTCGTTCTGCATCTGTTGTATTTGGCCCCTTAATTGCTGCTTGCACCTATATTTTTGTTAGTTTTGTACATTTTAGTTTTGTTTTCATACTTTTTATTTTTATAAGCTTTTATTTTATTTCAGTTTTAGTTTTGCTTATTTTAGTATAGCAAGATAAACTACATGGAAAACCACAATTGTTGCTTTAAAAACTAGCTGAAGTCAAGTAAAAAATTTTATAATTTATTTGGCTGGTTTAACAGCTTCACACTCATTTGATAAAATTACTATGGCTTGCAATGAATGACTTTAACATCTTAACCCTATTTTGGAATTGTCACAGGAAGTGCAAACGCAACAGAGAAAATGGTTTTGAGCAAGAATACAAAGACGTGGATTGATGCTCAGGAGTACTGCAGACAGCATTACACAGATCTGGCTACCATTAGAAATAAAGCTGACCAAGACAGCATAACCAGCTTGCTAAATATTGTCTCGCCTGCTGTCTGGATCGGATTGTACCGGGACAGTTGGAAGTGGTCAGATCAATCCAACGTCACATCCTCAACTCAAGTCACTACTCGGGGATTTACTCGGTGGAATGAAAACTGTGCTGGTTTAAATATTTATTATCGTTTTATTGATGATAGATTTTGCACTATTACTTATTACTTCTACTGTAGCACAGGTAATTCTGACCTGAACTATTGTGTACATAAATTATTTGTTTGAACAGGAAAATGTGACTTTGATTTAATTTATTACATAGGCTACATAAGAGTTTACAAACTTTGTTTCCTAAAATTAAGACAGAGATATTGTAGGACACAATGAAATCAGTTTTATTTATTTTTTCCTTAATTCCATTTTTTTAAATACATTTCATTTTTCTATTTTCATTTTTCTGAATGTGTTTTTTAATGGCTGAATCATTTCTGTAATCAAAATAATGTCTAATTAACTGAAGTCTGTAAATCCCTGATTTATTTGTTCATAAAGTAAGCTATAGTAAAACTAAGTGAAACATATAACCTGTTTTTTCACAGTCAAGAAGAAGAGGCAGGTTATCCAAGTACAGGTGAAAGCCACTGAGAACATGGATGAAGCTAAACTGAAGGCACTCGTCTTAAACAAGGTTAACTTTATATTAACTATCTGACCAGAATTAATCATGAAACATAAGTCTAAAAAAGGAAATTCAAGAAAAATAATCAGAATTCCCCTCCACAGTGAATAAAGCTAAACACTAAAACTAAATATTATTTACAAAAAGACAAAATATTATGCTTTGTGTTTGAAATGTTGACATTTCTGCTCTTTTGGAAGATTTTTAAAGTAAAACATGTTATTTTCCGAGATGAAATGCCTCAAACGTGTTTGTGTGAGATTCATTCACAGAGTAATGGAAGTCTGTTCTGTGTTTAGTTAAAGCAGACGCTGATCAATCAGGACGTCTCTATGACATGGAGGACACAACCCAGCGGGAAAGTCTTCCAGAAGAAGTGGACTATACCGAAACGTACTAAAGCAAATACTACTCTTGATTGTCCTTCCTTGGAGTGAAATTGATGTAAAATGACTGCAATTAATTCTTAGTACAGTTAGTTACTTAGTTTCTGAATTATACATTAGATTAACAATTTATAGTAATCGCTCAAAAATATCTGCAATTTATTTTCCATTTATTCATTTATTTGACAGATATGTATATCTAAATATGAGCCAACAAACAGATGTAGTAGTAATAGATGTAGAAGTAATCGACGTATTAATTTTAATTTATCAGTTTTAAGGCTTTAATGCTTCTAGTTAAATTAAATGAATTTTTTTGGAAACTAGCAGAAATAAAATGATTTTTTTAAATATATGATTGTATTTCAGTTCATGTTTATTTTAAGAATCAATGCATTATTCATTAATCTTGATGTTAAAAGTCTCACAATTTGAAACACAAAACAAACTACCAATATGCTGTATTTACTTTAAAATTACCACAAAATTATTTTATGTTTATAAACAAAATCTGTTGGTTTCGTGATGATGAGAAAATGAGAAGTATTTAAAGGGTCCTATTATGCTCTTTTAAAACCTCTTGATTTTGTTTTGGGTGTGTACTAGAACAGGCTTTTATACTAGGTTGTTCGAAAAACACATTATTTTTCACTTAGTTTACATTATGACAACACCTCATTCACTGCCCAGTCTGGCATGAACAGCTCGAATAGTTCCTGTATGAAATGAAGGCCCGCCTTCTGAAATATGAAATGTGCTGTGATTGGTTAGTTGGGCCAGTGTGTGTTGTGATTGGCAGCACTTAGTTCTTAGTTCTTAGTTTTGAAAAATGTCATGGCCCTACCGATAGCTTTCTGCTTCAGTGTAAATATTGCATCAAAATCAAATCAATTCGAGTATGATTTAAACCTGGATGATTAACTCAAAAATAAATAAATAAATAAATAAAATAATATATATATATTTCTGTGGAAAACAAACACACTGACAGTCCATGGGTGTGCATCGCCCTCCACAATGAACAGAATCCAGGGTGGAGATGACAGAGGGAGGAGCCAGGAAGACGATAGGAGGAACTTCTAGCAGGAGCAGCCAGGCGGGACCCAGTCCACAGACATGAAGGAAACCATTATTGGAGCCTATAGAGTATTACAGTATTACAGACTAACTGGGGCCCAGGTCAGGAAATGGAGAGACTGCTTACACCGATCATCTGCTAGCTGCCTCACACCACAAAAATAAGTTAATTCTCAGCACATAGAGACTTTTTCACCTAGATATCACACTATAGAGACTGTGTCTGTTCCCTGAACAAGAAACAAACTATTTAAGAGTAACTATTTAATTTGATGTTCAAGAAATTAATAAACAGATGTAATATGGATAAACAAATGATTAAGCTTGGCTTATTGAATATGAGAAAAACACTTTTTCTGTAAATGATATGATTACTGATCATAATATAGATGTGCTCTGTTCAGAAACTTGGCTAAAACCTGATGATTACATTATTTTAAATGAGTCCACCCCCCAAGATTACTGTTTTAAACATGAGCCGCGTCTAAAAGGCAAAGGGGGAGGTGTTCCTACAATTTATACCAATGTTTTCAGGATTTCTCAGAGGGCAGGCTTCAAGTATAACTCGTTTGAAGTAATGGTGCTTCATATAACATTATCCAAAGAAACAAATGTTAATGATAAATCCCGTTATGTTTGTACTGGCTACTGTACACAGGTAATCAGGGCACCATACAGACTTTATTTAAGAGGGTTTTTTTTTTTTAATGATTTTACATCCGAGTTAGTGCTGGCTGCAGACAAAGTTTTAATTGTTGGTGTTTTTAATATCCATCAAGTGATGATATCTCTTTATCTAATCATGTATGGTAAGTATGGTAGAACCATCACTTCTACCACAAAAGACTTCTTTGAAAGTAGTCTTCCTGATTTATCCCAAATCCTTAGCATATCCAAAACCTCAGAATAACTTGATGATGTAACTGAAACTATGGACTCTTTTCTAGCATTTTAGATACGGTTGCTTAAGGAACTCGTACCCTAAAGAGAGTAGCCTGGAAAATGGAGTGTAGCTGGTGGGAAAAAGTATTTTGTATTGCTTTGGAAATTACGCTATCCTACAGAAAAGCATTAACAACTGCTAGATCTGATTATTTTTCATCTCTCTTAGAAAAAAAAAACATAACCCCAGAAATTGATTTAATACAGTGGCTAAAAACAAAAAATAAAGCAAACAGGTGGTGACATTTCCAACAGGACAGCATTAATGACTTTATAAACTACTTCCAAGTTTGATACTATTAGAGATAAAATTGTAACCATTCAGCCGTCAGCTACAGTATCGCATCAGACAGTGCACTATAGACCCCCTGAGGAACAGTTCCACTCATTCTCTACTATAGGAGAGGAAGAATTGTATAAACTTGTTAAATTATCTAAACCAACAATATGTATGTTAGACCCCATTCCATATAAGATAGTAAAATAGGTGCTTCCAGAATTCTAGATCCTCTTCTGGCTATTATCATTCCTCATTGTCATTAGGATATGTCCCCAAAACCTCTTATTAAGCCTCTCATCAAAAAAAAAAAAAAAAAAAAAAAAACACAACTTGACCCCAAAGAACTAGTTAATTACACACCGATCTCGATTCTCCCTTATCTGTCCAAGATACTTAAAGGAAGTATCCTTACAGTTAAATTCCTTCTTAGAGAAAAAGTGTATTTGTAAGGATCCATATTCCAGCCAGGATTTAGACCGTATCATAGTGCTGAGACTGCTCTCCTTAGAGTTACAAATGACCTGCTCTTATCATCTGATCATGGTTGTATCTCTTTTAGCACTATTGGATCTTAGCATTGCGTTCGACACTATTGACCACAACATTCTTTTGAATAGACTAGAAAACTTTGTCGGCATTAGTGCTAGTGCATTAGCATGGTTCATATCTATATTTATTTGCAGTTTGACAAAACATACCAATTTGAGAAACTAATATATATATATATATATATATATATATATATATATATTCGTTTCTCAAATATAGCATATATAAAAGAAACTGGATGACGAGTAATTTCTTACTGCTTAATTCTTAAAAAACAGAGGTTTTTATTATCAGACCTAAAACCTCTGCATGTAATAATCTAGAACACTGTCTATGACTCGATGACTCGATGGCTGCTCTGTCAATTCTTTGTCAATTCTTTGTCTATTTGATAGCAATCTTTTATTTAGGTACAGTGAATAAAAAGGTTCTGGAATGTGGTGTCACTCACTAGTGGATCTCAGACTTCTGGAGTGGATGTAGATTCGTAATAGTGAGTGGAAGTATGTAACCATTAGCCAGTGCAAGGAGATAAAGGGAGGAGCAACATGGGCTCTTTTGGGCTGATTGAAGACCAGTCGTGCAGCTGCATTCTGATTCATATGTAGAGGTTTGATTGTGCTTGATGGAAGTCCAGCCAGAAGAGCATTGCTGTAGTCCAGCCTAGAAATGACAAGGGCCTGGACAAGAAGTTGTGATGCATGCACCGTTAGAAAGGTCTGATCTTTCTGATGTTGTGAAATGCAAACCTGTAAGATTTAGCATTCTTTGCAATGTGGTCTTTGAAGGTCAGCCAGTCATCAAAGGTTACATAGAAAGATTTCTGACTGAAGTTGATAGGGTAATTGTAGAAGGACCTAGCCGGATGGAGAAATCATACTTTAGATTTGGAGTGGCAGGGAAGACAAGAAGCTCAGTTTTTGCCAGGTTGAGCTGTAGGTGTTATTCTCAGAGTCATCTCATTTATCACCAGTAAAATATGGAGTGCCCCAAAAATGTGGCCTAGGTCTTCTTCTATTTTCAATATACATGTTGCCCCTTGGTAATATTGTTAGAAAATACGGGGTTAGTTTCAAGTTCAAGTTCAAGTCTGCTTTATTGTCAATTTCCACATGTACAGTACATACATACAGATAATCGAAATTGCGTTACTCTCAGACCCCGGTGCATACAGATAACATTATTAACATTAAAGCCTAAAAAAAATAACTAGATCAAATATAAAATGTAGATACAATTATACAATAAGGGAATTATAAAAAAGACATATAATAAAAATAAAAGTTAAAAATAAAGTTAAATAAAGTAGCGCAAGGTAAATGACAGATATAGTGCAAATCAATGAAGTGAACAACAGTGCAGTTAAAAGATTTTATAGTGCAAAAAAATCACTTAAAAAAAATATCTTAAGTCTGATTAAAGTGACAAGTGACAAGTGACCAAGAGCAGTTATTTAACTGACTGATGAGGTAGTGGAATGACGTCAGTTCCATGCCGAATGAGGTAGTGAGCGGTGAGTGAGCAGACCAATGCTGCACAGGGGGGGGGGGGGGGTTCATAGTTCAGTGGTGCCTGGGGAAGAAGAGGGGAGGGGGGGCAGGTTCGGGAGGGAGTTCAGCTTCCTGACAGCCTGGTGGATGAAGCTGTCCTTCAGTCTGCTGGTCCTGGCCTGGAGACTCCACAGTCTCCTCCCTGATGGTAGCAGGCTGAAGAAGCTGTGTGATGGGTGAGTGGGATCACCTGTGATGCAGAGGGCTTTGCGGGTGAGACGTGTTCCATAAATGTCCTGGAGGGAGGGTAGAGAGACACCAATGATCTTCTCAGCTGCTCTCACTATGCGTTGTAGAGTCATTCGGCAGGACGCGTTGCAGGCGCCATACCACACCGTGATGCAGCTGGTCAGGATGCTCTCGATGGTGCCTCTGTAGAAGGTGTACATGATGGGGGCTGGGGCTCTGGCTCTTCTCAGTTTGCGGAGGAAGTAGAGACGCTGTTGTGATTTCTTGGCTAGTGCTGCAGTGTTTTCAGTCCAGGAGAGGTCCTCTGTGATGTGCACACCCAGGAACTTGGTTCTCCTCACTCTCTCCACAGTCGCACCGTTGATGGTCAGAGGAACGTGCTTCCTTATGTTTCCACTCTTATGCTGATGATACGCAGCTATATATCTCAACGAGACCAGATGAAACTTCTAAATTATTTATGTTAACAGAATGTGTTAAAAATTGTAAAGATTTGATGACCAATAAAAACACTACACAGAATCTAGTAGACTACAGTTTGCAACTAGATGGATGTACTGTTACTTCCTCTACAGTCAAAAATCTGGGTGTTATACTAGACAGCAACTTGTCTTTTGAAAACCATATTTCCTTAGTTACAAAAACATTGCCAAACTATATGTTACCTGTTTCTGATGCAGAAAAGCTAGTTCATGCATTTATGACCTCTAGACTGAACTATTGTAATGCACTTCTAGGTGGTTGTCCTGCTTCTTCAATAAACAAGCTACATGTAGTACAAAATGTAGCAGCTAGAGTCCATACCAGGTCAAGAAAATATGATCATATTACCCCAATTTTATAGACTCTGCACTGGCTACCTATTAAGTTCCGTATCAGTTAAGAATTATCATTACTTACCTATAAGGCCCTAAATGGTTTAGCTCCTGCGTACCTAATTAGCCTTATACCACGTTACAATCCATCACGCACCCTAAGGTCACAAATCGCTGGCCTTTTGGTAGTTCCTAGGATAGCAAAGTCCACTAAAGGAGGTAGAGCTTTTTCGCATTTTGCTCCCGAACTATAGCCTTCCTGATAATGTTTGGGGTACAGACATGCTTTCTCTGCTTAATATTGATTAAAAACACATCTCTTTCACCAAGCATTCAAATAATGCATCTCATAATTTATGACTGCAGTTGTATCTGAGCAAATGTGCATTATTATTCTTTAGCTTGAGTTAAACTAACTAATTTTATTTTGTTGGAACAACAGTTACACTAATTATGTCTTTATTTGTTTATATGTTTTGCCACAGGATTTACATCACATGGTTACTAGGATTTACACAAGCTCCAGTCTGGATCCAGAACACCTGAGAAGAGATGATGCTGACCCTCAGAGGACCTCAGATGATGCTAACCCTGAATCAACAAACAGAACTAACAAACATTGCTACTTACTTTGCAATCACATTATAATTGCCGTTAATAGAGTTCATTGCCTGTCATTTGCACATGAACTGACAATCTCCACTTGTAAGCTACTACTAAATATTGTAGAAACTTAATTTTCTGTAAAGTTGCTTTGCGTTGATTTGTATCGTAAAAAAACGATATACAAATAAACTTGAATTTAATTTATTTCAAGATCTGCTTCGGCAGTCATTTTCTGAGGAAAATTATTAAAACTAATTTAGTGGCAGACTAATACTAAAGGTATCTCAGTTGAGGGAACAATGGCAACATTATCTCTTTTTTGAAAAATCATCATCATTGAGAGTAAAAGATCAGGGTAAAAAAGTTGGTATTTGAGGGCTGCATTGTGATGCTTAATGTCATCAAATGAGTCATGTTTAAAATATGCTTTAGATTTTTTTTTGTATAAATATTGTTACACTGAAAGACATTTTAGTGGTTGTCTTCTGTAATTCATGGTAAAAAAAAAAAGCAAGATAGTTAATGTGTTTTGTTCAGAAAAAAATATACAGTTAAACAGGACACATTCAAATGTATGGGGACAAAACTAAATCTGAAGATGTATTACACTTATTTTGTGATCCATGAAACACCCTTATCGTCTTTGACCCAATTACATAATTAAAACACCCAATAGCGATGTGTGATGTGGATGTTTTCCCATATAAAGAGAATCCACTAGCTTTCATCAGCCCACCTTTTTACATTTTACTTAGCCATGAGAAACCATAAAAAAAAAATATATAATTTGGCCCCTTCATTCAAGTGTTTACAGGCATTACAACAGGTAATAATGTTGTAAATAATGCTCAGTTTATGCACCAATCAGACCAATCATTTTTTTTCACAAAACCTCAATATATCATAAATTTTGTCTTGCCTAATGTGCGAACACATTTATTCTCGCACACTGCATTCTCTACTTTTTTAAGCAGTAGTAGCTACTGCACAGTAAACATATCAAATAACCCAGCCAACTGTGAAACATTTCCATCCTGACCACACTGATTTCCATCCTGACCTTCACAAGGACACTTTATTCAAAGACAAGAAGCAAATAATCTCCAATCTAGCCAAACCAGGGATAGGGAAATCAGTTAAAAAGTCAGTCCAACACACACACACACAAAAAAAAACATTATTCTGATAAACTATATTATCAGAATCAGAATCAGAAAGAGCTTTATTGCCAAGTATGCTTACGCATACAAGGAATTTGTTTTAGTGACATACACTTCCAGTACACAGAGACAACAACACACAGAAAAAAAAAAAAAGAGATTTACAAATTGACAAATAAATAAGTGTATAGACAATTGTGCTATAAATGATAATGGATCTGTAATGATGTTTATCTGATGATACAACATAAATTTAAATTTATAGTTAGGGATGGGTATCATTTATATATTATCATTATCATTACCGATACTGCTTATCGATACTGGTACTTAACGATACTGCTTATCGATACCGGTACTTAATGATTCTGTTATCAATACTAACCTCTACAATTTGGTGAAAGAAGGAATGTGAAACTATATTATTTTATCACTGCTGAACTTTAGGACTGCAGTTTACGAATGCCTCCAACCAAACAGAAAAAGACACAAAGCACATTTAAAAACAAAATACCCTTCAAAGAGACAGAGACTTCCCCAGCATACCACAGCACAAAATATTTAAGTTCAAGTTTCAATGTTAAATTTACTTATGTAGCACAATTAACAAGAGCCACAGCTGACCAGCGTGCTTTACAACATAAAATAAGAAGTCATTGGATATCAAAAATAAAATCATGATTAAGGACAAAGCCACATTATATAAACATTTACAAGTTTTAACAAAATGTAGTAAAAAATAAAAACAAAAATTACCAACAAGAATCAAATACCAAAAGTAGATCATCAAGAGACAATGAAAGTGATGAAAAAGTGTTGTGTTTTGAGTAAACAAAACTCTGAAAGTCTGTAAAGCAGGTACAGACTTAATATGAACTGGTAAACCATTTCAGAGTTTAGGGCCCAAACCAGCACAGACACATTCACACCGTTATTTTCATTTAACTAAAAAAACAGTGTCTACAACAGTAAGCAGTCTAAGGTGCTTTTACACTAGCACTTTTAGTGCGCACCTTTTAGTGCACGGACCTTCGATTGACGTCAGAGTTTGGTCATTTGGAAGATGTGAACACAATCTTCCCAACTCGGGCCCGTACCCACAAACCGTACTCGAGTCTGAACTCTCTTACAATTAGCTGCTGATGTGATTGCAGTTGTACCAAATCATGGAAGTGAACTGCTATTAATGACGTATTATTTGATAAAAATAAAATTTTATGTGTGTTTCACTCACTTTCCTGAACTGACACGCTGCAAGCAGAGAGCTGTATATCCTATTTCTGTTTGCCTTCAGTGTTTTGACAGCATTTGCAGTACATTCGTAAGACAGACATATGTGCCGTTTGAAACAAAAAGCAACGCATTCTTCCAGATTTGCTACTGTTTGGACATTGTTGCTTACAGCTTAAAGATTTTTGTAAGATTCTATTTCCAGCCGATCAGCACAGTGCTCAACACGTTTTTATCAGAAACACTAAAACTAAAACTTTTTTTGGGAATGGAATAATTTCCTCGAAAAAGAAGACTCCTTGTCTCCCACTGCCAGCAGCTTGCATTCCAGAGACAAGAAAACACAGCTACTTACATTCAAACAGACAAATTTACTACAGGTTTCACATTCTATAAAGTTCTCATTATAAAACTACACTGAATTTTTTTTTTTATGTTGACTTTACTTAATTTTATTATGTCAAGGGGTTGCACAAAATAAATTGAAAATAAATCCAGACATATTTTTTAAGTTGAGTTTATTAATCTCTTTCAGTAATTTCCAATTAATTATATTAATAATTTTAGTTAAACTATTATTTGAGTAGAATTTACTCAAATTATGTCCAACCTGTTACGATCATCAGCTGGAGTGCCCATGAACTCCTGTATAGGGCACTCCACTCAGGACTTTGGCATTTTTTATTTTGATCAACCACCAGATGTCTCCATATCATCAACTGGACACTAGCACTTTTCATTCTGTTGCACTAGTGATGTCCAATTCGAGAATCAATCATTCAATTTAACCGGTTCTTCTTTGTGAGCCGATTGATCCAGTTCACCAAATCGAACTGAATCGTTTGAAACGGTTCGCGTCTCCAATAAGCATTAATCCACAAATGACTTAAGCTGTTAACTTTTTTAACGGGACTGACACTCCCTCTGAGTCAGAATAAACCAATATCCCGGAGTAATTCATGTACTCAAACAGTACACTGACTGAACTGCTGTGAAGACCGTAATCAAGATGAACACCGAGCAGAGCCAGATGACGAACAAACACGCCCACTGCTGGAGCAGTTCTTATTCTTGAGTCAAGAACCGGTTGCATCGGTTTTCGGATCACCAGCACACTGAACTGAGAACTGTTTCTTTTGGACGCGTCCGATTTGAGAACTGATGAGCTGATTCTCGTTCTCAAGTCAACCGGTTGCATCGGTTTTTAGGATCACCAGTATACTGAATCGGAAACAGTTTCTTTCGGACGCGTCCGATTTGAGAACCAATGAACTGATGATACTGCACATGTGTGAATCAGCGTGAAGCAGACTGACACACACAGGGCGTCTGAACCGAACTGATTCTTTTGGTGATTGATTCTGGACTGATTCTGTGCTAATGTTATGAGCGCGGGTTAACTGAGGGCTTGAAAGAAGGGCAATCTGGCGAAATTTAAGTTCATTTAATAACAAATACATCGCAATAGATTATGTATAGTAAGTGGATCATGGTTTGTGCGCTGATGACACCTAATTTATTTACTTTATATCTTCAAGACATAAATCCTCATATGCACATTATTGCTGTTGCTGTATTTGGGCGCGCTGTTGCAAAACTTAATTGTAAACTTTTCATGATTATGAGTTTTTTAACTGACTAAAGGTATGATTACTGACTTTATATATTTGAATATTTGATAGACGTGACGCCATTACATCATTGCCAATGACGTCATTACGTGGAGCATAAAAGAACCGGTGAACCAGTTTTTTCAACCGTTTTATTGAATCGAACCATCCGAAAGAACCGGTTTGCGGAAAAGAATCAAACTTCCCATCACTATGTTGCACCACACCCGATCTACATTCCCCATGAATCACTGCATCACACTCACCTTGCCACACCTGCACCTCATTTACACACACATATAAGCAGAACAATCACGCTCACTCACGGCAAAGTATTGTTTAGCCCCGTCTTACATTTCTGAGCATTTTTCCTGTGTTTGTTTTTCTGTGTCTGAACTTTGGATTGTGTATTTCGACTCTGATTTTCTGCTGCCTGCCCCAATCTCTGTTCCTATTTCATTAATATTCAGACAAATAAAACAAACCCAATATTTTCAACTCTAATTGTATTTTTCTGAGCCAAAAAGATGGATGCTTACTCTCCCAAAGAAGAGTGCCAGTGATGTAACTAAGTAGTCACTATTTCTCAGAGACCTCAATCCATGGTACCCCATGCACAATGACGGTAACAATCAGTGAATAGTTTTTGAGTAGATTTTGAGTAGAAAATGAACTCCTTGAAAACATAACAAACTGTTCCAAGTAAAATATACTTATGTGTTCCAACTTTAATTTCTTCAAGCTTAAATTGAGTACTTACATAGAATGTTTAAATTCTTGCATTAACTAAATTACTAATAACATAAACCCAGTGGTGGACAGTAACGGAGTAGCTTTACTTCGTTACTGTACTTAAGTACATTTTTCAAGTATCTGTACTTTACTGGAGTAGTTTTATTTTGAGTAACTTTTACTTTTACTTCACTACATTCCAAAGCATAAAATCGTACTTTTTACTTCACTACATTTCATAAAACATGTCGTTACTCCCTATAATATATCACGTGCTCCGACACGCAGAAGCTGTGTCTGATTCATCATGAACGAACTGAATCTTTTCAAAATAAACTTTTAAATCGGATCGCGAATCGCACCAAATGATTCGTTTACGAATTAGAATGATCCGATTGCAGCTGTTCTGGAGTCTACCACTCACTGATTCAAATGAACCGTTTAGTGCGAGTCAGTAAGAACCGGGAGTACTTCTGAGCGCGTATGCGTCTGATGTTGCTAAAAGTAAGTTATAAATGTCGAAATTTAGGATTAATTATTGTAACTGAAAATCATATTTAGGTCAAAATTGACAGTTGTTTGGGAACTAAATCCGCTGTAAATAGTGATATATTTCAGCCCACTGAAATGCTCGAGTGCAGACGATGCAGACACATCAATCAGCGTCTAGCGTTTAGGTAAAAAAAAAACAAAAAAAAAACCATTAAACTAGCACAGATTAAATAAAATAACTCGTGCATGTTCAAATTCCCCGCTGCCGTAATATTAACAGTTTTATTAAAATGCTAGCATGTCCTATGTGACGTCTGTTTTTATATTGATTATCAACAGTAACGTTATATTTTTTGGATTAACTAGACGAGTAGACAGACATGAATGTTTATTCATAACCGTACTGAAAATAAGTAAATATTGTTAGAGATGCTAACTGTCTAGCTAACAAGCTTGCTGGTACTAACTTGAGGTAATTTTTATAAAAAATGCCCAAATATTTTTATTCAACAACCTATATATATATAGAGAGAGAGAGAGAGAGAGAGAGATTACATCTAGGGACAAAAGAAAGGATGTGATGTTCAGAACTACAGTAATTATCAAAGTGGGGAAGAGATGCACCCAGTTTGGCCATGGGTGTTTTTACACCACAGACAAGATTTGAGAAGGAAAAAATCATTATGAAAATATAATTATATTTTCCTTAAAATGTTCTTCCTAACTTCAGGCCTTATTATCATCCCTTACGAAAGGAAAATATATTTACCAATATATTTCTTAAAATATATTGTGATATATTGTAATATATTATTTTCCCTTTTTATTTTCTAATATATCATATATTTGAATACATTTAATAATATAATGATGATACATATATTATATAATATATTGAAAAATATACAAATGATTGCGGCTTTCATATTGCAATATATTGGAAAAAAATAAATATATTTAAGAATATATGCCTAATATATTACATGATATTTTCCAATATACTGCAATATATTTTTGTTTCATAAGGGATGTCATATATAACTGTGATGTTCTGTAAAACAACAAACTTTAAAATACTTTGTTCTTACTGGTGAAAATCAGATGGTCATCTCTGTTTTCTCTCAGGTTCATCACAGTGTAAGCTTCACAGTTAACATCACTCTCATCAGCGTAGTCCATATCAACAAAAAATATATCTTGACTCCATATAGTGGTTATTTTGGAAAAAATCCCAGGTATTTTGAGCAGTAGGATTATAAAAAAAATATGTGCTAATATAAAATTAAATTAAGTAACGTTAGCCTATATAAAATTCCTATATAAAAACATCTATCTTTCAGTACTTTTTTACTTAAGTACATAAAAAATCGAGTACTTTTGTACTTTCACTTGAGTAAATTTGAAAAAGGAGTACTTTTACTTTTACTGGAGTAATATTTTACTATACGTATCTGTACTTTTACTCAAGTACTTGATTTGTGTACTTCGTCCACCACTGCATAAACCTGCTTAAAGCTCCTTAAACTTAAAGCTACATAAATTATTCAGTCAAGAGCATTGAGTGATTCACCCTTTTTAATCATCAACATAATTCAGTCCCAAAAGTGTGTGAGATAGGGAATAAATGCTAAATATATTTTATAAATGTTTTTGCCACTGATATAACTTCATAATTTTATTTCCATGACATTAATAGTATTATGTCTATACAGGTCCTTCTCAAAATATTAGCATATTGTGATAAAAGTTCATTATTTTTCATAATGTAATGATAAAAATTAAACTTTCAAATATTTTAGATTCATTGCACACCAACTGAAATATTTCAGGTCTTTTATTGTTTTAATACTGATGATTTTGGCATACAGCTCATGAAAACCCCAAATTCCTATCTCAAAAAATTAGCATATCATGAAAAGGTTCTCTAAACGAGCTATTAACCTAATCATCTGAATCAACTAATTATCTCTAAACACCTGCAAAAGATTCCTGAGGCTTTTAAAAACCCCCAGCCTGGTTCATTTCTCAAAACCGCAATCATGGGTAAGACTGCCGACCTGACTGCTGTCCAGAAGGTCATCATTGACACCTTCAAGCGAGAGGGTACGACACAGAAAGACATTTCTGAACGAATAGGCTGTTCCCAGAGTGCTGTATCAAGGCACCTCAGTGGGAAGTCTGTGGGAAGGAAAAAGTGTGGCAAAAAATGCTGCACAACGAGAAGAGGTGACCGGACCCTGAAGAAGATTGTGGAGAAGGACCGATTCCAGACCTTGGGTAACCTGCAGAAGCAGTGGACTGAGTAGAAACATCCAGAGCCATCGTGCAACGACGTGTGCAGGAAATGGGCTACAGAGAAGCAGCACTGGACTGTTGCTCAGTGGTCCAAAGTACTTTTTTCAGATGAAAGCAAATTTTGCATGTCATTCGGAAATCAAGGTGCCAGAGTCTGGAGGAAGACTGGGGAGAAGGAAATGCCAAAATGCCTGAAGTCCAGTGTCAAGTACCCACAGTTAGTGATGGTCTGGGGTGCCATGTCAGCTGCTGGTGTTGGTCCACTGTGTTTTATCAAGGGCAGGGTCAATGCAGCTAGCTATCAGGAGATTTTGGAGCACTTCATGCTTCCATCTGCTGAAAAGCTTTATGGAGATGAAGATTTCGTTTTTCAGCACGACCTGGCACCTGCTCACAGTGCCAAAACCACTGGTAAATGGTTTACTGACCATGGTATTACTGTGCTCAATTGGCCTGCCAACTCTCCTGACCTGAACCCCATAGAGAATCTGTGGGATATTGTGAAGAGAAAGTTGAGAGACGCAAGACCCAACACTCTGGATGAGCTTAAGGCCGCTATCGAAGCATCCTGGGCCTCCATCTCACCTCAGCAGTGCCACAGGCTGATTGCCTCCATGCCACGCCGCACTGAAGCAGTCATTTCTGCAAAAGGATTCCCGACCAAGTATTGAGTGCATAACTGAACATAATTATTTGAAGGTTGACTTTTTTTTGTATTAAAAACACTTTTCTTTTATTTGTCGGATGAAATATGCTAATTTTTTTAAGATAGGAATTTTGGGTTTTCATGAGCTGTATGCCAAAATCATCAGTATTAAAACAATAAAAGACCTGAAATATTTCAGTTGGTGTGCAATGAATCTAAAATATATGAAAGTTTATTTTTTATCATTTCATTATGGAAAATAATGAACTTTTATCACAATATGCTAATTTTTTGAGAAGGACCTGTAATTCTAAATGATCAAATATAACATCTGTTCTTGTAAAAGCTATTATTTTTTTTTGTTTTTTGTACTCTAAATTCTCAGGAGAAGGACCAAGCACACGCCTAAAAGCATTTGCATAAGGAAATAACTGCTTAAGAGTCAAAAAGATCTAAAAACATACTCTCCTATTCACAACCACACAATATTTACACAAATACACCAGACCTTGGACACTAACAAAGAAACACATTTTGCACATCCAAACGCATCACCAGACCAAACATGTTTGATTTTATCCAATTAATGCTAGAAGTTATCAAATGTAAAATTTTGAATGCAATCCAAGTCTGTTTGGACAGAAGTGTCTGTGAAATGTGTACATGTATATGTAAAGTTAACTTTAGATTAAAAGATAAAAATGTATTTTCTGAATATAATATCTGTAAATGTACTTGAAGAATGATCATTCTGAGCTGATGCTATTTGTTTTGCATAGACTTAAGAATCACATTGTCCTTGATTTACATGATCCACAAGGACATTTAAACTTAAAAATAAAGCTATATTAAGATTACAAGCACCACAAAGCCACTCAAAACTATTAAAGTGATAGCATCCCACTTTAAATCTGTTAGTTTATCTGTTTATGTGATTTAATCAGGTAACATTATGTGGAAGAAACACTCTGGCTCTTAAAACACTTAGCAAATCATGTCTGCTATCATCTGTCTAAAATTTTAAGAAGATTTATGCGTAATTGGCCAATCAACATCCTCATTCAGGCTCTGAGATCAAGCCTCTGGCTTGCTTAGTTGGGGTCACTTCACCTACAGCGATATCATTGACTTGACTGCAAATAAATGCACAGACACTATTTAAACGGTACAGAGATAACATAACTGAATTCAATGATGAACTGCCTGTAACTATCATTTTACATTATTGATACACTGTTTTCCTAATGAATGTTGTTCAGTTTCTTTGACACAATGTATTTTGTTTAAAGCACTAAATAAATAAAGGTGACTTGAGTTGACTGAGATCATTCATTTGCAGATACTAAAAAATAATGATGAATATACTGAGATGGCACACTGAGTTTTGTGATATTCTTCTTTCCACTAAAAGACGGCTGTCATTCAATGATTCAGTCTAAATGTGTAATAAATGATAATAAGGTATAAAGATAAATCATATTATAATGAGTGCCCTAACATGATCCATCAAAACACAACTTAAAGAGGGACCACAAAATAAAAAAAAACAATGCTGGACACACTTTGCATATCAGACTGTGAAATCCCCTTCTTAACGTAACAAACCCATTTAAATAGCTTAAGATTGGGAACTTGAGAGACATCTGATTACTCACTATCACTGAAGATAGGTCAGCGTTTCATCAGTTCACTCTCAGCGCAGTTTAACAGGTTAGTGCTCTCATTTATAAGGGATGAATGGCTGATTACTAATAATACTATACCTTTCACCTCATATTGTTGGCAACGAAACATTAGTTTAGCATTTTTTTATTTGTATGGTTGGTTGTAATTATTTTTCATACAAATATATTAATTAAACAATTTATCAATTATCAATTATCAATTTATCAACTACGCAGTATATTAGAGAACTAATTTGAGATTCTTTTGTTTTTGTATTTTTCCAGTAACAAAAACCACCGGCAAAGTGATGGACAAAATTTGCCTTTATCTGCTTTTTCTTTCAGGTAAAACATTGTGCAAAACATTAAAATCATTGTGTAACATTACAAAAAGAACTGTATTTGTATATTCTTGCAATTTTACATAAAGCAATACAAAAAAAAAAAAAAAAAACATAAAAAAATAATAATAGTAATATTGTCATGTCAAAAGTAAAAAATAATAACTTGCATCTCCTGGAAACAAATGTTTAAAACAAATGAATGTAAATAAAAGACTCCTTATTAAGAGAAAGAGCAGGGCAGCTCATCAGTGGCTACGTTTACATGTAACCAAATTATCCATTTGTCATTGGACTGATGGCTCAATCGGACTGAAAAGCCTTTATGTAAACACCTTATTCGATCAGATTGAGCTGAGTCGGAATCAAATTCCGATCGAATTTAAGGATTGTTTGTTCCTTTTCTAATACGATTGCGAGTGCATGTAAACACTCAATTGGATTGAACCCCGAAACTGAAAAGACTGTGCCTGTGCAATGATGCAGAAATAGGTTTAACGAATGACGCACAGAATGAATGGCTCTTCCTTTTCTAGTGTTGAATAAATGCATGTCCTGTAACTATTAAACTCTTCTTTAACTCGGCAACCTCCCACCAGTCCTTGTTTTGGACTCTCATCCATAGGCAACCCGTTTTTGGCACGGGGAGTGGCATTTTTACTGAGATGGATAATTCTGCTATTAATTCTGCTGTTAAAAGCAACCATGTAGGAGAGTGGTTATTACGTGCTAACAGTGAGAAAAAAAATCTATTCTGATTTGAAGTTTGCAACATATAAATGAGCACATCAATTCGATCACTTTATTTAGCGTTCATGTAAACACTACATTCAGATTCATTAAAAACAATTAATTTTCTCCAATTTAACCAAAGATTGTGCATGTAAATGTAACCTGTGATCTTTTTCTGTTATTCTTTATGTTTAAGTATTTACTCTTGGTCCTTACTACTCATTCACACACAGAACACATCTTTGTTTTTGAAAAAATGTACAGAGGTCTGGACCTCTTTTATCTCATAGCTGGCTACAGGCATGTACTAAAATATTTGAATCTATAAGATGTGTTTCTGCAGTATCGATATACCGATATCAGCAGCAGGTTCACACACACAGTCTTATACATCTGCACCTGCATATATAAAAAAATGTTTTACAGTATTATATCCAAGTTAGAAATTACACTATAGAGACAACACTAGGTGTTAGAATATAAATGTGTTAACTGGGACAAACTTTAAGATGGAAATATAATAAAACAAGTGTATTCTCTTGCAGGACTGCTGTCATTAACACTGAGTATACAACAAGAGTATATTCTAATCAAGGAGTCAATGACATGGGAAGATGCACAGAATTACTGCAGGACACACCATACTGACCTGGTCACCATTCAGAGTAATGAAGACTGGACGCGTATGCGAGAAGCTACAGATTTTTCCGACTATGCCTGGATCGGACTGTACAATGACATCAACAGCTGGTGCTGGTCCTATAACGAGGAGAGTCTGGTGTTCAAGAACTGGGCTTCTGGTCAGCCAGATAACTACTATGGAAAAGAGCAGTGTGCTGGAAAAACTTATAATGGAGGCTGGCAAGATGAGGACTGCACCAACTTAATTTATTTCATTTGTTATGATGGTGAGAAACATGTATATTCACTCTTTATAGATACTCATTAATTTGTTGTATTGAATTAAGAGACTAATATAATGACATTTAGGGATGGGTTAGGGCTGGGTGATTTTTCTGGTTTAATCAATTCATTCAAATTTAATGTTTTTCCGTGATTTCATTATTTTTTTAAACCGAGGAAACTCAATTTTGAATAGAATTTACAAAAATATTAGAATTTGACACTTTGACAAAATGCCAGCGATAAGAGAAAAGAGTAATCTTACTGCATGCTGGCACACATGATTAACCTCTCGTGTGTGACGCGCTCATATCGCTAGCCACCATTCACACATATTGCACTTTTGTGTTAACAAAGATGCAGCACGGGCAGTAAAATAGGAAATGTTGGAAGATGGGAGTGAACTTCTTTTAACTTGAGCAGTGTGTTTTTAGACTGGTGTTTCATGGATGAGACGCTGCAAGAGATGTGAGTGCAGCAGTCAAACACATTCATGTTTACATAGAAAAACAATGGAAAAGCAGCGCAGGCAAATGAAAAACATGTAAAGTACTCATGTATGTCGGATATGTCATGTTTGCATCATGATGACAGACTGAGGTGTTCTTAGATTGTTTTGTTTGTTGGTCCGTTTGTGGTTCCAATTCCTTTGTGATTTGTGAAAGCAATGAGGTGCCTTGTACTATGGACTATGGATATAATTTTTATAAAATGACACAACTTTTTAAATATCTAAAAGTACACTCTTAACATCAGTAAGTCAAGAGTTATAATTGGGGCTGGTAAGTGATTAAAATAATTAATATAATTACATGATGTGGGGATTAATTAATCTTATCAATCGCAATAAGGGGAGATTTATAATGACAGGATACTTATTTGTGACACTTTATTCACCAGGAAGAACACCTCGTTCCGCGCGTCATACGTCATTATGCTATTTCTACGTGACTGCCCATGCGCAGTACTTTCCAGTTTCGGTTTTCAATCTGATCAAGTGTTTACATGTCCTCTCGCTTGGATTACACAAGGGATAAACCACCCCTTACAATCCGATCGAAATTTTAGTCGGATCGAGCCAATTCAATCCGATTGACGTGTTTACATGTGACATTTTTATTCTGATTGTGCTTCTAGTCCTATTACGATCGGATTAGAAGGGTCCATGTACTGTAAATGCAGCTATTGTTGTGATAAGCATCAAACAGAGATTGCAAAAAGTAGCTTCAGCAAGAAATATTTTCTTTGATAAAATTGATTACATATAGCCTACTTTTTTGGACCATGTGAGTAAATGATAACTAAGTAATGAACTAAAACTGCCATTAGGTGGTGGTAAATGTCTTCATGATTAAGTCATTGAGTCATTTATTCATTCGTTTGATTCGTTCAAATGGCTGATTCATTCATGAATAAAGGAAATAGTTCTTTATGAATGGTTCATTGAATTATTAGGCTTGTTCAACTTGGAAGTGTATCATCACCATCAGACCGATCGTGTGTGACATCAAAGAACCAAAAGAGCTTAGAGAGCAGACGTCTTCATCATGGCTAACTACAATGGTTTAATCTTCACTTCCCTCCCCTGAACTGTTAGCATCTTTTGATGCTAACAGTGCTACTGATACTTTCTGCTCCACTTTTACATCTTGTTTAGACACTGTTTGCCCCTTGTCTTCCAGGCCAGCCCATACCACCCCTTCTGCCCCTTGGTTATGTGATGTTCTACCCGAACACCGTTCTAAGCTTAGAGCTGCCGAAAGGGTGTGGCGCAAGTCCAAAAATACTACTGACCTTATTGTGTATAAGTCACTCATATCTTCTTTATCTGCTAATGTCTCCACTGCTAAAATGACATACTACCATAACTCTTGCATGCTTTTCAAAACATTTTCCTTCACTTCTTTGTCCTCCTCCTCCCCCTCCTGCTTCATCTCTAATAGCTGATGACTTTGTCACATTTTTCATTGATAAAATTAAAAACATACACTCATTCACATCCTTCTCTTCACTCTCTGAGGCAGAAGTCTCCAAACTCATCCTTTCTAATCATCTTACTACTTGTCCTCCTAATTCTATTCCATCTCATCTCCTTCAAGCCATTTCTCCTGCAGTTGTACCTGCACTCGCTCACCACCAGATCCTCTTATCAACCCTACTGGCAAAGGGCATCTCAGGAACCGCACTCCAGTGGTTTGAGTTTACTTATCAGATAGGTCCGTCAAAGTATCTTGGAGAGGTGAGGTGTCCAAGTCACAACATCTAACTACTGGGGTGCCTCAGGGCTCAGTTCTTGGACATCTTCTCTTCTCTGTCTACATGGCATCATTAGGTTCTGTCATTCAGAAACATGGCTTTTCATACCACTGCTATGCTGATGACACTCAACTCCACCTCTCATTCCATCTTGATGATCCGACGGTACCTACTCGCATCTCAGCTTGTCTAACAGACATTTCTTACTGGATGAAGAACCATCACCTTCAACTCAACCTTGCCAAGACAGAACTGCTTGTGATTCCAGCAAACCCATCGTTCCATCACAATTTCACCATCAAGTTGGGCACATCAACCATAACTCCTTCAAAAACAGCTTGAAGCCTTGGAGTTATGATTGATGATCAGCTGACTTTCTCAGACCACATTGCTAAAACTGTCCAATCCTGCAGATTCGCTTTATTCAACATCAATAAGGTCAAGCCCTTTCTTTGGGAACATGCTGCACAACTCCTTGTTCAAGCTCTTGTTCTGTCCAGGCTGGACTATTGCAATGCCCTATTGGCAGGTCTTCCAGCCAATTCTATCAAACCTTTAGGTAACACTTTAGAATAAGGTTCCATTAGTTAATGTTAGTTAACTACTTTCGTTAACATGAACTAAGCAAGAAAAATCCTTCTACAGCATTTATAAGTCTTAGTTCATGTTAATTTCAACATTTACTAATGCATTATTTAAATCAAAAGTTGTGCTTGTTAACATTAGTTAATGCACTGTGAATTACCATGAACTAACAACGAATAACTGTATTTTCATTAACTAACATTAACGAAGATGAATAAATACAGTAATAAATGTATTGTTCATTGTTTGTTCATGTTAATTAATACATTAACTAACATTAACTAATGGAACCTTATTCTAAAGTGTTACCAACCTGTACAATTAATCCAGAATGCAGCAGCAAGATTAATTTTTAATGAGCCGAAAATAATACACGTCACACCTCTGTTTATCAGTTTGCACTTAAAATGTACTTAATTTAGACCCCCCCAGGAAACAAGACTAGGTATCTTATATCATTTTCTTATATAGAACATCAATCTCTATTTTATTACATGTTTTATATTTGTACTTGAAAAAAAAAACACTTAGTAAGGAGAGCGTTTTTTCCAGCCTGCATCAATTAAGTGATTGAAAAGGGGGAGGAGACTGAAAGAAACGTTGGGTTTTTCGAAGAAAACCTGCTCCTGACCAGGTTAGGTTCATAGGGTAAGTTGAAAGTGAAAGAGTCAGTGAAATAGACATTATTTAGTCACCCAGGGTCGGTTTTAGTGATTTACTCGCAATGTAGAGGATTGGCTATGTGAGTGACGTGTGACCGCGAACGCACATACGTCAGTAAAAGTGGCAAAACAATATAGTAGCAATATAAAGTTAATAGCAAATAAACAATCTTAAAACTATCTTAGCTGTGAAAAAAGGAAGTTGAATTAACTTTATATATAATGTTCCTTTTTAATTAAAAAATTTACTAAAATGCATTGTTAAAGTTCTACAAATGTCTTGATCGGTTTCATGATTTGGTGTGAAGAAGAAATGGCCAGAGATCACTTCAGTGATGAAGAGGACGATGAAAGTAACCAGGTTTTCTTTTGAGTCCACTATATTGTGAACACCAAAAGGACTGAGGTCTGAAATTAATGATGACTTGTTCAGTTCAGATCTTGAGAGCAAGTAACATTTCAGTATTATTGAAAAAAATAGTGAAAATTATTAATTAATAGAAACAATGTGAATTTTTTTAATGAGAACAACTCAAAACAGAAAAAAAAATTAATAATAATTCCAAAAAAAAAAAAAAAAAAAGCCTAATTTGGGATAGGATGAAATGGAAGTGTCAGAGAACCGGCTTCAGTTTATTGGTGTAAAGTCACTCAGCTTCACCTCAGACAGCTATTCCTTTTAAGATGCTCCTTTTTGCTACATTGCTGCATCAAAATCACAATCTAAGAGTTTTCTAATCATGTTCTCATAGACAGATTTTTATGTCATTTTCATAACGGTCTTCTTCAGATATTTTCATTATCTCATTTACAGCCATGGCCCCTGCCCATGTCCCGCACGAGAACTTGAGTTCTCGTTTTTGAAACATATCGATGCCAAAGATGACCATACCTACATGTACATGGAAAAATGTAGAAAGATTAACTTTGAAAAAAAATCATTTCAGAAATTGCTAGGAAATTTCACAAATAGGCCTAATAGCATGGCTTTTACAATTTTGAAGTAGAAAAACTTAAATGGTGTTTCCGTGCTAAATTTACTCTAATAATCTTTGTTTACAAAGATATAGGCTCACATTCGTTAGAGAAAATGAATTTGGCTTTAATGTCTTAACTGTTTTTGATTTTTCACAGGAAGTGCAAATGCAACAGAGAAAATGGTTTTGATCAAGACCAGAACGACGTGGTTTGATGCTCAGGAGTACTGCAGACATCATTATACAGATCTGGTTATCATTAGGAGTCCAGAAGACAATGATGAGATAAACACGCTGCAATCTAGTTTTCAGGGTTTTGTCTGGATTGGATTGTACAGAGACAGTTGGAAGTGGTCAGATCAGACAAACATTACTTCCTCAACCCAACTCATTACTCAGACATTTAAACAACAGAACTATGACTGCGTTGGTGCATATATTAATTCTGGTTCACTTGAGAGCTGGAGTTGCTCCTCAGCTTATTACTTCTGCTGTAACACTGGTAAGTCTGTCCTGAACTATTTTGTACAATCATTTGTTTGTTATTTGTTGACAAACTCTGAAAAGGAAAATGTGACTTTGATTCAAATGATCTACTTTAGAATTTTACAGAGTACGGTTTTGTGTAAAAAAAAAAAAAAAACGCAAACCTATAAATTTTAACATTTTGTTTTCTATTTAGAAATTTTACTCACTAGACAAAATAATTATGTCACAAATAATATTCTGAAGGTATGCTGGGTTTTATATGATACTTTTGTCGTGGGTTTGTTGAAGAGAACTGGAATTTAAAAATTTTCACATTCTTCCAAATTGATCCAAACCTAATCAGTTTTTACAAAAAGTAATTAATAAAAAAGTTAATTCACCCAAAAATAAAAAATTAACCCAGTTTACTCACCCTCAAAGAATCCTGTGTTTATATGACTTTATTCTTTCAGAAAAATCCAATCAGAGATATATTTTTAATTATTGTTGCTCTTCAAGTCTTAGAATGGGAGTACGTGGGTGTTTTTTATCAACAGCTCAAAAGTAGTCAAATAAATCACGCGCATCTCTAATAAAACGTCAAAACAAAGATAAGAATAAATGATGTAACCCCACTGCACATTTCTTGCACGTCACACTCAGCAGCATGTGTGCTGAACACGCAAAATCTTGCTCTCTGCATGCTTGCAGCGCAGATAACGACAAACACATAAAAGGTTTAAATAAAAAGCTAATATTGACAGAGAACATTATATGGCATTTAAAAATAGTTTTGCAATTTGTCCTAAAGTCCACCTGTGCATACCTTATTTCTGACCCCCAGGAGCGGCACCAGAAAAATCTGAACACAGGTGATGATTAGAAGGAGTTTAACTTGTGATCAGAAGAGAAGAGGATCCAAGTGCAGATGTAAAGATTTATTTAAATGAACACAAAGTATAGCCAGGCATGACAAGAAACAGGGCAGACTCCTCAGCAAGAAACAAAGCAAATGAAATAGGCACACATAAAAGTCATGAAGGACAGCAACATTCACACATTACAGCAGACGAGGAATAACAGGACAGACTACAATATAAATACTAAAGAAAATGAAGGTGATGACCAAATGACACAATCAAAGAAAAACTGGGTCCCACAAAGCACATAGCGAATGAAAACACAGCAGAACGTCCATGGGTGTGACAGGGAGCTGGACAATAAATAGCACGAATAATAAAATAAATCACCCACTGTAACTTTCATTACATAATTATTTGACTCATCACTACATATTTAAAATATTGAATTTTATGTAATTAAACAAGTACACTCTAAAGACTGCTGGGTTGAAAACAAGTTGAGTTATTATGTTTAACCCAGCATGCTGGGTTGTTTTTTTATGCTTTAAAATTACGACATTGCTAGACTAAAATAACCCCAAATTTAGCTATTAAACCTAAAAATCTTGTTCATTTTAAAATCACTTTTACACACAAATAATATCAAAACTATCAAAAGGCAAATATTTATTAAAAACGAGAAAACAGTCAAAAAGTAACATGAGAAGAAATGCAGAAAAGTATGGCATTAACAGCAGGGTTTTTAAATAAAGCATTGAACATTTGTTGAATATACAGTAACTTTTATGATCAAATTCAACTTTGTTGGGAAATGTTACATATTTTATAAAAATATACAAAAACACAATTATACAATAATTATACAATTAGTTAAGTATTTACAAACAATTCTGGCACAGCCATTCTAAACCACAGCACAACATTTGATATTATAACATTTAACAGACGCATGTGTGTGTGAAAGAATGTGAGCATGTATATGAATGACAGAGTGTAAACTCAATTTCTAATAAAGAACACAGAAAGCTGCTACTTTACTGAAACAATAAAACAGACATGACATTCACACAGATGTTCATGTACATGGAGGGCTGCTTTTCTAAGGGTTAGTTCACCAAAAAATGAAAATGGTCATAATTTACTTGCCCCCATATTGTTCCAGACCCATACAAACGCTGCTAATTTTTGGAACACAAATATTTAATATTCTCTTAATTTTTGTCCTCCATTGCTAGTCTGGGAGACCAATATTTTCTTTTGAACAGACATGTTCGCTATCATATAATTTAAGATGTATTCATATATAAATATCCAAATGGATTACTTCTACAATAACACAATATTTATGAGGCTTGAAAATACAGATTATCTAGACTCTCAATGAATTGACAAAAAATTATGAGAAAAAAATAAAAAATAAAAAATAATAACATATATATATATATATATATATATATATATATATATATATATATATATATATATATATATATATATATATATATATATATTAATTTGTTTTCAAACACAGACAAAAGTCTTATAGCTTTGGAATGACATGAGGGCAAGTTAAACTTTTTCTTTTTTTGGTTGAACTTTTCCTTTAAGAAAGGAAGACCAATAATGGCATGGACACAATGAAGACACAAGCTCAACAAGTCTGAAATATTACATGCACAACATAACTTTTAACAATTACCACTTCAACAGCCTCAAAATAGTTAGTTGAATATGCACTATATATGCGCATTTTAAGTGTTTTTTGGGGAGTGTATTACCTTCCTTACTGCATGACATGTAGGTGCCCACGCAATCCCTTTCTCTTTTTGTCCAGCAGAACTTAAAATATTTTCATTTTTGGTAATGCAGATAAGAGCAACCTAATAGGCTACAACATTTGCCAAAAAAAATAAAATCTGCTTTTATTTATGTACACTCACAATAACACCAAAACGTTGTGCTTTTGTAAAATAAAGAACATAAAGAGTGTGTGCTTTTTGACGTCTAATGTCTGTGATCTCCATGACAATAAACCGGTTACATTCCTCACAGACAAAAGAAAGACATTTATAGAAAGATTTAAATGTCTACTTTTAAACAAACCAATAATTTTTATTTTTTTTTTTTTACAAATTCTAATTATGTATGAACAGGTGCATTTCTCTATTAAAGGCACGTCTAGCGTCGGCTTTCAGCAACTTCATCTTTACAGCCAACACTGACTGAGAAAGCACCAGATTATTAATTAATAATTAAGATCTCCTCTTTTTCCAAGACGATTTCATATTCATTTCTTTGGCCTAAACATGTGTGCCGATTAGATATGAACCGTCTGTTACATTCACGTTCATAACACATTTTTGTTTAATAAGAGCAAAGAATGGAGATGAGCTGTTAATCATAATTAGAATGGACATAAGTTGGCTTTGTACAGAAAGTTTCAAGTTAATTGCATTAATAATTACTATATGATATAAACATAGTCTTTAAAACATTATGGACATGACAGCGCTGAAGCTTCCTGATGTCATAAATCTAGCCCTTATAAATCCAAACATCCTCAATTTTAGACAAAGTGACTTTTTGCCATCCGGGTGCACCCCTTATACAGAATGTGGTGGATAAACATTGTATTTTCCTTCGAATTTCTATTAAAGCACGTTAATGCAGTAAAATACAGACTTCAAAGCATAACTTAAATAGGGTTTTGGTCTTTTGGTAGAAACATAATTTTTTTCATGATGAGGTTGACATTTGCATGCAATTGCCCATATAGTAAACCATACAACATTTGTTTTTCCCCACAGTCAAGAGGAAGAAGCAGCTGATCCGAGTGCAGGTGAAAGCCACTGAGAACATGGATGAAGCTAAACTGAAGGCGCTTGTCTTAAACCAGGTTAACTTTATAATACTCATCTGAATAGAAATTAACTGTGGAACATACAAAGCAAATATCATGTCAGTTTAACCCTTCCAAGCTGCCAAGCAACTTTTTGACCCCAAATTACATTTTATGAAATAAAAGAAAAAGTTCCCTTTATCAAAGTGGCATGAGGCTTTGTACCACTGTCAACACTTGCTAGCTCTACAACGAAACAAATTAAATTGGATTTATATCTGGTATGTTAGTGTGAAAAAAGTCACACTTAGGATGTTGAAGTGAAATAGGGAAATTATAAAATCGATACTTTTTCTTTTGAATTTGTCAAATAAAATCACTAAATCCATCGCAATGCAGAACACAAAATAAAGAAAAATTAAGCGCAACCTTCAAAGTTCTTTGCAATTTTATACAGGATTACAAAATCATTTGGAAATCATGCCAAAAAGTGTTGAAAATGAATCTGAATAAATTAAGCATAATTTCAAATAGGTTTCCAAAACAACAGTTATTGCCAGACCGTCGCACCACATGATGTTTTGACACTTTGAATAACAGAAAAAAAAAAAAAAAAAAAAAAAAGTTAAAGTTGGTTAATATGTAGGAGAGGTGCTTCTAATATACAGCATTTTTTAAAATGCATTTAAACCCATTTTTAACTGAAAAAAAATGCAATTGGACAGAAAATTTGGGTGTCACATCATTGACCCATACATTACAAAAAATACCATGAATCCTCCCAAAACTGCACAAATGTAAAAGCAATAATGAACTAGGTAAAATTGCATTTGTAAAAGTTTGTTTACGATCACATGTTATCCTTTGGGGTCTCTGGAGTATGGAGCCAAAAGAGTCTCAATAAAGATAATTGCACACACTACATTCACATATGCACACACAGGATTCATACATGCACACACATGATTCATAAATACACACACAGGATACACAAATGCGCACAAAATTTACAAATGCACACACAAAATGTAAAAAGCACAGAAGATTCACAAATGCATACAAAATTCAGAAATACACACACAATTCAGAAATGCACTCAACATTTACAAGTTTGTAAATCAAGATATATGTAAATCAAGATGTATGTGTGTGTGCATCAGAAATACATTTCTGAATCTTGTCCTGTGCATTTGTGAATCTTGAGTGCATTTGTAAATGTTGAGTGCATTTCTGAATTGTGTGTGTATTTCTGAATTTTGTATGCATTTGTGAACTGTGCTTTTTACATTTTGTGTGTGCATTTGTAAATTTTGTGCGCATTTGTGTATCCTGTGTGTGTATTTATGAATCCTGTGTGTGCATATGTGAATGTAGTGTGTGCATTTATCTTTATTGATACTCTTTTGGCTCTATACTGGAGACCTCAACAGCCGGAGTGTACACCCCAAATGAATGCCTCACAAGGGTTAAACATCAGTCAAAAAAAAAAAAAAAAGTGTGAACAAGAACCCACATCAGTCAGTCTTCTTGTTTGGAGTTTTGGCCATTTCTGTAAGATTTATAAAGTAAGAGATGTTAATTCTGAGCTGAAAATGCTTCAGACTTGTTTGCATGAGATTCATCCACAGAGTAATGGAAGTCTGTTCTGTGTTTAGTTAAAGCAGACGCTGAACGATGAGGACATCACTATGACATGGAGGACGCAACCCAATGGGAAAGTCTTCCAGAAGAACAGGACTGTACGGAAACGTAGTGAAGCAAACACTACTCTTGTTTGTCCTTCTTTGGGGTGAATTTTTTCTAAAATTTATGCAATTCATACTTAGTTACATATATCTGAATATCAAAGTTAGATTAACAATCTATATATATATATTTTTTAAAATAGTTACATATATTCATTCTGCATTTATTCATTTAGTTGAAATATATATGCCTAAATATGAGCTAACAAATAGTAATATTTAGGGATGCACAATATTAGATTTTTCCTGATATCCCATATGCTGATATTTTCCAAATCATTTTGGCCAGTAGCCGATGTTGATACTGATGTTTTTTCCTTTGTTTTAAAACAACACCAAGTCTCTCCTGTGTGGAAATGATAAACAAATTTTTACAATTTTGGTTATTTCTGAGCAAAAACTTAGCAAACATTAAAACTTATAAACTAATAAACATTATTAAAGTTATTTTTAATGAGAGTACATTGTATATAAGTTTTCATAATTCGTTAGAAGAAATATTACATATTAACAAATCTGTATAAAATATTTAATTTATAAGTGTTTGTGATTTTTATTCATGTAAATAATACATGGCAAGATATATCAGTATAATTCCTTCAAATGCTGATGTTAACATTTTAAGCCATTATCAGCCGATTCCGATAACCTTCCGATAATATTGTGCATCCCTAGGAAAATGTTTTAGCATTGAAACTTTACTGCTAAGTTGCCTTTAAGAGTAGATAAAGGCCTTTGGGAGGATTAAAGATGTTTTCCCAAATGCATTTCACAAAACCATGATGCTAAAAGCACCAGCCTTTTCAACTTTGCAGAATAAATGTATTATATAAAGGAGTAGATTTCAAAACCGATTTCAGTCCATTTGAATGTATTACAGTAGGGTTATAATGGTAAACAAAAATGACGGTTTGGTAGGTACCATTTGATGTACCCAGACTGTGTATGTGAGAATTTAAATCAAAATACCCCACAAATAACTTTTTATAGCTTGTTAAAATGCCACTTTTAGGATATGAGCCAAAATGCTCTGTTTTTGTGTTTGTCCATTTTTATGAAAATGAGCTGGTGCTCCCAAGAGGGCGGAGCTTCAAGAGCTCACTCCAGCTTACAAACAAACATTCCACTATTAACACAAGCTTGTTATTTTTACAGTAAATCTACTCTGTTTAAAATCAGTTATCTGATTGTACTGTCAATAAATAAATGAGCGTTTTTGAATTACACAGACAGGAGCAGGCGTGGGAAAAAAGTAGGGAGTGTCTGAGATTGGGTTTTGTTAAAGTCACGTGTAGAAACACCATTACGATCATTAAGAAATGTAAATATGGTATGGATTTTTAGATGAACAAGAGTAAAATAAGTGAAGATAAGAGCAGAAGAGATACTGATAAAGATACTCATAGCTGTACTCAAACACTGGTGTTCATCACACCTGCACGACGCCTCACAGACATTCACATTACAGACAGAAACCAACAAATAACCTGAAAAAAAAAGACACTGCAATTGGTGCATCCTGGTTTTGTTATATTTATGTGTGAATATTTAGAAAAACGTAGAATATGAAACTATATAGATTAATAAATTAATATTTACATTATACTATGATTTGTGGTTATGGTTGTAATAAAGCATCTAATGCACTATAGTCATTCTGTTGTGTGTTTGTCATTTTTTATTATTTTGTCGTAAATGTGTCTTTATAGTATTAATTATGTATTAGTTGTAGTTTATTTGGTATATCAGTTTTAGAACTTTGTGTTAAATTAAAAAAAAAATGTTTGGCAACTGGCAAAAAAAAAAAAAGAGTTTTATATTGATATGTTATTACATTTTATTTTAGTTAACATTTATTTGAAGTAACAATGCATTATGCAATAATTTTAAGGAAAAAAAAATCTCAATGAGAAACGGACAACAAATGCTGCGTTCAGTATACTGTATTTCTCTTTAGACTGCAGAATAATATAGATATTTATTTAATTTAACTGTATATTAACTATATACAGTAGATTATATATATATATATATATATATATATATATATATATATATATATATATATATATATATATAAACTATATAATTTGACTGGATAATTTTGTTCATGGGAATATGTTAATTAATTCATTAAAATGTGTTCCTAATTTATCTAGCTAATCTACTGTTATGATCTATAGATATGATATTAAATTATTATTAATATTAATAAATAAAGTACTAGGCAGTCAATAATGCAATTAAAATCAGTGTAAAAATGCTGTTATCAACCCATTTTACATCCACAATCTGATGCATTTTGAAGTAAAACGTTCCCAATGAGAGAAAAACACAGTCAGACTTTTATCCATGAAGAACTGACTGATCTTTAAATGATAGGGGGTTGAAAAATATGAGCATTTACTACTTTTTTGGAGGAAAATTGCTTAAAAATCCAGTTATCCCAGCCAAGGTCTGATGAGTCCTCCAGAGTGAGCTGAATCTGATCTTTTGCTGCTTGAACTTGCCTAAGTAAACCAGCCGTGAGTTATGTTGTGATGACTGATGACATTAGAGCTCTTACTTGGGAGCCCCAAACCTCTCTGACTTTAAGAGAAAATGCCAATCAACTTTGGCTAGTGGATTTGCATGCCTGAGCCACTCCCCATGCACACGGGTATAAACAGGCGACAGGTGATTTTTGCATCGGAGCCAAGTGGATGATAGTGCTTGCGCTCTCACGGTCAGTTGGCTTCTTTTTGAAGATGCCCTCCGTCAGTGTCCTCTTGATTAGTTTTTACCTGTCTTCTGTAGACGGACATGATCGTTTTCTTCAGTGTCTGGGCATCCAACACACTGAAGCTGTGTTTGTGGATGAATCATGCATGTATTGTGAACCAGATATCAATCAGCTGAATTCTGTATTCATTAGGCTCACTACAGGTGCTGGTCATATAATTAGAATATCATCAAAAAAGTGAAACTTGTATATTAGATTCATTCATTACACACAGACTGATATATTTCATATTTTTATTTATTTTAATTTTGATGATTATAACGGACCACTAAGGAAAATTCCAAATTCATTATCTCAGAAATTAAAATATTACTGAAGACCAATTCAAAGAAAGGATTTTTTAGAAATCTTGGCCAACTGAAAAGTATGAGCATGTAAATAAATTTTACTATAGTAAAACCATGGTTAATTTTTGGAAGAGTGTGTATCAATCAAACTGTGATTTCAACGTGTTTGAAATGTGATCAGTAAGATAAAAATACTGTTCATGAGAAAACAAGTGCTGGACCTCAGAAGGTTAGTGGGCAAATATATTTATTATTAAAAATGCACAGACCATTTTCTTGTCTACTTTCTAATGTTTAAAGATAAAGAAATAAAGTAACCGCTTTAAAGAGTAGAAACATCTCTGTATTTCAAATCTGTTTGAACGGTGGGCAAGAACAGCTCTGATCCAAACCCTGCTGCGATGCTATAAGATAAAAAACAGAAAGCCTGCACATAATTTAAAGTTCTCCAGCAGGAACCCTGTAGAATTAATACTTAACTTACAGATATCAATTTTTTCTAACATCATTTTAAAAAGGAGGGAAAGTTCGGCATGTCCTCCATCTCATCCCAAATCCACAGCGAGACTCCATCTTTGCCTCCCAATTTTTGGCAACAGCTCTTCTGTCAGGAGCACCATGATACCTTAAAATACTGCCTATGCAGACAGTGCACTAGGTTTAGGTTCAGAGCCACGGAGAGATGGACAGGATGTGATTGTCCCGTGATGGAGTGACAGTGAACCTTTAGCACTGAAGGTAAGATGATATTTGATGTTTAATAAGCTTGAATGATTTTAGTTCAGTGAGAGAGAGATGCGCTATAGAGATGAATGCAGACACAGTGTGTGTGTGTGCGTGTGTGTGTGTGTGTGCTCTTGTTGTAATACCTGTGTCATACCCATGTCATTATACATAGTTGTTTGGACAGAACTCTGTATAATGTCATGGGTATGACACAAGTATTACAAGGAGAGGGTGACTTATGAGGACATAACCCATGTCCCCATTTTTCAAAACGCTTATAAATCATACAGAATGAGTTTTTTTTTGAGAAAGTAAAAATGCACAAAGTTTCCTGTGAGGGTTAGGGTTAGGTGTAGGGTTGGTGTATGTCCATAGAATATACAGATTGTACAGTATAAAAACCATTACACCTATGGGATGAACACACTTTACACAAAAACAAACGTGTGTGTGTGTGTGTGTGTTTGTCAAGTCAAGTCACCTTTATTTATATAGCGCTTTAAACAAAATACATTGCGTCAAAGCAACTGAACAACATTCATTAGGAAAACAGTGTGTCAATAATGCAAAATGATAGTTAAAGGCAGTTCATCATTGAATTCATTTATGTCATCTCTGTTCAGTTAAATAGTGTCTGTGCATTTATTTGCAATCAAGTCAATGATATCGCTGTAGATGAAGTGACCCCAACTAAGCAAGCCAGAGTCGACAGCGGCAAGGAACCGAAACTCCATCGGTGACAGAATGGAGAAAAAAACCTTGGGAGAAACCAGGCTCAGTTGGGGTCAGTTCTCCTCTGACCAGACGAAACCAGTAGTTCAATTCCAGGCTGCAGCAAAGTCAGATTGTGCAGAAGAATCATCTGTTTCCTGTGGTCTTGTCCTGGTGGTCCTCTGAGACAAGGTCTT
The DNA here is from genome assembly GCF_003368295.1 of Carassius auratus. Taxonomy (NCBI): domain Eukaryota; kingdom Metazoa; phylum Chordata; class Actinopteri; order Cypriniformes; family Cyprinidae; genus Carassius; species Carassius auratus. The sequence continues at coordinate 639,134 of NC_039249.1, forward strand.
TACAGGGGATCTGTATCTGGGCTCTAGTTGTCCTGGTCTCCACTGTCTTTCAGGGATGTAGAGGTCCTTTCTAGGTGCTGATCCACCATCTGGTCTGGATATGTACTGGATACGGGTGAATGCAGTGACCCTCTGATCTTGATACAGACTGGATCTGGTGGCTACGGTGACCTCGGAATAAGAGAGAAAAAGACAAATATTAGCGTAGATGCCATTCTTCTAATGATGTAGCAAGTACATAGGGTGTTATGGGAAGTGTTTCCGGTTCCGGTTTACCTAATTAATGCTGCCTAAAAATCCTTTAACGGATTTGGATATTAAAAGCATATTAGTATGTTATGTGTAAGCCAGGTTAAAGAGATGGGTCTTTTAATCTAGATTTAAACTGCAAGAGTGTGTCTCGAACAATGTTAGGTAGGTTATTCCAGAGTTTAGGCGGCAAATAGGAAAAGGATCTGCCGCCCGCAGTTGATTTTGATATTCTAGGTATTATCCAATTGCCTGAGTTTTGAGAACGTACCGGACATAGAGGAGTATAATGTAAAAGGAGCTCATTCAAATACTGAGGTGCTAAACCATTCAGGGCTTTATAGGTAATAAGCAATATTTTAAAATCTATACGATGTTTGATAGGGGAGCCAGTGCAGTCATGACAGGAGCTAGCTAATATGGTCATACTTCCTGGTTCTAGTAAGAACTCTTGCTGCTGCATTTTGGACTAGCTGTAGTTTGTTTACTTAGCGTGCAGAACAACCACCCAATAAAGCATTACAATAGTCTAACCTTGAAGTCATAAATGCATGGAATAACATTTCTGCATAGGCCGTAATTTAGATATATTTTTGAGATGGAAAAATTCAGTTTTATAAATGCTAGAAACGTGGCTTTCTAAGGAAAGATTGCGATCAAATAGCCCCCCTAGGTTCCTAACTGATGACGAATAATTGACAGACCAGCCATTAAGTCTTAGACAGTGTTCTAGGTTATTACAAGCAGCGTTGTTAGGTCATATAATTAACACCTCAGAATTTAGCAGTAAGAAATAACTCGTCATCCAGTTTTTTTATATCGACTATGCATTCCATTAGTTTTTCAAATTATTTAGTTTCATCGGGCCGTGAAGAAATATAGAGCTGAGTATCATCAGCATAACAGTGAAAGCTAACACCATGTTTCCTGATGATATCTCCCAAGGGTAACATATAAAGCATGAAGAGTAGCGGCCCTAGTACTGAGCCTTGAGGTACTCCATACTGCATTTGTGATCCGTATGATACATCTTCATTCACTGCTACGAACTGATGGTGGTCATAGAAATACGATTTAAACCATGCTAATGCATTTCCACTGATGCCAACAAATTGTTCAAGTCTATGCAAAAGAATGTTGTGGTCAATTGTGTCAAACGCAGCACTAAGATCCAATAAAACTAATAGAGAGATACACCCACGATCAGATGATAATAGCTGATCATTTGTAACTCTAAGGAGAGCAGTCTCAGTACTATGATACGGTCTAAATCCTGACTGGAAATCCTCACATACACCATTTTTCTCTAAGAAGGAATATAATTGTGAGGATACCACCTTTTCTAGTATCTTGGACAGAAAAGGGAGATTCGAGATTGGTCTATAATGAACTAGTTCTTTGGGGTCAAGTTGTGGTTTTTTGATGAGAGGCTTAGTAGCAGCCAGTTTGAAGGTTTTGGGGACATTTCCTAATGACAATGAGGAATAAATAATAGTCAGAAGAGGATCCGTGACTTCTGGAAGCACCTCTTTTAGGAGCTTAGATGGTATAGGGCAGGGGTCATCAACTATATTTGTCAAAGGGCCAGAATTTTTCTCTGCAGACACTGTAAGGGCCAGAAACTCGTAATATAAAATCTAATTCGAATTGTTTCCTAATATGTTATTATTTGATATACTAATTCTAATTCCAAATTGATGTAATTTTTTTTACATATTACCTGTACTGCAGCGAGCCACCGGGGGGCGATAGCGATATTTTATGCTTCATATTTGTGAGGCTGTCAAGCTGTCCATTGCTGTCACATGCAGGTCATAGCTTGTGGAGAACACTAGAAGAAAGGCCTTCTGAATATATTTAAATGAAAAAATGGCACTCTCAAAGAGCCTTAAGCGAATAGTTGATTCAGAGAACCGTAGTTTTAATGAAGAATGGACTGATAAGTACGTATTCATAGTGCCTACTGTTAGAAATGATGTACCTGTGTGCCTCATTTTCTTTTTTTCTCGTTAGATTTAAAAATTAATAAATATGGAATGGACCCGAATATTCGTTTGGTGGGTTGATATTCGATTTGAAAATTTGACATTCGAATATTATTATTATTTTATTTTATTTTTTTGCACATCTGGGATCCCCCACGAGGCGGTTCTCATTCTCCCTTAAATAAAGGCAGCGACACACTGGCTGTGTGAGCGTCTCAGCTGCATGGCGTGTCCGTTTTTTATTTCGGCTCGCATTTAACAGGTTGGAGTTTGCACACTGATGCTGAGTCCCAATTCGCATACTATCCGTCCTAAATAGTATGCAAAACTAGAATTAGTACGTCCCAAATCGTAGTATGTTGAAAATAGTATTCCAAAGATACCCGGATGGTCTACTATTTCCGGTTAGAATTCGAAGTGCAGATCAATGCACACTCTAAGTGCTAATATTGCCCACAACCCATTGCGTACGGGAGGGAGGAGCTTTGCGATGGCTTTGTGGTGATGTAAACATGGCAGCCGGGTGCAGCAGCGGAGATGCGCCCTCAGCTTTAAGTGTAAGAATTCAAATGTTTAACCCTAATTAAAGTTATATTTTATTAAAACTAGAAATACCTCTAGTTTTGTTTTCCTCCAGCTGCGCTCCATTTTTCAGGCTGCTCTCTTTAGGGTGCGAGTGTGCTCATTATACCATGGTGTAAAACTGGTTTCCTTAACCTTCCTTAAGCGTAAAGGAGCAACTGTATTTAAAGTGCTAGAAAAGAGAGAGTCCATAGTTTCTGTTACATCATTAAGGTGTTCTGAGGTTTTGGATATGCTAAGCAATTTGGATACATCAGGAATATAACTTAAAACTCAGTCTTTTGTGGTAGAAGTGATGGTTCTTCCATACTTGTAACAAGAAGTAGAATTTACAATTTTGGCTATATGAAGTTTGCACAGAACTAAATAATGATCTGAGATATCATCACTTGGCTGAATAATTTCAACACTATCAACATCAATTCCATGTGACAGTATTAAATCTAGAGTATGATTTCAACAATGAGTAGGTCCTGAAACGTGTTGTCTAACACCAATAGAGTTCAGAATGTCTATAAATGCTGATCCGAATGCATCTTTTTCATTATCAACATTGATATTAAAATCACCAACTATTAAAACTTTATCTGCAGCCAGAACTAACTCGGATGTAAAATCACCAAACTCTTTAATAAAGTCTGTATGGTGCCCTGGTGGCCTGTATACAGTAGCCAGTACAAACATAACGGCATTTATCATTAACATTTGTTCTCTGGATAATGTTAAATGAAGCACCATTACTTCAAACGAGTTATACTTGAAGCCTGCCCTCTGAGAAATCCTGAAAACGTTGTTATAATGTGGATAAGACCCTGTTGACCCTTTTTTATTGGTCTTTTGTTGAGTCAGTTGTTACCTTCTCCTTAATCTGCTGGTATGGGTTCATCACTGTAAAACAGAAAAACTCCCTTTCGAAGTTAATTAAGGTAAGCAGCAGCATCACAGGTTCTATGCAGAAAGGTCTGGAGGATCTTTATCAGAAGCAGATGTTAAGAAGGGTTGAATCTATACTGTTAGATAATTCTCATCCCTTACAGGCTGAATTTCAGATGTTGCCATTGGGATTATGCTTTAAACTCCCAAAATTCAGAACCAACAGATATAAACACTCTTTTGTGCCTGCATCCATTCTGCTTCTTAATTCTATAAAGAATCATAGATAACTTAGTGATTTTCTATTTATTGATTGTTTATTGTTTTTATTATTTTAACCATGCCTGCATGGTAGGCAATTTTTGTATTGGTACTGTGTGTGTGATTGTGTGTGATCTGTTGTACTATCTGTTGCAAAATGAATTGCCCCATTGGGGAAAAATAAAGAATTTGAACTTGAACTTGAACTTATAAAATAAAGCAACAACTCCACCTTTACCTTTTAGACACGGCTCATTTTTATAACAGTGATCTTGGGGGTGGACTCATTTAAAATAATTTAATCATCAGGTTTTAGCCAGGTCAAATCCCTTGGTCTTGAGCCACTACTGTAGGGTTCTCATGTACAGCAGGCCAAGAGGTATCATGTTGGACGCAGCTGCCATCAGACCCAACAATCTCTGAAATAGTTTGACAGTAAGTGACTGGCCTTCTTTTACTTTCTCGATTGAGATGAGGATCGAATCGATACGAGCAGGGGACAATCGTGCCTGCATCGTGATCAAATCCCATACTACGCCTAGATAGGTGGTTCTCTGAACCGGAGAAAGTACACTCTTCTTGGCTTTCAGTCTCAAACCCAGCTACCCATATGTGCGAGAACGACATCTCGATGCCGAGCCGCAAACTGCTCTGACTGAGCTAAAATCAACCAATCATCGATATAGTTGAGAATGCGGATGCCCTGCATGCGCAGGGGAACCAGAGCCACGTCTACACATTTTGTGGACCTGCGGGGTGAGAGTGCAAGGCCGAAGGGAAGTACTCGGTATTGGTAAGCTTCGCCCCCGAAAGCAAACCTCAGAAACTTCCTGTGTTGTGGAAGGATGGACATGTGGAAGTATGCATCTTTGAGATCTATTGTGACAAACCAGTCCTCTGACCTGATCTGAGCTACAACATGCTTGATCGTGAGCATTTTGAACTTCAATCTCATAACTGAAAGATTAAAGACCCTCAAGTCTATAATCGGACGCAACCCCCCATCCTTCTTTGGAACTATGAAATACCGACTGTAAAATCTGGACTCCCTGTCTTGAGGAGGGACCACCACGATGGCCTCCTTCTCTAATAGGGTTTTCACTTCCTGTTCCATAACCAGACCCTGCCTGGGGCTGACTGTCGTCAGAATGACCCCGTAGAATATTGGCGGCGCAGAGCCGAACTGAATACGGTAGCCTTTTTCTACTGTGTGCAGGACCCATTGAGATACATTTGGAAGTAGTTTCCACGATCTCATCATGCAGGTCGGGAAAGAATGGAAGGCCCCTGCTGGGAGGTGGCTGACTCTCGTGCATGAAGCGTTCATCGAGCTTGCTTCGCTGTGGTTCAGTCGTTTTTTTCGGCGGGCCACTCAATGCTTAATTAGGCCACCACCCTAGTAACCACCTCCAAGAGCTACTCATATTGAACTCATATCAATGAGTTCATATCATATCACTCATATCATATGAACTACTCATATCAATCCCTGTTGACGGACTCCACATCAACCTCCTCGGAGGAAGAGAGGCAGAGTGTCAATCCCTCTCCCTGGGTGGATGGAACTCCAGAGATGGGGTTCTCGTTATATATCGCGGGAAGGGAGGAACACACAACCTATAATGTGATCTGGATTCGCCTTCACTATGTTTTGATTTCGCCTTGCTCTTCGGCATGATTTGGAGCTCTAACTGGACAGACAACAGTAAACAAGACTCATAAGACAAACAAGTGACATTCACACACAGAGAGCTTGCTGAAAGATGCGAAGCTGACGCCAGCTGTGCGGCAAGTGCTTTTATAGCTTCCTGGTCGCTTACGTCACCCCGCCTGTGACGTCACGCTCTTCCATTGGACTGATTACACACGATATTCAGAGTCGCTCACGCTAAACGCGTTCCCCATCGCGTTGTTTGATGCAGCTCGAGTTCCTGAAGAGTAACTGTATTTTACGCATTCACTGTATTTGATATAAAATAATTTTCTATTTTTAACTGTTTTAAATAAGTACATTTTTAAATCATTTTCAAAGTTTTAAAATTGCTTGTTTTATTTTTGTTCTTCATGATTGTTTTACTTTCTTTTATGTTAAGCACTTTGAATTACCTTTGTGCACGAAATGTGCTATTTAAATAAACTTGCCTTGCCTAACAAGTATTCAGTCAAGAGTTATTCAGTTAAGTTATTCAGTCAAGAGCAGTGAGTGATTCACCCTTTTTGTTCATCAACATAATTCAGTCCCAAAAGTGTGTGAGATAGGGAGGAAATGCTAAATATATTTTATAATAGTTTTTGACACTAATATGTCTTCATAATTTTATTGTCATGACAGCAATAGGATTATGTCTCTAATTCTAAATTATCAAATATAACATCTCTTTTTATAAAAGCTATTATTTTGTTGTTTGTGTACTCTACATTCTCAGGAGAAGGGCCAAGCACACGCCTAAAAGCATTTGCATAAGGAAATAACTGCTTAAGAGTCACAATATTTACACAAACACACCTGACCTTGGAAAGTAACAAAGAAACACATTTAATGTTTTGCATATCCAAACGCATCACCAGACCAAAGGTGTGTGATTTTATCCAATTTATTCTAGAACTGATCAAATGTAAAAGTATACTTTAAATGCAATCTAAGTCTGTTTGACAGAAGTGTCTGTGAAATGTGTACATGTAAATGTAAAGTTAACTTTAGATTAAAGTTAAAGTTAAGATAAAAAGTTTATTTTCTGAATATAATATCTGTAAATGTTTGTACATGAAGTATGATCTTTCTGAGGAGATGCTTTTTGTTTTGTATAGCCTTAAGAATCACATTGTCCTTGATTTACATGATCCACAAGGACATTTAAACTTAAAAATAAAGCTATATTAAGATTACAAGCTCTACAAAGCCACTCAAAACTATTAAAGTGATAACATCCCACTTTAAATATGTTAGTTTATCTGTTTATGTGATTTAATCAAGTTAAATAATGTGGAAGAAACACTCTGGCTCTTAAAACACTTAGCAAATCATGTGTGCTTTCATCTGTCTATCATTTTAAAGCAGATTCCTGCATAATTGGCCAATCAGCATCTTGAGTCAATGTTAATGAATATACTAAGATGGCACATGAGTTTTGTGATTTTCTTGTTTATTAAACTAAATGATGGCTGCCATTCAATGATTCAGCTTAAATGTGTAACATTTATTTTACAAGTTTAATGAGAAATTATATAATAATGAGAGCCCTAAGATGATCCATCATAACACAACTTAAAGATGGACCACAAAAAAAAAAAAAAAAAGAACGATACAGGACACACTTTGCATATCAGACTGTGAAATTCCCTTCTTAACGTAACAAACCCATTTAAATAGCTTAAGATTGGGAACTTGAGAGACATCACTGAAGATAGGTCAGCGTTTCATCAGTTCACTCTCAGCGCAGTTTAACAGGTTAGTGCTCTCATTTATAAGGGATGAATGGCTGATTACTAATAATGCTGTACCTTTCACATCATATTGTTGGCAACAAAACATTAGTTTAGCATTTTTTTTTATTTGTATGTTTGTTTTTATACATATACAAATATATGAATTAAACCTTAAAAAACAATCATGCCAATGTATCAACTATGCACATAGTATATTAGAGAACTAATTTGGGGATCTTTTGTTTTTATATTTTTCCAGTAACAAAAACCACCAGCAAAGTGATGGACCAAATTAGCCTTTATCTGCTTTTTCTTTCAGGTAAAACATTGTGCAAAACATTAAAATAACATTATAAACATTGTGTAATATTACAAAAATAATTGTATTTGCATAATCTTGGAATTTTACATACAGCTATATACAATAAAAAATAAATATAATATTGTCATGTCAAAAGTAGAAATTGACTTGTAAATTAATATTATTTTAAATAATGCAATGTGAAAAGTAGAAAATAATGGACTTGCATCTCCTGGAAACAAATGTTTTAAATAATGAATGTAAATTAAACACTGCTTATTAAGAGAAAGAGCAGGGCAGCTCATCAGTGGCTACGTTTACATGCAACCAAATTATCCATTTGTTATTGGACTGATGGCTCAATCGGACTGAAAAGCCTTCATGAAAACCCCTTTATTCAATCAGATTGAGCTCAATCAGAAATAAATTCCTATCGAATTGAAAGATTGTTTGTTCCTTTTTTAATACGATTGAGAATGCATGTAAACACTCAGTTGGATTGAACATGAAAAGGCATGTGCATGTGCAGTAACACAGAAATAGGTATGAAATATGATGCACAAAATTAATGGCTCTTCCTTTTGAAAACAGTGTTGTATAAATGCTTGTCCTGTCATTATTAAATTCTCCTTTCACTCGGCAACTGTGAAGTGGAGCAGGACAACCTCCCACCCATCCTTGTTTTGGATTCTCATCCACAGGCAACCCATTTTTGGCATGGGGAGAGGCATTTTTTCTGAGATGGATAAATATTAATTCTGCTATTAAAAACAAATGAAGCAACCATGTAGGAGAGTGGTTATTATGTGCAAACAGTGAGAAACTCTATATTTCCGCAGTGTGTGCATGTAAAATAAATCTATTCCGATTTGAAGTTTGCAACATATAAATGCGCACATCAATCCGATCACTTTATTTAGCGTTCATGTAAATACTAAATTCAGATTTATTAAAAACAATGAATTTACTCCAATTAAATTTAAAAAATGTGCATATAAATGTAGCATGTGATCTTGTCCTGTCATTCTTTATGTTTAAGTTTTTACTCTTGGTTCTTACTACTCATTCACACACAGAACACATCTTTGTCTTTGAAAAATGTACAGAGGTCTGGAGCTCTTTTATCTCATAGCTGGCTTCAGGCATGTACTAAAATATTTGAATCTATAAGATGTGTTTCTGCAGTATTGATATACCGATATCAGCTGCAAGTACACACACACCGCAGTCTTATATATCTGCTCCTCCTGTCCAGAGGCATAAATTTTGGCTAACAGTAGGGGGGGACAACAAACATAAAATTTCTCATGAGCAATTTTTGAAAGGGACACAAATTATACAGCTAAAATTGTACTTGTAAAGATATACACAGAGGAATGGCATACTACTATTAGTGCAGCAGGGAGACAACAAATTAGACAACTTCAAGCTGTTGTGGTGGCTCCCTACAGCACTCGTGTCCGTTGTAGACATTACTCTCCACAGTGTTGCCAAGTTCACAGTTTTCCTGTTGAATTGGGCTACTTTATCACTGTTGCCATACCTGAGGTATGTTATGCGTATTTGGTGTGCTGTCCGTGAAAGGGCTCAGAGCTCAGGAATGACCGAACCTAGAGTAAAGGACAGCCGCCAGATTAAGAATGCACCCCAAAAATAGCATCAAGTACTGGCAGGAGCTGATTTATTTTCTGTGAAGTCAGTTGGTTAGCAGGCCGGAAGAGCCTATGTACTCCAGTGGGAGCGACTTAAGCATTGGAAAAGTAGGTCCTAATGGCAGCAGGTTCTGGACTACGTGGTTAGGGGTGCCCGGTCGGTCGGGCTCGAGCCAATGCTCAACAGGAGCTCACCGCGTTGGAGCGGTGAGCCCTACTGGCCGATAAGGAGGAGCAGCGTGTTTGTATAGCCCGACCGGGAGGGCCCGAGTTGCCTCGACTGGAATAGGTTATGGTGTCTGCGTATGTGCCCTACTGGCTGATAAGCCCTTGCTATTCAGTGGGTGAAGGGCAAATGGCTGACCGAGAGGGCCCATGAAGCATCTGACTGGAGTTTAAGACTGTGAAAGGAGGCTTTCTCCAGCCTCCCTTGGGAGCTTGGTACATGCATATTGGGTAGATTGGTTTGGCAACCGAAAAACATGGAAAGGTAATGGTTGTCTGGCCAGGAGGCTCTCACCGACATCCGATGGGAATTCAATACTCGCGACACCAGATGGGTAAGTCTCTCCGACCATGAGAGGGGAAAGTTATGGTTGTTTAGTTGCGAAGCTCTCGCCGTTGTTTGGTGAGAGATTAATGCTTGCAGCATCGGATGGGTATGTCTCACCGGCCGTAAAAGGGGAAGTTAAGGTCGTTTAACTGGGAGGCTCTTGCCGACGTACGATGGGAGCACACGGCATCGAATGGGTAAGCCTTTCTGGCCGTAAAATAGAAAAGAAAAAGAAAAACCAAGAATGTTTGACCGTGAGGGCTCTTGCAGCCTTAGATGAGAGTTCAATACTAACATATAAACACACACAATCACACATTCACACAAGTTACAGAAAGATCAAAAGTTAGGGAAGAATGAGTTTAAGAGAATGGAAATGTGGAATCCCAAGTTTACAGCAATACGTTAAATTGCATAGACATGAACAACCATCAATCACTTAATTAGCCCTCGCATTGAGTTCCTCAATGAGGTTAAAATTATATTAGATACAACAGTAAAGGTCACAGTCTGGAGGTAAAGTTACTTGCATCTCCTGTGTAAAGGGAGTCCTCTTTGTTGTCATTGAAAGGGGGTTTCCCGATGTCGCTGATTGGCTGGAAGTTCAATAGCCGCTGAAGTGACGTCTTGGGAAGCCCGTGGTTGGGCGTTGGCTGAAGACGCAGAGTTGTGTGGCTGGTTGAAGTTGAACGGGTACTCGAGGTCAGACACGGCGTTACAAAACTTAACTCAGAACACGCAACTCTCAAACGGAAAAGAAAAGAAATAAAGTTTGACGAGACTAGGTGGTGTTTCTTCTCATCGTGGCTAAGTAGCAGCAGGCTTGCAGGCCGAAGCACGCTGGAACCGCGCTCAAAGAACAGTGATGACTAAAAGCATGGAAGCAAAGCTACAAGCTAAAAGCTAAAAGCATTCTAAAAGCTGGCATGACTGATAGCACAAGCTAAAAAGCTAAAAGCTAAATGTTATGGTGTCCTGAGTATTTAAACTGGCCTGTTGGCCACACCTCAAATGTTGTCTTGACCAATCAGATATTGTCTTTGCTTGGGGGTATCATAAATCATATGTTATCTTATCAAGCATGTGGTCTGAATTTTCCCGCTCTTGAAGGGTATAATTTTGGACATGATTCCTATAACAAAAATATGATACATTTGACAAATAGCTGATGGTCAGGACTGTTTCAAGCTAACAGATTCAAACACATACACATGAAACATGAATATGTATCCTTAACTTATCCAATAGTTATTAAAATACATGCACAATAAGTGCAAAAGTGCATCATTGCCTCGTTGCTAAAATAAAGCAATTTTAAAGGCAATTGTTTGATCCTGGTTCCCGGATGTTGTGAACCATTGGAGGTTTCTCCAAGGCAACAGCATTTGGTGGAACGGGCAGAGATATTGCTATAAGAAGAAGTTGTTATCTTAAATTAAGTAGAGAGCTGTGAGGGAGATTAGATGGGACCGCAATTGTCAGGGGTGGCAGCTTAAAGGGTTAGCTCACCCAAAAATGAAAATTATGTCATTAATGACTCACCCTCATGTCGTTCCAAACCCGTAAGACCTCCGTTCATCTTTGGAACACAGTTTAAGATATTTAAGATATTTAAGAGATTTAGTCAGAAAGCTTTCTGTCCCTCTATTGAAAGTGTATGTACGGTCAGAAGGTCAGTTAGAATTTGTTGAAGCATTGGTCCAAAGAACAAAAACTATGACTTTATTCAGCATTGTCTTCTCTTCCGGGTCAGCTGTAAGCGCATTCACAACACTGCATTGTAGTGATGTCCGGTTTGCAAACGAATCATTTGATGTAACCGGTTCTTCTTGAACCGATTCACCAAATCAAACTGAATCATTTGAAACAGTTTACGTCTCCAATAAGCATTAATCCACAAATTACTTAAGCTGTTAACTTTTTAAATGTGGCTGACACTCCCTCTGAGTGAAAATAAATATCCCAGAGTAATTAATTTACTCAAACAGTACACTGACTGAACTGCTGTGAAGAGAGAACTGAAGATGAACCCACATCGCGGGCGGCCGGCAGCGAGCTCGCCCGTCCTCGGCAACTCACTCCAGCCCACCGCCTCGAGCGTCCATGGCGGCACACTCCTCGCCTCCTCGATGGCACCGCGGATTCACCACAGAGGCGAGGGATCTTCAGCAGCGCGTCCCTCCTTCTCCCGGGTTTCGGCACCACTGTAATAATATAATCTCCATAATCGTCGGGAAGAAGGAGGCGGGAACCGGCGGGCAATCAAAATTAAACTTTAGTAATTCAAAATAAACACAAAACAGCGCATCAGCCCCTCACGGACGACTGATGCGCACAAATAAAAAGCAAACACAAACTAAAGCCCAGGCCTGGTCCTCTCTCGTCCTTCACCGTTGTCGCTCCAGTTTTTCCTCTGTGGGACTCGAGACCCGTGGGTCGAGCAGGTGTCGCTCATCTCCAATCACTCCACCGGCCTCGCTCGTTCCCACAGCCCTCGGCCCTCGGCCCTGCCCCACTCGTCACAATGTATTTGCAACACAGCCTGTGCCACTAGCGCAAGGGCTTGTTGCCCAGCTGCATACGACTCTGCAGCCGGAAAAGCCTTGGCAAAAAGTTTGAGTCGAAGCAGGAAGCAAGTGGGGCTTTTCTGTGGTGAGATCGGGGTGCGGCCCAGGCTCGTTGGAAGCCTGCCACTGCGACCCAGTGCTTAGGGACAGCCAAGTCTTGTGCACCGTGGAGCAATGGAGCTAGTTGAGTTCTGGGACTTGCGATCTTTGCTCGATATATTGGCCACCCTGGTGTTATGGATTTTAGGAATGAGGTTGGCTGATTGCTCGGAGACAAATAATTTAGATTGTACGGATCTGCTTGTTTACCTTCGCAAGGACTGAGCGTCGGAATTAATCAACTTATGCCTCAGACTTAAAAACTTCCCGATGGAGGAATTGTAGGCACAACCGAAGATAAGTGGGTGCCAGGGAAAAAATGTAAGTTACGCTGGTAGAAGCGAGGTCAGGCCACAGCATTGCCGAGCAGAACAGCAGCCGCCGCGACGAAGCCCGGGGCTCGGCGGCGGTGTCAGTCAGAGAATGAGCGTTCCTGGGGCCGGCATATTGGCCGGAGAACCGAAAAATCACTAGTATAGATCTCGTCATTTTATGGGCGAAGCTGAGTCTGACACGTAATGGCAAAAGGTGCAAACCGAATGGTGATAAACCATAAATGGATAGAGGTAAGTCAGCAGTATTTATACTATGGTATTGATTACTTGATTGTGGTCCACTGGTGTTGATTAGTATCTGACACCCTCCTCCCAAACCTTGTTACTTAAACATCATGTGTTGTTTTTCATGTCTGCGGGTTGAAGCAGCCCCATGTATTTTAGCCTCCAGAACTTGATTTTTACAGGGGGACACAGATAGCTTGGGCTAGTTTTGGGTAGCAATTCGCTGGTTTTTGTTATGAAAACCTGTCAAACCTTTCCTTCAAGCAGATAATGTTACTATTAAGAATGAGTTGACTTGTCAAAAAATACATTTGCATCGCATCATCTGTATTGAAGAAAAATAATCACGTTATCTGATGCTTAAGTGACAACCTTACTGGAGTTCCACAACTATTGACTTTGTTCTCTCTCTGACTTGTGTGTGTGTGTAGGTGATGTAAAAGAGGAAAGCAGGCTTTTGGACCAAAGTACTGTGAGGCAAAGGAAGTGGGACTCAAAATGTTTCTAAACTTAAAACTAATTTTTTGCCCCATTTGTGTTTTACTACTTACACAATTATTTAAACGATAAAACATTTGTATTTACATTGCATGGTTTTTATTTTATTTTATTTATTTTTTGGCGGGGTGAGGGTGTGGTGTTATGTGGCAACCCTCACATGTGTAACAGTATATTGGATCTGGGCAGCTCTTAAGGTTGTCACTGCGTGTGCATGTTAATCCAAAAAAAGAGAAAATTTCTGCTTTTGACTAAATCATTTTTGTAACTTTAAGAAGAAATTAATATTTAGTTGACAGTGAAGAATATGCATTGTTTTTATACATTTGGTTTCTTCATACAATGTAAAACTACTGTAATTTATTTGTGCTGTTGCTTAATCTTAAGAGTTTGCTAATAATCTAATTTTATTTAATCACCGGTTGTTTACTGTTCTTGAGTCATTTTCTTTCTTTCTTTGTTCCTTGTTTCTTTCTTTCTTTCTTTCTTTCTTTCTTTCTTTCTTTCTTTCTTTCTTTCTTTCTTTCTTTCTTTCTTTCTTTCTTTAATTTAGACTAGTATGTTAATTTAGACTACTAAAGTTAATTTGTCATATTGACAGTGGTGACAAGAATTATGAAATTTCTCTAATAAATGTTGATGCCATAAAGACCTTATTTAAAGGGAAATTAACTATATTGTGATATATATCGCTACTGTGAAATCAAATTACTTGTATTGTGATACAATACTTATAATATTATCCTTATACAATTTGTAATTTTACTACAGTGGATTAAAGTGATATAACTGTAATGAATATTATTAAAATATATTTAAAAATATATATAATATTATTAAATACTGATATTTATTGTGAATTTCATCTACCCTTTAATGGGGAAGGAAATACTTTCAATGTTTGTTAGACCATAAGAATAAATGTACTTTTGAAAACATAACTTTTATTCACAATTAAACCTCACACAGTAAGCTTCCTTTTTAATTTTGGCCAGTTTTGCACATTTTCCCAGTGGCTTTGAAAGTCATATCAAATATAAAAAAATGTTTTACAGTATTGTATCCAAGTTAGAAATTACACTATAGAGACAACACTAGGTGTCAGAATAAAAATGTGATAACTGGGACAAACATTAAGATGGAAATATAATAAAACAAGTGTATTCTCTTGCAGGACTGCTGTCATTAACACTGAGTATACAACAAGAGTATATTCTAATCAAGGAGTCAATGACATGGAGAAATGCACAGAATTACTGCAGGACACACCATACTGACCTGGTCACCATTCAGAGTAATGAAGACTGGACGCGTATGCGAGAAGATACAGATAGTTTTCCTGGCTTTACCTGGATCGGACTGCACAATGACATCAACAGCTGGCGCTGGTCCTATAACGAGGAGAGTCTGGTGTTCAAGAACTGGGCTTCTGGTCAGCCAGATAACTACTATGGAAAAGAGCAGTGTGCTGGAAAAAGTTATAACGGAGGCTGGCAAGATAAGGGCTGCACCGACTTAAATTATTTCATTTGTTATGATGGTGAGAAACATGTATATGCACTCTTTATAGATACTCATTAATTTGGTGTGTTTTTCTGGATTAATCGATTAATTTGAATGTAATGTTTTGCCGTGATTATTATTATTATTATTTTTTTTTTTGAGGAATCACAATTTTGAAAAGAATTGACATAAATATTAGATTTTGACACTTTAACAAAATGCCGGTGATAAGAGGAAAGAGTAATCTAACTGCATGTCGTCGCACGTGATTAACCTCTCGTGTATGTGACTGCCCATATCGCTATGACAACTTTTCAAATATCTGAAAGTACACTCTTAACATCAGTAAGTCAAGCGTTATAATTAGGGATGGTAAACGATTAATTTGTTTTATCTAATTTCATGATGTGGTGATTAATTAATCTAATTAATCGCACGTAAAATTTGGAGAAATTAGTCAAGTCATCTTTATTTATATAGCGCTTTAAACAAAATGCATTGCGTCAAAGCAACTGAACAACATTCATTAGGAAAACAGTGTGTCAATAATGCAAAATGACAGTTAAAGGCAGTTCATCACTGATGAAAAGATAATTTAAAGTCATTGTTGTGCAAAGTATCTAATGGAGATTACAAAAAGTAGGTTGAGCAAGAAATATTTAGTTTGATAAAATTGATTACATATAGCCTACTCTTTTGGACCATAATGGACAGAATTGTAATTTTTGGTTGGGTAGACTATAACTTTAATATTTTTATTATTTTTATTTTATTATTATTACTATGAAAATATGAAACTACTTCTTTAAAGGTGCCATCTGTAATGTTTGGCAAAAAAATCAAGTCATACTCCACATTTCATACCAGATGGGGGCAGTATGCCTCAATAAAGTGAATTGGTCTACTCTAGAGTAACAAACAAGAAACGGCATAGTCTCTATGCTCCGCCCCTACCTTCACAACAACACTACAGCCACAGCCGAAGCCTAACTGTGCGTTCACACCGCCGGCGTCTAGAGCGTCAAAAATCGCTCTTGCCGCTCTGCTCACGATGCTGCAGAAAGATTTGTGAGCGCTCAGACGCTCTGACGTAGATCGAATGCTTATTTTGTATTTAAAGCGGCCGCAAAGCAAACAAGCTTGTTTATCTCGTGCAGACTAACCACAGGGAGTTATAAGTTAACCTCATTAAATATTGTTGTGGACGAAATATTAGGATATTTTACTTAAAATGAACAATCTCAGACACCTTGGTCCACGTATCACTTTTAATTAATTTGTTATGTCCCTGTACGCAAACAGGGACACATCATAGATTAATACAAAGGCTAAACAGCAATAATCAACTTGTCCTTTATTCTGCTTGGGAACTAATGTGCCAACTCTCAAGCATTCACCGTGAGACACACGCAATTGACTCTTTTCACACGCTTTCACGCCACACATTAATTTTTTCATGCACAGAAAAACCACGAAGCAAAGAGGACACAGAGACCAACAGACTAGACAGAGCAGGTTAGTTATGATATAATAAAATGGGTAACGTTAAGTTATAGCTAGCTAATTATCAAATGCAGCTACGGTTAGCCATCGCTAACATTAGCCCGTTTATCGAACAGCCTTTGATACATTTCTATGTTATAACTTCCCGAAAACAAAAACACAAACATGTAAAACAAACTTCTAGCGAAATACTAACAGCATCTAACTTGCAACCAATGCAAAAGAAATGTTGCAAGTTCGGAGTCGAACCTCATTTCTTTCAGGTCCATCAATTGTCTCCAGCGATTAAAAGCAGTGCCGATGTTTACTCTGGTTCGGCTCCTTTTCTTATCGGATTTGATTTGTGATTCCGAGCACGGTGGTGGTCTCTTTCCAAGGGCTTCAGTCATCCATGAAGTACTGTGCTGTGCTTTCCACATGATTGACATCAGGTTCAGGCACGCCGACAAGCCGTGCGAGTTATTCGTGTATTGCAGGTTGGCTGGTGGTTATGTTGCCCACATATCGCCTCCCATGGCCGAAACTGGTATTACGACACCTGTCGGGCCGGGGCTAGTAATGCTAATGCTAATTAAGGTTGATATCTCTGCAGCACTATGACTTGAAATTTTTTTAATGACATCATCACCCTTATTTCTTCTCATTCTTTTGATGCGCGTAGGTCATGTTATGGATATTTTTATCCTCAATTTTTGCATATGGCACCTTTAATGATATGATACTCTAAATAATAAACTAAAACTGCCAGTAGGTGATGGTTAATGTCTTAATGAATAAGTCATCAAGTATTTCATTCATTCATTTGATTCGTTCAAATGGCTGATTCATTCAGGAGTGAAGTAAATGGATCTTTGTGAATGGTTCATTGAATCATTAGGCTTGATCAACTTGAAGCATGACATCAAAGTAACGCAAGAGCTTTAGAGAGCAGACGACTCCTTGTGCCTTTGATTCACACACCGATCAGTCTCTGCAGCGCCACTTCAAAGTCAACTCTGGCCAATGGTTCAACATGCCAAATGGTACAACTATGTAATGTAAATTTTTGAGACACAATTTTAAAATTTTGTCTCAAATTTTGTTCCATATCTTAAATTTCAGGGATATTCTCTCTGAAAATTTTTTATAAAGAATGGGTAAAAACTAACAATAATACTTAAGATAATAATATTTCGAATTCCACTAATAAGAACAAAGTAAACCTCACTATGGATTAACAAGCTGCTGGATTCATGAATATTAATCAGGTTGTGTGCAATCGCTCGAACTGATTTGCTGAAATCAAAACAGGGACGATAATATTTCCGCCTACTACGCTCTACAGAAAAATTCAACAAAGGATATTGTTTTTCATGTAACGTGTCAATTCTGCATGTAAGCCTCTCTTGCTTTCTCTCTGCATGTGTG
The DNA here is from genome assembly GCF_003368295.1 of Carassius auratus. Classification (NCBI taxonomy): domain Eukaryota; kingdom Metazoa; phylum Chordata; class Actinopteri; order Cypriniformes; family Cyprinidae; genus Carassius; species Carassius auratus. Next base: position 657,153 of record NC_039249.1, read on the forward strand.
TGAGACAATGCGGTGAGTCGTGCGCTTCACACTAGAGTTCACGGTATGTCAAATACAGATGCTCTGTGCATGAGATGAACTGAAAAACAGCACAGATCACAGCGCGAGAGAGAAACTCTGAAGCGCTCTGTGAAAATAAATCTGGGCTTAACTTATAGTGAGCCTCCAACTCACACACCGGCGAGTAAAATCAGACAATTTATTAGCTATTGGCTAATATTAGACGTCATGTAGTAGCCCAGAGTCATTTTTAGTGATTTATTCGCAAGTGTGATTGATTTACTTGCAATGTAGAGGGTTGGCTCTGCGAGTGACGTGTGTGTGTGTGTGTGTGTGTGCATCAGTAAAAGCAGCGAAATAATATAGTAGCAATATAAAGTTAAAAGCAAAGAAACAATTTAAACTTTCTAAGCTGAGGAAATAAGGAAGTTGAATTAACTTTATTTATAATGTTCCCTTTTAATTTCAAAATTGACTAAATGTGTTGTTAAAGCTCTACAAACGTCTTGATCGGTCTCATGATCTGGAGTCTGAGTTCATATGAAGTGGTGTGAAGAAGAAATGGCCTGAGATCACTTCAGTGAGGAAGAGGACCATGAAAATAACCAGGTTTTCTTTTGAGTCCACTATATTGTGAATAAGAGGACTGAGGTCCCTTAGGCTGAGTTTGGTTTAAAACAAACTATATGTGAAAAGACCTATTTTTTTTTTTTTGTTTTTTTGTTTTTTTACAAATACAAAAGATTTTTTGGATTCCCCCCCTTTTTTTGACTTTTTGAAGTTTCTGCTCACCATGCATGCATTTAATTGTTCAAAAATACAGCAAAAAACAGTAACACTATTTCAGAGTGTTACTGTTTTTGCTGTATTTTTGAACAAAAAAAATCTTTAAACTTTTGGCCAGTAATGATAACATTATAAAGTTCTCAATGATTCAGTTCACAAAAATGGTTAGATTCTAATACAGAAAATGCTGAAAGGAATTTTGGTCTTCAGTCTTCAGTTCTTCAGATATTTTCATTATCTCAATTACAGCCCATGTCCTGCACCGAGTACTCGAGTTCTCGTTTTTGAAACATATCGATGATCGAAATGAGAAGCTGCCAAAAATGCCCATCCCTGGTTCGTACATGGAAAAAAATGTTGAAGGATTAACTTTGAAAAAAAAAAAATAAATTAATTCAGAAATTGCTAGGAAATTTCACAAATAGGCCTAATTACATGGCATTAGCAATTTTGAAGAAGAAAAACTTAAATGGTGTTTTCGTGCAAAATTTAACCTAATAATATTTTGTTTACAACTTCAAAAAAAGTTTTTACAGTGCAAATTGAAAAGTCTTAATAGTACTTAAGAGTAAATTAAAAAATAGCTTTGGGTGAACTTTCCCTTTAAACTCATTTTATATTGGGTGGGGTATGAGTGGTTATGAATGAATGAATTCAATGCATTAGTCCGTGTTTCACTCCAAATTGCACTCACGGAAAGCGCTTGACAAATAGTAGTATAGGATTTTAAAATGTTTATAACAACTTCATTCTCATGACATCCCTATAGGCTCACATTTGGTAGAGAAAATGAATTTGGCTTTAATGTCTTAACTGTTTTTGATTTTTCACAGGAAGTGCAAATGCAACAGAGAAAATGGTTTTGAGCAAGACTTCAAAGACGTGGATTGATGCTCAGGAGTACTGCAGACATCATTATACAGATCTGGCTACCATTAGGAGTCCAGAAGACAATGATAAGATAAACACGCTGCAATCTAGTTTGCAGGCTTTTGTCTGGATTGGATTGTACAGAGATAGTTGGAAGTGGTCAGATCAGACAAACTTCACTTCCTCAACCCAACTCACCACTCAGAAATTTGGACAACGGACCTTTGACTGCGTTGGTGCATATATTAATTCTGGTTCACTTGAGAGCTGGAGTTGCTCCTTAGTTTATTACTTCTGCTGTAACACTGGTAAGTCTATCCTGAACTATTTTGTACAATCATTTGTTTGTTATTTGTTGACAAACTCTGAATAGGAAAATGTGACTTTGATTCAAATGATCTACTTTAGACTTTTACAGAGTATGTTTGGTGGGAAAAAAAAACTATACATTTTAACATTTTGTTTTCTATTTAGAGATTTTACACACAAGACAAAATAATTATGTCACAAATAATATTCTGAAGGTCAAGTGGGTTTTATATGATACTTTTGTATTGTGGGTTTGGTGAAGAGTACTGAAATTTTACATTTTTCACAGTCTTCCAAATTGACCCAAACCTAATCAGTTTTTAATTAAAGTAATTAATTAAAAGATTAGTTCACCCAAAATAGAAATTCCCCCGTTTTACTCACCCTCAAAGAAACCTAGGTGTATATGACTTTATTCTTTCAGAAAATCCGATCGGAGTTATATTTTAAATTATCATTGCTATTCAAGTGTTAGAATGGGAGCAGGCGGGTGTTTTTGTTCAACAGACCAAAATTAGTCAAATAAAGTGTGCGCATCTTTAATAAAACATGTCAAAACTAAAATAAGAATAAATATATTGCTTTCAGAAAGCTACTTGTTTACTGAAACATTAAAACAGACATGACATTCACATTCCTAACAAATGTTCATGTGGAGGTTTGCTCTTCTAAGGGTAAGTTCAACAAAAAAATTAAAATGGTCATAATTTACTTTTCCCATTTATTCCAGACCCAATACAAACTCTGCACATTTTTGGAACACAAATAATTATATTTAATTTTCTCTTAATTTTTGTCCTCGATGGCTAATCTGGGAGACCAATATTTTCTTTCGAACAGACATGTTTGTTATCATACAATTTAAGACATATTCATATATAAATATCTGAATGGATTACTTCTGCAATAACTCTGTATTAATGAGGCTTGAAAATACCAATTATCTAGACTCTCAATGGATTAACAAAACAATATATGAGAAAATTAAAAATATTAATTTGTTTTGTAAAGACAAAAGTCTTATAGCTTTGGAATGACATGAGGATAAGTAAATTATTTTTTGTTTGTACTTTTCCTTTAAGAAATTGTGGGCACAATGAAGACACAAGTTCAACAAATCTAAAATATTCCATGCAAAACATTACTTTTAACAATTACCACTTCAACAGCCTCAAAACAATTATGCCAGTCTTTATTACATAACGCTGTTTCCTTTAGGAAACTAACATTACATTCAGTTTAACCGTGAAAAATCAGATAACAAATTAACATGAGTGTAACCGTAACCATAACCGTCTATTAGCACCTAAAAAATTGCAGATATTGTAAAATCTTATGAAAATATTACATAAGATACTCATGGACATTATATTAAAAGTACCTTTTCCATTCAAGAGACAATTAAGACCCGTTTCTGATGGCCAAATGTGTCAAACTGCTGTTTTGAGCATCGCCAGCTACTTCTCAGATATAGCAGGTATGGCTAGGAGACAGGACAGACATCTCTCACATATGGAGAGGAGTAGGGCTGACATATGGTGGTTCACTCTGAAGATAAGTTAGATGAATATGCACTATATATGCGCATATTAAGTGTTTATGGGAAGTTTGGGGGTGTTAACCCGCTTACTGCATGACATTTAGGTGCCCACGCAATCCCTTTTTTTCCAGCAGAAAGAACTTCAAATACTTTCATTTTTGGTAATACAGATAAGAGCAAACTAATAGGCTACAACTTTTGCAAAATAATAATAAAAAAAGATTGCTTTTATTTATGTACACTCACAATAACGCCAAAACGCTGTGTTTTTGTAAAATAAAGAACATAAAGAGGTGCTTTTTGACTTCTAATCTCTGTGATCTCCATGACAATAAACCAGTTACATGCCTCACAGACAAAAGAAAGAAATCTATAGAAAGAAGTAAATATCTACTTTTAAACAAACCAATATTTTTTTGTTTTTAATTAAAATTGTAATTATGTATGAAAATGTGCATTCCTCTATTAAAGGCACGTCTAGTGTCAGCGTTCAGCAACTTCATCTTTACAGGCAACACTGACTGAGAAAGCATAGATTATTAAATATAAAATATGTATATAAAATAGAATATTTTTCCTAGACAACTTCATATTAATTTCTTTTGCCAAAACGTGTGTGATGCATAAGATATGAAGCGTCTGTTAAGGTCACGTCTATAGCACATTTTTATGTTTAATAAGAGCAAAGAATGGAGATGATCTGTTAATCAGAATTAGATTGGACATAAATTGGCTTTGTACAGAAAGTTTCAAGTTAATTGCATTAGTAATTACTATATGATATAAACGTAGTCTTTAAAAATGTTATGGACATGACAACTCTGAAGCGCCCTGATGTCATTAATCTAGCTCGCTGTTAGGCAAACTGAGTTTTTATTTTTCATCTTTCTAAAAAATGCATACTTTTGAATAAAAAAGGGCAGCCTTTGATCTCTCATTTGAAAACATTAAATATAGTTGGATTAAAATTACATTTTACTCTTGGTGCACCCCTCATATGTGGTGGATAAACATAGTGATTTCCTTTGAATTTCTACTAAAGCATGTTAATACGGTGAAATACAGACTTAAAAGCATAACTTAAATAGGGTTTTGGTCTTTTGGTAAAAAATAGATTTTTTCATGATGAGGTTGACATTTGCAAGCAATTGCCCATATAGTAAAACATACAACATGTGTTTTTTTTTCCCACAGTCAAGAGGAAGAAGCAGATGATCCGAGTGCAGGTGAAAGCCGCTGAAAACGTGGATGAAGATAAACTGAAGGCGCTCGTCTTAAACCAGGTTAACTTTATAATACTCATCAGACTAGAATTAATTGTAGAACATACAGTATATATATATATATAACAGCAAATATCATGTCAGTTTAACCCTTCCAAGCTGCTCATCACCTTTTTGACCCCAAATTAAAATTGATGAAATAAAATAAAAATTTTCCCTTTATCAAAGTGGAATGAGACTTTGTACCACTTCCAACACTTGCTAGCTCTACAACAAAAAAATGAAATTGCATTGATATTTGTTATGTTAGTGTGAAAAAAGTCACACTTAGGATGTTGAAATGAAATAGGGAAATAATTAAAATGCTTCATTTATATAGCATTTTCAACAGACCCATGGCCATCCAAAGTGCTTTACAAGTTGCCTCACATTCACCCATTCACTCACTCATTAACCAACGGCGGTGGTGTCAGCCATGCAAGGCGTCTTCCAGCTCGTCGGGAGCAGCTGGGGTTAGGTGTCTTGTTCAAGGACACCTCGACACTTGGTCAGGTGGAGCTGGGGTTTGAACCAACAACTTTCCGGTTCTAGACATGAACCACTGCTGCCCATAGATACTTTTTCTTTTGAATTTGTCAAATAAAATCACTAAATCCACTGCAGTGCAGAACACAAAATAAACTAAAATTATGTGCAACCTTCAAAATTCTTTGCAATTTTATACAGGTTTACAAAACCCTTTGGAAATCATGTCAAAAAGTGAAGAAAATTAATCTGAATAGATTTAGAATAATTTCAAAGATGTTTCCAAAACAACAGTTATGGCCAGACGGTCGCTCCACATGATGTTTTGACACTTTGAATAACAGAGCAAAAAAAAAAAAAAGTTAAAATTGGTTAATATGTAGGAGAGGTGCTTCTTATATACACCATCTTTTTTATGCATTTAAACCAATTTTTAATTGACAGAAAATGCAATCTGACGAAAATATAGGTCTCGTTATTGAACCATACACCATTGTACAACCATTGTCAGTCTTCTTGTACAGACAAAACACACTGCTTTGTGTTTGTAGTTTTGGCCATTTCTGCTCTTTTTGTAAGATTTATAAGTAAGAGGTGTTAATTCTGAGCTGAAAAAGGCTTCAAATTAGTTCACGTGAGACTGATTCACAGAGTAATGGAAGTCTGTTCTGTGTTTAGTTAAAGCAGACGCTGAGCGATGAGGACATCACTATGACATGGAGGACACAACCCAACGGGAAAGTCTGGACTGTACGGAAACGTAGTGAAGCAAACACTACTCTTGTTTGTCCTTCTTTTCCTTAAATTAATCATTAGTTACAGATATCTGAATATTACAGTTAGATTAAAAAATTATTGTAATTTCTCAAAAATATTTACATATATTCATTCTGCATTTATTCATAGTTGACATATGTATGCCTAAATATGAACTAACAAATGGTAGTATTTAGGGATGCACAATATTTGATTTTTGCCAATATCCCATATGCCGATATTTTTCAAATCATTTTGGCCAGTAGCCGATGTTGATACTGATGTGTTTCCCATTGTTTTCAAACAACACTAAGTCTCTCCTGTGTGGAAATAATAAACAAATAAATTTTGGTTATTTTTGAGCAAAAACTTAACAAACATTAAAACTAATAAAATTTGTACATTGTATATAATTTTTTATAATTCATAAGAAGAAATATTACATATTAGCAAATCTGTATAAAATATTTAATTTATTCATGTAAAGAATACATGGCAAGATATATAAGTATAATTCCTTCAAATGCTGATGTTTGCATTTTAAGCCATTTTTGGCCCGATTCCGATAACCTCAATAATAATAATAATATTGTGCATCCCTAGGAAAATGTTTTAGCATTGAAATTTTACTGCTACATTGCCTTTTAGAGTAGATAAAGGCCTTTTGGACGATTAAAAATGTTTTCCCAAATGCATATCACAAAACCATGATCCTAAAGGAACCAGCCTATTAAACTTTGTGGAATAAATGTACTATATAAATGAGTCGGTTTCAAAACCGATTCCAGTCCAGTTGAATGTATTACAGAAGGGTTATAATGGTTAGAGCTTAGATCGGGCCCAACAAATCAAGCCCGACCCTACCCGAGCCCGGCCCGGCCCGACACGTTCACTGTAATTATGAGCCCGAGCCCAATTTAAACCCGACCATTTTTAATATATGGGCCGTTATAACCAGGGGCGGCGCCAGATTTTATTTTTTATTTTTACCGCAGGTGTTGCTGTGCTACGGGGGAGCTGTATATATATATATATATATATATATATATATATATATATATATGCGTGCCGCATTTAATGCATGAGACAAAGCCAACACATATGTTGTCACTCCCCACAACTAGTTTAAAATGCTTCCATACCTCCGATTTTCCTCCAAACTTGCTCAAAGTTAATTCTCCTGTTTTTTTTTTTTTTTTTCTTTGCTTCTTCAAGCTCAATGTTGCACTTAATCTACTGAATAGTAGGCTACAGCGCGCACAGCAGGTGTGATGCATCACGCAAGCGAGACTGAGAGTGGACGAGACACTGCGCATGACACGTGACGTGCTTTATCAAGGGCCCGACCCGGCCCGAGGACGGTGGCGGGAAATATCGGCCTGGCCCGACCCGGCCGGCCCGGCCCAAGCTCGGGCTCGGGCAGAGAATCTAAGCTCTAATAATGGTACACAAAAATGATCATTTGGTAGGTACCGTTTGATGTCCCCTGAGTGTGTATGTGAAGATTTAAATCAACATACCCCACAGATAACTTTTATAAATTGTTAAAATTGCCACGTTTAGGGTATGAGCCAAAACGCGCTGTTTTTGTGTTTGTCCCTTTAAATGCAAATGAGCTGGTGCTCCCAAGAGGGCGGAGCTTCAAGAGCTCACTCCAGCTTACAAATAAACATTCCACTATTAGTACAAGCTTGTTATTTTTACAGAAAATGTACTCTGTTTAAAATCAGTTATCTGATTGTACTGTCAATAAATAAATGAGCATTTATAAATTAGATAGGACCAGGCGCAGGAAAAAAAAAAAATGTTGGGGGGGGGGGGTTAGATGAACAAGAGTAAAATAAGTGAAGATAAGAGCAGAAGAGATACTGATAAGACTGATACTCGTAGCTGTACACAAACACTGGTGTTCATCACACCTGTATGACGCCTTACAGACATTCACATTACAGACAGAAAACAACAAATTAACCTGAAAGGAAAAAAATAACGCTGGAATTGGTGCTTTCTGGTTTTGTTATAATTATATGTGAATAATTAGAAAAACGTATTATATAAATATAACTCTATATTATATAACTATATACATTACTAAAACAATATTTACACTGTACTATGATTTGTGGTTATGGTTGTAATAAAGCATCTAATGCACTATAGTAATTCTGTTGTGTGTTTGTCATTTTTATTATTTTTTGTTAAACATGTCTTTATAGTATTCATTATTTATTTGTTAGTTGTAGATTATTTGGTATATCAGTTTTAGTACTTTGTGTTAAATTAAATGAAAATAAAAAAAAGCTTTTTTGGCAGTTAGCACAAAAAAAGAGTTGTATATTGATATTTTATTACATTTTATTTTAGTTAACGTTTATTTGAAGTAACAATGCATTATGAAATATTTTTTTTTAAGGTAAAAAAATCTCACAATGTGAAACAGACAACAAATGCTGCGTTCAGTATACTATATTTCTCTATAGATTGCAGGATAATATACAGATTCATTTAATTTAACTATATATTATCTATATAGATTATATTTATTAACTATGTAATTTGACTGCATAATTTTGTTCATGGGAATATGTTTATTAATTAAAATGTGTATTCCTAATTAATCTATCTAATGTACTGTTATGATCTATAGATATGATATTAAATTATTATTAGTATTAATAAATAAAAGCACTAAGCTGTCAATAATGCAATTCAAATCAATGTTAAAATTCTGTTAACAACCCATTTTACATACACAATCTGATGCATTTTGAAGTAAAATGTTCCCAATGAGAGTGGGACTTTATCCATGAAGAACTGACTTCAGACTGCAGGATAATATAGACTTTATTATATAGTCTTTAAATGATAGGTAGTTGAAAAATCAGAGCACAATTTACTACTTTTTGGAGGAACATTGCTTAAAAATCCAGTTTTCCCAGCCAAGGTCTGATGAGGCCTCCAGAGTGAGCTTTATCTGATCTTTTGCTGCTTGAACTTGTCTAAGTAAACCAGCCATGAGTTATGTCATGATGACATTAGAGCTCTTACTTGGGAGCCCCAATCCTCTCTTACTTTAAGAGAAAATTTCAATCAAATTTGGCTCCACAGTAACTCTCGGTGCTCTCGGTTCAAATACGGAGGGGCTGGGACATTTTCTATTGTAAAGCACTGGTGGATTCTGGCGCAGAAGGTAATTTTTTGGATTGTGGCACAGCGTCTAAGATGGGTATTCATGCAGTTCCACTTAGTCCACCTATCTCAGTCAGTGCCCTCTGTGGTCAGTCGCTTCCACCCATCACTCATGCCACTGAGTCGGTGAGTCTTATCACTTCGGGCAACCACACTGAGACCCTTTCTTTTTATTTGACTGATTCCCCTTTGGCTCCTGTGGTTTTGGGTCACCCCTGGCTAGTGTTACACAACCCCAATATAAACTGGCAAATAAGCACAGTCTCATCCTGGAGTGAATAATGTCATGCATCATGTTTGTTGTCTGCTTCCTCTTCTGTGTCTTGTTCTGTGTTGCAGGATGAACATGTGGATCTGTTAAATGTGCCCGCAGAGTATCTTGACCTGAAGGGAGTGTTCAGTAAGTCCCGGGCTGCTTCTCTTCCTCCGCATCGTCCTTATGATTGTGCAATAGATTTATTGTCAGGTACTTCTCCGCCTAAAGGCAGGTTATTTCCGTACCGGAGAGGGAGGCCATGGAGAAATATATTTCTGATTATCTTGCAGCCAAGATCATCCATCCTTCTTCTCCTGCAGTTGCGGGATTTTTTTTTTTTTTTTGGAAAAGAAAGATGGTTCCCTGTGTCCTTGTATCGACTATCGAGGGTTGAATAGTATCACGGTAAAGAATACCTACCCTTTGCCGTTGATGCCTTCAGCCTTCATGAGTCATCAGGGTGTTTCCTTTTTCACAAAATTGGATCTTCGCAATGCCTATCATTTGGTTCACATAAGAAAGGATGAATGGAAGACCGCTTTTAATACCTCCAGGGGGAATTTTGAGTATCTAGTTATGCCGTTTGGGCTCTCTAATGCTCCCGCGGTCTTCCAAACACTAGTCAATGATGTGCTGAGAGACATGGTTGATCATTTCATATATATCTACCTGGATGACATTTTGATATTTTCTCATTCTCTTTAGGAACATGTTCAGCACGTCAGGGTAGTGCTTCAGAGGCTGCTAGAGAATGGGCTTTTTGTCAAGGCGGAGAAATGCATTTTTCATGCACAATCTGTTTCTTTTGTAGGGTACATTATAACATCCGAGGGATTACGCATGGATCCTAACAAAGTTCAGGCTGGGGTAGATTGGCCAACCCCGGATTCCCGCAAGGCCCTGCAGAGGTTACTGGGCTTTGCCAATTTTTACCAGCTTGTTATTCGCAATTACAGCCAGCTCGTCGCCCCTTTGTCTGCCTTGACCTCCGCCAAGATGACGTTCAGGTGGTTTAGTGTGGCGGAAGCTGCGTTTTGCAAATTAAAGAGTTGCTTTGTTTCAGCTCCCATTCTGGTGGCCCCTGACCCCTTCCGTCAGTTCGTGGTGGAGGTCGATGCATCAGAGGTGGGGGCTGGTGCGGTTCTTTCCCAGCATTCTTCCACGGATGGTAAGGTTCACCCTTGCGCATATTATTCTCACCGTTTTTCTCCTGCCGAATGTAATTATGACATTGGTAATAGAGAGTTGCTGGCGGTTAAGCTCGCTTTGGAAGAATGGCGCCATTGGTTGGAGGATTTGGAGGAACCTTTTATAGTCTGGACTGACCATAAGAACCTTGAATACATCAGTTATGCTAAAAGGTTCAATTCTAGGCAAGCTTGGTGGGCCTTATTTTTCAGTCGTTTATTTTTGATAAATCTGAATGCCCGTTGTCTCCTGAGTCTATAGTGCCACATGACATCGTGGTATTTGGTATGACTTGGGAGATCGAGTCGAAGGTCCGTAAGGCTTTAAAAGGGGTAACGCCTCTGCCTGGATGCCCACCGAGTAGTTTATTTGTGCCAGAAGAATTACGGTCCGAGGTCATCCGTTGGGGCCATTGTTCCAAAGTAGCTTGTCATCCAGGGGTAAATCGTACAGTATTTCTTGTCAAATAGCGGTTCTGGTGGCACTCTATGGCCCGGGATATACGTCCTTTTGTTTTGGCTTGCTCTGTCTGTGCCACTTCTAAGGTTTCCAATCGACCCCCTGCTGGACTCCTTCAGCCGCTGTCAGTTCGTTCGAGACCCTGGTCCCACATTTTGCTAGATTTTGTTTTGGGACTCCCGCCATTGCAAGGTAACACGGTAGTTTTGACCGTGGTGGACCGGTTCTCGAAGGCAACTCATTTTGTTCCTCTGCCCAAATTACCCTCAGCCAGAGAAACAGCGGTTGCTGTCGTCTTTCGTATTCATGGTAGATGTGGTCTCTGACAGGGGGCCTCAGTTTGTTTCCAAATTTTGGAAAGAATTTTTTCGTTTGTTAGGGGCGACTGTTAGTCTTTCTTCTGGGTTTCATCCCCAGAGTAATGGTCAGACGGAGAGGGTCAACCAAGATTTGGAACGGATATTGCGGTGTTTGGTGTCTCAAAACCCGTCCTCTTGGAGTCAGCAACTCTCATGGGTGGAGTACGCACTCAGTTCTTTACCAGTGTCATCCACGGGCCTATCTCCGTTTGAGTGTAGCATAAGTTACCAGCCACCTATCTTTCAGAGTATGGAATCCAAAGTCGCGGTCCCCTCTGCTCACGCCTTTGTCCAGAGGTGCCACTGCACCTGGAGGAGGTCTAGAGAAGCCATCCTCCTGGTGGGGGCACACACCAAGGCCCAGGCCGATCGCCACCCATCTACGTCATTGGTCAAAAAGTGTGGCTTTCATCTAAAGATATTCCTCTCCGTTCCGTCTGTAAGAAGCTTGCTCCCAAATTTATCGGCCCGTTTACTGTCACCAAGATTATTAGTCCAGTGGCAGTACGCCTCAAACTTCCTCCTGTTCATAGACTTCAGTTCAGCATTCAACACAATCATCCCTCAACAGCATCGTTGACTTTATTGCAAAAAAATGCACAGACACTATTTAAACTGAACAGAGATGACATCACCGAATTCAATGATGAACTGCCTTTAACTATCATTTTGCATTATTGACACTGTTTTCCTAATGAATGTTGTTCAGTTGCTTTGACGCAATGTATTTTGTTTAAAGCGCTATATAAATAAAGGTGACTTGACTTGACTTAATGAAAATAAAATGCTCATTGTCTTCTGGTTGTTTAAAGATAAAGAAATAAAGTAACTGATTTAAAGAGTAGAAAGATCGCTGTATTTCAAATCAGTTTGAATGATGGGCAACTTTGGCAAGAACAGCTCTGATCCAAACCCTGTTGCGATGCTGTAAGATAAAAAACCTGAAAGCCTGCACATCTCCACTGTTCCTTGATAATTTAAAGTTCTCTAGCAGGAACCCTGTAGAGTTAAATACTTAACTTACAGATATCAATTTTTTTTTTAATTTTAAAATGTTTAAAAAGGAGGAACAGTTTGGCATTTCCTCCATCTCACTCTAAATCCACAGCGAAACTCCATTTTTGCCACCCAGTTTTTGGCAACAGCTCTTCTATCAGCACCATGATACCTTAAAATACTGCCTATGCAGACAGTGCACTAGGTTTAGGTTCAGAGCCACAGAGAGATGGACGGGATGTGATTGTCCGGTGATGGAGTGACAGTGAACCTTTAGCACTGAAGGTAAGATGATATTTGATGTTTAATAAGCTTTAATGATTTTAGTTCAGTGAGAGAGATGCGCTATAGAGATGAATGCAGACACAATGTGTGTGTGTGTGTTGGAATGTTTCAGAAGCATGATGGGAAGGCAGATGGTCTCTTCACGAGGGACGTCTGGTCCAGATGGCCGGTGTGTGAGTGTGTGTGAGTGTGTATTGTGGTGGTCCAGTGACTTACAGCACACGCAAATGCTGAAGTCAAAACCATCGTATGCGTATCTGCACACGAGTCTTCAGATGTGCTCTTCTCCGTCTGCATGTGCTGTTGTCTAGTTGAGTGGTCTGGAAGGGAAGGTCCTTGTTCACTAGTGGGTCACCGCTGGATATTTCTGCGTTTGCTCTGGACCTGCAGGTAAAGCAGTGGAGGCAGGCAGTGAAACGAGCTAAACATCCACGTGTTCAGATGAGCGGCACACGGTTAGCTCTTCTCTGTCTGATGGGCCCCCTGCTGGTTCGGGGTCAGAATGACACGGAGCCCATCGTGCTGGAAGGGAAGTGTTTAGTCGTTTGTGACTCCACACCGACCACAGAACCCGCTGGGAATGCTTTGGGAATGTCGGTGCGCTCCGGAAACGGCCGCATCGCCTTCTCGGCTGTGAGGAACAACAACCACGAACCGTCTGAGATGAGCAACCGCACCATGACCATATACTTCGACCAGGTAATGATGCATGTGTTATATGATCATTCCTCTATCAGCAGCAGCTAGTGCTATAACAGACCCAATGCTTTCCATGTGTCTTTCTTATTCCATCAGGTTCTGGTGAACGTTGGGAGTCATTTCGATCCGGCACGGAGCGTTTTCGTGGCTCCTAGAAAAGGAGTGTATAGCTTCAGTTTCAATGTGGTGAAAGTTTACAACAGACAAACTATACAGGTGTGTCAAAAGATCCATTTATAAACACTTGACGCAGAGCCGCATGGAGAAAAAGATAACAAATATCTAAAAATGAAAATGAAATGAAAGTGTGTTTATCATTCAAGATTAGGAGGAGTGTGTTTCTTCATCAGGTTTGTAGAAATGTAGCATTGCATCAGTGTCTCATCAATGGATGCTCTGCAGTGAATGGGTGCCGTCTGAATGAGAGTCTGATAAAAACATCACAATAATCCACAGCACTCCAGTCCATCAGTGAACATCTGGAGAAGACAAAGGATAAAACAAATCCAGCATTAAGATGATTTTAACTCAAACACATAGAGTCTATAATCCAGAATAACACTTCCTCCAGTGAAAAAGTGTTCTGGTCTGAATCAGGAGAGAAATCTGCACAGATCAAGCAGCGTTTAAACAGATCTAATAACAAATATGTGAGAGACAACAGCAGATGCACTTTTTCACTGTTGTACCCATTCACTGCAGGGCATCCGCTGGTGTGAGAGTAATGGAATACTACATTCTTTCATTTTTGTCTGAATAAATTTTTTGTTTAAACTTTTTAGTGACAACAGATGACAAAAAAAAAAAAAAACCCGCCACATTTAACAGTTTCCAACTAGTTTTTCTTTTCAGCATGACATCTAAAAGCCACCATACACTGCACGAAAACATTCCTGTTCATTGCACAAATGTTATTTTAAATCCAGTTGCTATTATTATTAAAGATTGTAAGGATTCCTTTCTTCCTGGCTCTCCGTGTCCAGGTGAGCCTGGTGTTGAACGGCTGGCCGGTGATCTCAGCGTTCGCCGGTGATCAGGATGTGACGCGGGAGGCAGCGACCAACGCCGGGCTGGTTATGATGGAGAGAGGAGACAAGGCCTACCTCAAACTGGAGAGAGGAAACCTGATGGGCGGCTGGAAATACTCCACCTTCTCCGGCTTCCTGGTCTTTCCCTCTTAGAAGGAAGTCCACACAGAAAACTGATAAGAAGCACACGTTCAGCAGAAGGACATGTTCACAAGTTCATAAGTGTTCAGACAAGGACGCTTCTTCTGTTCTTGTACTTACACACCCTGCCGGGCTTCTTTTCTATATGCATGAACCTGCTTGATGCACGTTATATGGCACTATCCACTAACAAGATACATAATGGAGTGTAAAAATATTCCCTTTTGACAGATAATCAGTGAAGAGTGTTAAACCAGAAGATTGTGGTGATCATCATCAACCTCAGGACGTCAAACTAAATATTATATAATATGTTGCGCAATCTTTTCATTTTGAATTTGAAACTTTGCAATTCTGTAACTTGCATTTGGGACATTTTTGGTATTTTCAATTAAAATTAAATAAAGATTAAGGCACACACACACTAGTTAAAATCCAGAGGAAAAAAAAATAAAATAAATATATATATATATATATTCTTTTTAGTGATGGAGTATTTTACATATATTTTTGCAAACAAAGCATTGGGCAGATCAGGTATGATTTTAGTAGTTTGATGCACGTGTGAAAGTCGTGACATCTGAGATTGAATGGGACATAACTGATGTTTAAAGTGAATTATTCCAACTGTACAATAAAATTCTGATGTGTTGAAGCATGAATGAGTCTACATTGGAGCATCTTCTGTTTTTGACCAACAGATGAAAGAATAAGGTGATCATAAAACCATCCTTATTGGCAGGAATTAATTTTCTGGTGAATCCCTACATGGTGGACTTCCATAAAACATCCTAAGGCAAGACACTAGTGTAAAAAAAAAACTAAAAACATCCAAACTACACATATAAGTGTTTACTTTTGTCTGTGGACTTCAGTTACAGTACATATCTTTAATAGTCTTTTATCTTCACTGCAGCAAACACCAAACTCAGCAGATTTATTACTCTCTATATTCTGAAGGTTTCTACTGATGGGTTTGTTCATATATCATTTGCCTGATTTCATACAATATTTTATTCCTGGTGGTAAAATTGTATTTGTTTTCTGATTTACTAAGACAAAACAATTACTACTTCCACAATCGTGTTAAAGTATGTAGATATCTATTAGTTATCATTTCTATTCTGTAGTGTCTCGCCTGTGAAACGAGTCATGGTTTCATTCTGCCATGAAGGTCAGAGAGTAAATGGACACAAATGGCTGCAGAGTCTATTTATCATCATTATCCACCATCTGTTGTTCTGGCCACAGACGCCAGAGCCAAAAAAGCGACTTCCTCCAGGATATTCGATGACAGCACATGTCCTGTTTCTGGCTTCAAATGATCATGGTGTGAATATATGGAAATGTAGCATATTCTTTTTAAAGGAAGCTTTAAAGGGACAGCTCACCCAAAAACGGAGATAGTTTAAAGAATGTTGGTAGGTAAACAGTTGAAGGTAGCCATTGACTTCCATAGTATGAAAAAAATACAATGGACCTTTTTGACATTTCCGGGTCTCTCAGCAGCAGAAGCTGTCATAGTTGGGTTAACTTCGAGAGCAGCGAATATATTTTTTATATTCCATTTGCTCAAATAGCAAAAGAGAAACACAAGTTTTAATCAAAAGAAACAAATGAGAGAGACTGACAACGGCAGTCAGAGTGGTCAAATTTTCCATCCTTCTCATAGATTCTGTCCCTGCATTAAAAACACCCATTTCCACCACTGAATAAAAATAAATAGAAAAGGGTAATTGCAACTTTTTATCTCACAATTTTTTTTTTTCTCAGCATTGTGAGATACAAACTCACAAATCTGAGAACATGTCAGTACATACAGGTGTGGAATCACACTTGTGGGTGAGTAAATGTGGGTCAATCCATAACTAAAAGTTCCTTTAAAAGTAAAGCATTACAATATTCCTTTACTCCCTAAAAAGTAACTTATTATGTTACTTAGTTACATTTTTGTGATACATTATGTTAATTTTGCTTTACTTTCACGTTACTTTTTAAATATGAGCAGGGCTTGATGGTTTTCATATAAGTTCTATTCATAGTCCATGTCAAAGCCCTTTCACGCTAAAGGGTAAAATTAAAAGGAAACAAAGTAACTGGTGTTACTTTTTTGAAAAAGTAACTCTGATATTTTCTTGTAAATTAAAAAGGAAAGCATTTCTTTACTAGTTACTTGAAAAAAGTAATCCGAATGCTAAACTCTCGTTACCCCTTACACTGCATGGCTTCATTAACAGTGCAAATTCTCTGAGACAATGAAATTACGTCAACATATGCTGATAATGCTATGTAACTGTCTTAAATTATTCCTTTAATATTACTCTTGAAGTGAAGTCAAGTCTGCTTTATTGTCAATTCTTCCACATGTACAGTACATACATACAGATAATCGAAATACAGATAACATTAGCATTAAAGCCTAAAAATCTAGATCAAATATAAAATATAAAGATACAGCTATACAATAAGGGAATGCAAAAAAGACATATCAATCAATCAATCACCTTTATTTATATAGTGCTTTAAACAAAATACATTGCGCCAAAGCACTGAACAACATTCATTTGGAAAACAGTGTCTCAATAATGCAAAATGATAGTTAAAGGCAGTTCATCATTGAATTCATTGATGTCATCTCTGTTCAGTTGAAATAGTGTCTGTTTTAATTTGCAATCAAGTCAACGATATCGCTGTAGATGAAGTGACCCCAACTAAGCAAGCCAGAGGCGACAGCGGCAAGGAACCGAAACTCCATCGGTGACAGAATGGAGAAAAAAACCTTGGGAGAAGCCAGGCTCAGTTGGGGTCAGTTCTCCTCTGACCAGACGAAACCAGTAGTTCAATTCCAGACTGCAGCAAAGTCAGATTGTGCAGAAGAATCATCTGTTTCCTGTGGTCTTGTCCTGGTGCTCCTCTGAGACAAGGTCTTTACAGGAGATCTGTATCTGGGGCTCTAGTTGTCCTGGTCTCCGCTGTCTTTCAGGGATGTAGAGGTCCTTTCTAGGTGCTGATCCACCATCTGGTCTGGATACGTACTGGATCCGGGTGACTGCAGTGACCCTCTGATCTGGACACAGACTGGATCTGGTGGCCACGGTGACCTCGGAACAAGAGAGAAACAGACAAATATTAGCGTAGATGCCATTCTTCTAATGATGTAGAAAGTACGGTGTTATGTGAAGTGTTCCGGTTCCAGTTTACCTAATTAATGCAGCCTAAAAATCCTTCAACGGATTTGGATATTAAAAGCATATTAGTATGTTATGTGTATGCCAGGTTAAAGAGATGGGTCTTTAATCTAGATTTAAACTGCAAGAGTGTGTCTGCCTCCCGAACAATGTTAGGTAGGTTATTCCAGAGTTTAGGAGCCAAATAGGAAAAGGATCTGCCGCCCGCAGTTGATTTTGATATTCTAGGTATTATCAAATTGCCTGAGTTTTGAGAACGTTGCGGACGTAGAGGAGTATAATGTAAAAGGAGCTCATTCAAATACTGAGGTGCTAAACCATTCAGGGCTTTATAAGTAATAAGCAATATTTTAAAATCTATACGATGTTTGATAGGGAGCCAGTGCAGTGTGGACAGGACCGGGCTAATATGGTCATACTTCCTGGTTCTAGTAAGAACTCTTGCTGCTGCATTTTGGACTAGCTGTAGTTTGTTTACCAAGCGTGCAGAACAACCACCCAATAAAGCATTACAATAATCTAACCTTGAGGTCATAAATGCATGGATTAACATTTCTGCATTTGACATTGAGAGCATAGGCCGTAATTTAGATATATTTTTGAGATGGAAAAATGCAGTTTTACAAATGCTAGAAACGTGGCTTTCTAAGGAAAGATTGCGATCAAGTAGCACACCTAGGTTCCTAACTGATGACGAAGAATTGACAGAGCAACCATCAAGTCTTAGACAGTGTTCTAGGTTATTACAAGTAGAGTTTTTAGGCCCTATGATTAACACCTCTGTTTTTTCTGAATTTAGCAGTAAGAAATTACTCGTCATCCAATTTTGCATTCCATTAGTTTTTCAAATTGGTGTGTTTCACCGGGCTGCGAGGAAATATAGAGCTGCGTATCATCAGCATAACAGTGAAAGCTAACACCATGTTTCCTGATGATACAAGTCCAGTAAGGTACTCCATACTGCACTTGTGATCGATATGATACATCTTCATTCACTGCTACGAACTGATGGCGGTCATATAAGTACGATTTAAACCATGCTAATGCACTTCCACTGATGCCAACAAAGTGTTCAAGTCTATGCAAAAGAATGTTGTGGTCAATTGTGTCAAACGCAGCACTAAGATCCAATAAAACTAATAGAGAGATACACCCACGATCAGATGATAAGAGCAGATCATTTGTAACTCTAAGGAGAGCAGTTTCAGTACTATGATACGGTCTAAATCCTGACTGGAAATCCTCACATATACCATTTTTCTCTAAGAAGGAATATAATTGTGAGGATACCACCTTTTCTAGTATCTTGGACAGAAAAGGGAGATTCGAGATTGGTCTATAATTAACTAGTTCTCTGGGGTCAAGTAGTGGCTTTTTTATGAGAGGCTTAATAACAGCCAGTTTGAAGGTTTTGGGGACATGTCCTAATAACAATGAGGAATTAATAATAGTCAGAAGAGGACCTATGACTTATAGAGGACCTATGACATATAATTAAATAAAGCAGCGCAAGGCACATGGCAGATGGAGTGCAAACCAGTGAAGTGAACAAACAAACAAAAAAGATTTTTAGTGCAAAAGAGGCTTATTCAGTCTGATTAAAGTAACAAATGGCTCAAGAGCAGTTATTTTATTGAACTGACTGATGAGGTAGTAGAATGACGTCAGTTCCATGCGGAATGAAGAAGTGAGCAGACCAAGGTTGGAAGGACCTGGGGATTTGTGTTGTAGTTGTGTGACGGTGTGCAGTCGTGGGTCAGCAGAGTAAAGAGGAGGGGGCTCAGCACACATCCTTGGGGGGCCCCAGTGTTCAGTGTGATGGTGCTGGATGTGTTGCTGCCGACCTGTACTGCCTGAGGTCTTCCAGTCAGAAAGTCCAACAACCCCAGCTGGACCAGTTTGTGAATGAGCTGTTGAGGGATGATTGTGTTGAATACTGAACTGAAGTCAATGGACAGCATTTTGAAATATGAGGTTTTTTTCTCTAGATGTGTGAGTGCTGAGTGGACGGCAGTGGAGATGGCGTCATCGGTCGACCGGTTGGACCGATATGCAAACTGGAAGGGGTCCAGGGAGGGGGGAAGGCAGACTTGATGTGGTGCATGACTAGCCGTTCAAAGCACTTCATGAGGATGGGGGTAAGTGCAACAGGACGGTAGTCATTGAAGCCCAGAGATGTTGTCTGGACCCGGAGCTTTGCGGGCATTGATCCTGCTGAAGGATCTCCTCACGCTGTCTGGGGTCAGCGTCAGCATCATCACCTGGTTGCCGGGAGGAGGTGGAGTCTTCTGTGCAGTGGAGCTGTTTTGTTGCTCAAAGCGAGCGAAGAAGGTGTTCACCTCGTTCAGCAGAGAGATGTTGTTGTCACAGGTCCGTGGTGGGGGCTTGTAGTCCGTAATGGTCTGGATCCCCTGCCACAGGTTCCTAGTGTCTCTGCTGTCGCTGAATTGGTGAGCTATCCTCCTGGAGTGCTGTCTCTTAGCCTCTCTGATGCCGCGGGACAGGTTGGCCCTAGCTGTTCTCAGGGCCACCTCATCTCCAGTCTATAGACCTCCCCTGTCATCCACAGCTTCTGATTGGCCCGGACATCCCGTTACATCATCAAAACTCTTGTAGCCTGTATAGTAAAAAAAATGTAAAAAGGTTAAAAATATATATATAAACCTGTGCTCGAGATAAAGTTGCTCTTAATTTCCATTGATGACTGCAGTGTTCATCGTTTTAATAATAGGGCTATAATTCATTGTATAAATTAATAGTCATGTTCAAAAAAAAGAAAACATAAAAAAATAAAAAAATTCAACCATTTTTTACCATGTTTTCCTGCCAGTTGGCACTGAGAGTGACTGACACTGGATGGATAGAAACAAAAAATACTACATAGCCTAGATATATGTGTGTGTGTGTGTGTGTGTGTGTGTATAAAGCCTGTATAAATGACAATAAAATAAAATAATGGAAAAAAAAATACTTTCTCTTTTCTGTGTGCGTTCATACATTGTATACATTTTTGGCATATCTGGCGGTTGGCATTAGAAGTTATATAACTAATAACAGTGGCATATGAGAAGTTTAATAACTGATTTTTTTTTTTTTTTTTTTTTTAAGGTGCCTTTTTCGAAGCTGCTGAAAAAAAAAAGGTGGCTGAATTTTGTTGTTCTTATTTAGAAAGCTGAAGCTTCTAGGCGTTCATTACTTTCACTCAATTTGATTATTTTTAGCATTCTTCTGCATGTAAAACTACAGTAACTCGCGGAGCTGGCGAGGGTTTTGAGAGAGCTAGTATCGTCAGCTATTTCTGCCTCCAGCCACTCGTTCCACGCGCAGATCACCGGGAGACGCGCGGCACGAGCGGATCCGTGCCCGTTAGATCCGGTGGGACAGATGGAGGACGCTCTGAACGCCAGGATCCCGCTGACTACACGACACGAACCGTCACTCCTGATTATCGCGATGCCTCCTCCGCCATCTGATCATCTCACACACGAGTCACACCTCGGGAAACAAGATAACATTTATCTGAAGGGAAGACAGCACAGAAGATGACTGACGCACACCGGTGTTCTCCTGATCTGATCACCAAAATCAAATCATTTATTTATTTGATTGTTTTCTGCATTGTGACAATTCATGAATATAACGCACATGAAGCACAGGCCAGAAAACCAGCACAAATACAATTCAGTACAATTCAGTATATCAATGTCAAGATTTTTCACATTCAATTTAGGAAACCTAGTTATTATTGTATTATCACATATACTGGCAATTGGATGGTGAAGATTTAAATGCATATAATTGTCCTGAAAATGTCACACACAAAAAAAACAGTGGTTCTAAAAATACATATTCTGCACCAAAATATTAATCCTTGAGTTTGAGGTAAACTTGAGCTGGGAATGTTCTTCTCTGGTTTCTCCTCCATTCACTCACATTATTTACACCTGCATTTAAGACTTGAGTATTTGAATTGCATATACAATTTCTATTCATTGGATTATGCCGTTATAACTTTGGGCAATAAACGTATTAATGACTTTTATTTGTCATTCTTACATAAATGAAACAGAAACAGGTGATTTCTGCACCAGTGTGAGTCATTTAATTACATTTTTATACATTTTGTTTTTTAATGTTTTTGTCATATTTATTATTGATTTGTTTTTCTGTACAATTTCTATGCTCAGTCATTTTTATTTCAGTTTTAGAGTTAAGTACCTCAGGTTAAACGAAATGAAAGAGAGATTTAGAAAATAAAATGCATTTTTTTTTTAAAAAAATGCATATAAAAATATACAAATTATACAAAGAAATATATTTATATAAAATACGTTTATAAAAAAAAAAAAAAAACATTGCATAGTTTATTACTAATCTGACTTTATGCATGACTAACAAACATGCATCTCATTGAGTTTATTGGGTAGTTAATGTTATACTGTTTAGGCCTAAATCTTTTCAGTATCCAGCCGTATTTCCCTTGGACTCAGTTATAGATCAAATGGTCTGATCTCTTGAGATGTCACAGAGGTTTCTTCTCTGAGCTGGAGCGAGACGTGCTGACGCTGGAAGGAGCCGTCCAGTGTCTCGTCCGCTGTCTCTGGACTATATTCATGCTGTTGTTGTTGCCGATCTGAACTCCGTAGACGTTGGACATGGTGATGTGAGTTCGGCCTGAGAGGAGAGCAGAAAGAGCAGATCAGATCGGTCACCTCCATCAGCTCCATCTAGTGACAGATCTGGGACTTCTGACCATAAAGGCTTTCTTTTTTAGTTTTTTTTTTTTGCAAATAAAGGGAACTGCTGTTAGCTTAGAAGTACGATAAGGGGAAATGTTATTTTTTTTAGAACAAAGAAGTACACTAGTTGTGAAAGCCGGTTTCTGCATGGAGTGAAACATTGTAAAAAGTAATTGTTCTTAGGATTCTGAGTTCACATCCTTTCAGGGATATAAAGTAAAAAAAAAACTGACCTGGTGTTGAAATCTGGCGCTGAAAGAGAAACACACCGCAGGACGTTAGGACAGGAGCGCTCATTGATAGGAAATTTGTTTGTTTGTTTGTTTGTTTGTTTGTTTGTTTCAGACCTGTGTTGTTCTGCCAGACATCACCGGCGGAGCAGCACGAGGAGATGCTTCTGTGAACTCATCTCTGGAGCTCAGATCACCTTTCTTTGAGGACTTTGTGAAACCAGCAGCGGTTTCCTGACAGATAACGTCTTTAATTTAATATTTCTATACGATAGCAGCTTTAGTTAGAAATACAACTGTATACAATTTAAATGAGTATAAAATGTAAACAAGACATACTTATGTTGATTAAATGCTTTTATTTAGCTGTGATTTGAATGATTTTGATGGAGGTATAACTGACCTGTTTGGGAAGTGGTCCAGTGACGCAGGACGAAACCTGAGGCTGTGCTTCTGAAACATGAAGAGGATCAAGAAATCAAGAATAATATTTATTCTGAGAGCCAAAATGAGACAGGTTTGACTTCCAAAAATAATACAGTAGAGCAGGACGTCGTTTATTTGTTGGGTGTAAAATTGTGTTAGGCGTAAGTTACTTTAAAATGAATGCATTACAGTATTGTGTTACTCCATAAAATGTAACTAATTGCATTTCTTAGTTAATTTGACATAAATTAATAAATTACATTTAGTGCTGCCAAACCACATACAAAATACGTTTTTGTCTGCATAATTTACGTGTTTTCTGTTTATATTTATTATGTATATATACATACATAGATAGATATATATATAGATACACATATACAGTACATATTTTGAAAATAGTAACTACGTCTATAATTTATATCATAAATATATTTAATAAATGGACATAACATATTTATTCTGAAGTATATACATGCATGTGTGTGCTCATATATATATTATAATATAATATATATAGTAATATATAGTAATATATATAATATAGTATTACTACATGTGTGTGCTGTTTATTTATTATATATATATTATATATCTATATATACAAACTTTTATTTTGGATGTGATTAATCATGATTAATTAGTTTGACAGCACTATTTATGTTACTTTTGCATTATGTGTTTGAGCTGAGCTTGCTGATTTAATTTTAGTGATAAAAAAACAACACGGACACAGTGGAGACGAATAAAAAATAAAATAAAATGTTTTTAAATAAAAGTTTAATTTTAGTTAAACACAAGTTTTAGTAGTTTTCCTGTGCAATATTAAACTGAAACAAAATAATAGTTTTTTTTTTTTTTTTTTGCAAACAACAGAATTAAAATAATGCGTTATTTATCAAATAAAAAGCATACCATTGTGTGGTTTACGGCTGATCTGGATTGATTTCAAACCGGAACAAATGTCATCCTCCTGCTCATAGGAAAAGATAGTGTTAACTGAGGATAAAAATAAGGCTTAAAGAGTGTAAACTTTACTTTCAGCGTGCGATGGAAATGGTGAATAAGCACTGGTTAGAAACACAAAGACCGTACCAGCTGCTTCAGAACATCATGGACGGCATCATTGAGTCTGTGTCTGTGCATCTGAAAGATCTTCTCAGTCGCGTGAACACAGTCTGAAAGTATAATAGTGGGTTACAGATTCATCTGAATAGACTGCTTGAAACTAAAATCTGTTGATATTCGATGCGGTGACACAGTTGAGGGTTGGCGTCTCACCGAGGAAGGACGGTCTGCTTCTGGGCTCCTGATGCCAGCACTCGGTCATGAGCTGCCTCATCTCGTCCAGGCCTTTAACCCCGCGGGGGTCGATGGAGGTCAGGTCAGGTCTGTCCCCCAGAGGGATCCGGAAGCGCACGAGTGTGGACTGAGCTCCTGCGGGACAGACACGAGTGAGAGATGCTGCGGACGCCAGACAGAGATCACTGCGGGATGCTTACCTTCATACGGCTCCTTCCCTGTGACGATGGACCACAGCAGAACGCCGTAACTGCAGAGCAGACGTCACACTTTAGCACACACTACACCTTGTGTCACTTCATTCATGTGTGCCATCTGAATAAATATTCTGTGTTTTATATTGAAGATATCTTAGATGTGTGTACCGGCTCTTTAAGAATCGCGGCTGGGAAGAATACAGAAGTGAAGTTTCTTTAATTGTATTTGTTTAGTTTATCTCTGAGACATGATTAATGCAGTATATCAGACCAGAGTATGTGCACTGCTTTATTAGACACGGAGCGAGCAAAGCTGAAACTAAGATGTCATTTATTTTATTTGATTCATTTACTTTCCAGATTTTGTAAAATAACATTTTAAGAGACAACCATTTAGCCGAAATTGTAAATAAGTAAAAAAAACAACAAAAAAACTAAAATGTTTTTATTGCATGAATAGATGATCAAAATACAAATTGTGTGTATATATATATATATTTTTTTTTTTTTTTTTTTTTTCAGATAAAAAAAAATTCAAGCGATATAACAATTTAAATCTATATTTTTTTACACATTTGGGCCTTTTTTTTTTACACTTTCATCAATCAAGGATGCATTAAATTGATCAAAAGTGAGAGTAAAAACATTTAGAATGTTACAAAAATGAACAAAATTTATTTGAAATAGAAATCTTTTGTAACATTTAAAATGTTTTTGAGCTTTCTGTTCATCTGTGAATCCTGAAAAATAAAATACATCACAATTTCCACATAAATATTGTGCAGCACGACTGTGTTCAACATTGATAATAATCAGAAATGTTTCTTGAGCAGTAAATCATCATATTATTCTGATTTCTGAAGATCATGTGACACTGAAGACTGGAGGATTGATGCTGAAAATACAGCGGAGCATCACAGAAATACATTACACTTTAACACAGATTCACAGCATCTGTTTTACATTATAATTGTACTGTATTTCTGATCTGATGCATGCAGCCTGTGTGAGGTAAACCCATGAAACCCCATCTTCAGTGTGTGTGATGTGTCTGTGGTCACCTGTAGACGTCAGTGGCTTTGCTGGCTTTATGGTTGATGGACTGCAGCGCTTCAGGAGGCATGTAGCTCAGCGTTCCTCCATCATCATCCTCATTCTCTCGGCATCTAGAAACGCTCCGAGCCACTCGAGACAGACCGAAATCTGTGAGCTGCGGGGAAAACAAAGCAAGGGTGAATTAAAGTCTCAATGCATTATGCCTGTTTCACACTCAAAGGGCGCTGACAATCGTGATTATACACATTTTTCAAGCAATAACCTGATATGGACACAGATTTTAATATTTTCAACAGTAGCTCTGTGAATTTAACGACGGATGTGTTTTTTAGCAATGCAACACGATCAACTTTTAAAGATTTATTTGGGGGGTGAACCGTCCCTTTAAGACAGTTTCCGTTTCTGTAAGAAAGGTCAAAAGGTCTCATTCCTGGAGGAGTCTGTTTTACGTCTTCGTCTTGGTCTCGTGATCATCTTGTGAGAGTCTGTCTGGACCTGGAGGGGTTTCTCCCGCTCAAGGAGTGAACTACACTCGCTCTTTGTGTTAAAGCGGAGTGGAGGAGCACCACAGAAGATGGTTTGTGGGGATATTCCCAGATGTAATGACTCTCGATGAGCTTCAACACTGAAAGAGCTGCAGATCCACACAGAAAACAAGGAAGTGGTTCACAGTAGCTTAGATTCAACCGCACAATCTATTAATAATCAAACCCAGTAGCCTTCAAGTAAACACGTCAATGAAATCATTTGACCTCGATTACATTTGGATCCAACTGAAGACAGAAGTGTAGAGCTGAGAGAATTCATTTGATCCAAATAAAGACCAAAGTGTATTAAAAATGGATGGAATTGTTTGCTTTGATTTAAACAGTAAATCTCTGTTGTGCAGCGATTGTTATTGAATTTAATTACGAATAAGAGGATTAATTAAATGGTAAAAAAAAAAACATTGCTTTTTTTTATATTTAATCATAAAGCAGAATCCATAACAATTAACACTGACGACTCAGGAAATAGTTCCCCCTCAAGGGAACTTCGAACTGCGTCCTCTGAAGGGACACTATGGGGAACACCTCGTCGTGACCCGTGTCTGAAGCATACTTTGAAAAAACGCCAACTCGTTGGCCGGTGACAGCGTCTGACGTCACTACCGGCGCGACTATAAATAAGCGACCGGAGAGCACATCATTTATCTTCTTCGTCTTCATTTGACTGTTTTGTTTGAAGTGTGCGTTTGAGAAACGACCACGGTAAGAGCGATCTTTACTTTTGTTATCATGGCTTCCACTAGCAAGGTGTTTAGGCAGTGCGTGCATCCGTGTCAGCGTTATTTGACACCGGATGACACACACAGTCTTTGCGTTTTTTGTTTGGGCGAAGAGCACGCGCGCGATGTCCTTGAGGGGGCGATTTGCGTGCACTGTGAGCGTTTTTCCATGAAAAAGCTCCGCTCTCGTTTGTCTCTCTTTTCGAGGAAAGAGGGACAGCCATCTGTCTCCCGCGGCTCAGGACCCGCCGCTGTTGAGGCACGGAGGAGAATGAGCTCGTGGGGATCACAGGTGGACCTCGTTGAAGAGTTTAGAGAGGGACTTTCTCTTTCTCGCTCTTCGGCGGCGGACGAGAATGAACTTCAGGAGGAAGACGTGTTATCATTAACCCTTTCTGATACTGAAGTTAGTGCTCTGCTGGGTTCTACCCAGGAAGAGCAGGAGATGTCTGAGGATGGCGAAGAAGCTGAGGCTGAGCCTTCTCAATCCTCCTGCCCTGCGTATGAGGAGCTGTTAGAGGTTATGGATCGTGCCACAGCAAAGTTAAACTTGCCATGGAAACGTACCAGCAAAATAACGCCGCGAGGTCGCCTTGATGAGCGTTATTTATCTGACCATAGCCCTCCAGCCCAGGTGAGCCTTCCATTCTTGCCTGATTTACATGCGGAAATCGAGAAAGAATGGAAGAGGCCATTTTCTTCTCGCATCCATCGGTTTCAGCATACGAGTTATGCTAACATCGAGGGCATGCGCGAAAATGGCTATGAGAAGATGCCCCCTGTAGAAGAGACGCTGGCTAGCTATCTCTCTGTGGGGGAAACATCCTCTCTTAAATCTCCCTCTTTGCCATCTAAGCCCCTCCAGGATACATCCCGTTTAAATGGCAAAGCATACGCAGCAGCAGGTCAGGCTGTGGCTTCATTGCACACTATGGCGGTGCTTCAGGCTTACCAGGCTGACCTGCTGAGGGACCTGGATAAAGGCGAGGGCCTTTCAGCTGATCAGGTGGCCGAGCTGCGCCGCACCACAGACCTCTCTCTCCGTGCTACCAAGCAGGCCGCCTCCGCCATGGGTAGGTCTATGGCTGCCATGGTAGTAACGGAGAGACATCTGTGGGTGAACCTGGCAGACATCGGGAAGAAAGAAAGGGGCTTTCTTCTTGATGCTCCGGTCTCGCCTTCTGAGCTTTTCGGTACCTCCGTCGAGATGGTGGTTGAAAAGTTCAGGGAGGCAAGGGCGCGCTCAGCTGCTTTTAAAACCTTCATTCCACGAAGGTCCAGGTCCGAGCCCGAACAACATAGGGGTCCTGGCCCGTCTCGTTCTGAGGATCAAAGACGGGCGCAGAAGGCTAGTGTCGCGGCTCGCGCTCCTCCCCCGCCTATGGGCAGGGGCAAGAGGAATCGTGGGTCGCGAGGAGGTAAGCAGGACCTGAGGGATGTGATTCAGACGAGGCAGCGTTCTCGTCCGAATCAGAGCGATACCTAGAGCGAACAGTAACTGTTTTTTATGTTTAACTTCTGCTCTTTTCCTCCCTTGCCTGAATTCCCCTGCGACCACCAGCTCTCCACCTGATCGAGGTTAGGTGGGGGAGAATTTCTCTCATAACAGTCTCATATGCTGGACCTATGATGTTTTTGGTTGGTTCTATATTCATAGTAACCACCTTACTGATGGTCCGGACTATAAGGAGGCGCCCTGTGAGCAGGGTTCCACTACAGGAGGATGGGTGAGTAAAAAAAAATGTAACCCTTTTTCTGTATATACTTATGAGTTGAATTGCTGGTGGTCATATGTCTACTAACTTTCTAAGTGAGTCTCTTTTACAGTGCTCAGTCATGGCATCTAATAACACCCGTCAGCACCGTCCTTCCGGCCTCGTGCTCTGGTATTAGGCGGCCGAGATCACGGGCTTCTGTGGGAGCCTCGCTGATCATCAGAACTGGCACGGCACTGCAGGAGATTTCATGAATGTTGGCCAGGTCACCCTGAGGGGCCTCCTGACCGCTTATATAAACACCTCTGCGATGCTTAGGAACCTGTAGGTACGCACGCTACATTCTGTGTACTTCTTAAAGTGGTAAGTGTGCACGCAAGTCTCTGCACACTTTTCTAAAATCCTGTATGGTAAGGGTTACGCGCTCAGCTTCGTTCCCTTTTTGAGATGTTTAGACTTTGGTTCCTTTGGCTCTTTTCAGCCGGAGTGCATTTGTTTACACTCAAGCATTGCTTCCCTCATCAAGGGATATTGGAGCGGTTCTCGCAGTAATTTTAACCACGGGCCCCTTTTTCCAAAAAAAGAAGGGTCACGTGTTATTACGCTACTCTGAATTCAGAGTTCCTCTCGTTTGACAGTGTTCTCTGCTTTCCCCCTTCAGAGTGCCACGAGAACCCCTCCCTAGAACAGTATTTTAAAATCCATACTATGGTAAGTGTGCACGTGTACTCTTTGCACACTTTCTGAAATCCACTCTGTGGTAAGTTCGCACGCTAAGGCTCTGCGTTCTTTCTAAAAATCCTTTATGGTAAGGGCTTCGCGCGGTGGCTTCGTGCCCTTTCTTGAGTTGGTGTAAAGCCCCGTTCATCTTGGGCGCCACTCCATTCAGGTATCCTTGAATACCTATCTAGCAGGGGTTTGCTACCAGGGTTCTGTTGAGACAGCTCCTTCGAAAAATTTTTGCAAGAGCAAGCGGTAGCCCCTGTGTGACAGGCAAGACCTTGTATAATACTGGTTTCTTAGCCGTATCCCTTTAAAGGAATCCTTCCTATTCCAAGCCTTTAAGCTCTACCCTGGGTCGAGGCCCTGATCAATTAAATTGGGTATGTAGCTTAGGCCTTTGGCCGTAAGGGATAGTGTCACAGACAGCTGTCTAAACGTCCTAGGGGCAACTCCCATAAGAATGGTAGAGTTGGTACTTAGTGTTCGCCATGGTCTGGCCTGCGCTCCCCTCAGCATGGCGGCGTGGGTATACTGTTCCCCATAGTGTCCCTTCAGAGGACGCAGTTCGAAGTTCCCTTGAGGGGGAACGTCTCAGGTTACGAATGTAACCATGGTTCCCTGAGAGGGAACGAGACACTGCGTCCTCTAGATCCCTTGCCATGCTTCGGACGCAAGCTTCACGAAGAAGATAAATGACGTGCTCTCCGGTCGCTTATTTATAGTCGCGCCGGTAGTGACGTCAGACGCTGTCACCGGCCAACGAGTTGGCATTTTTTCAAAGTATGCTTCAGACACGGGTCACGACGAGGTGTTCCCCATAGTGTCCCTTCAGAGGACGCAGTGTCTCGTTTCCTCTCAGGGAACCATGGTTACATTCGTAACCTGAGACGTTTTGACTACTGTATAGAAACTATGTAACGATGTGAGAGTGTGTCTGGATGTGAACTGGCCTTGGCTCGGAGGCTGTCGTCCAGCAGCACGTTACTGGGCTTCAGGTCCAGATGCAGGAGCGGAGGAGACAGATGATGGAGGAAGTTCATGCCCAGGCTGATCTCGTGGGCCATGCGGAAGGTCAAAGGCCACGGCGGCGGCCCGGCCAGCGTCTGCAGCAGATCGGCCACCGAACCCTTGGGCATGAACTCCATCACCAGCCCCGACTGCAGCCGCTCGCCGTCCACACGGCCCTCGTACAGACCCAAGATCCTGATCACGTTAGGATTCCCTCCCTGGAACATCAGGTGCGCTTCCCTCTGGATGGAGGACGCCGAGCTCCTTCAGGAGGAGAAACAAACCAGGCCACATCTTTCTTCATGAAAATACAGTAATGCTCATACATGTACACACACACACACACAAGTCTGCCATGGTGACCCAGTTTCTGCCAAAACACTGCTTTCACTACACTACAACTCTCCCAACACATGTCACATCACGTGTGTATCATTGCTCTTTTATTGATTTTGATTGCTTCTGTTGTCCTCATTTGTAAATCTCTCTGTATAAGTGTCTGCTAAATGACTGAATATACAGGTAAATGGAAATGGAACAGTTTTCACTTTTACATTGCTTGTAAATTTCACAAATAATTAAAAAGAACTAAATGTGACATTTTATTTGAAAATTCCTGAAATATTACATACTTTTGTTTATTTATTTATTCCAAAATATGTGTTTTATATTGTAAAATATATATATATATATATATATATATATATATATATATATATATATATATATATATATATATATATATATATATATATTTGTGAAGTTGTAAATGAAATAAAGATTACTGGAGTGCCTTTTACAAGAAAATACACTATTTCAGTCTTCTTAATAATACTACACAATTTTACATCCAGTTCAAGTTACTGGTATTTGTGAAATTTATTAGCAATTTCGTAGAAAAAATTAATATAATAAATTAATTTTATTTATTTTTTTTATTTTTTTACAGTGAGTGTACTTTTTAAATATGAAACACTCACACATGTCAGTTATTAGTATGCTATGGACAACACAATACAACTCATCAAGAGTGGAAACAAACTCCAAGCTACAGTTCTGGACAAAATAAACTAAATGTTACTCTCTTCATTGAAAGTGTCGTGACACAGAGCTCTATCTGTCCTAATGTTCTGGCTCTCGGTCTGGTTTTACTGTGCTCACGTGATACAGACAACTTCCCAGTGTCTCAACTTGCCCCCACCTCTCCATTTAACACAATGATCAAAATCATAAAGAATGAGCGCATCTCCTTCTACCTGAAGAACAAGTTAACGCACTGTACAATATTAAGATTGGACTGGGCTGTGTAAGCTGTGGTTATCAAGGCAAGCATGTAAGGATGTCCCCGTGCTGTAATTACCCGTGTTTATAATGTAATAACTTTATGGCCACGTCCATCCCCAGGGTCTTGTGCTTGGCCCGGTAGATCTGACCGAATCCGCCGGTTCCGACGCTCCTCCAGCCCTGCAGACATTCATCCCGGATCACCTTGAACCTGATGCACAGAGATTCGTCCATCTCCTCACCGAGCGTCTGATCTACTCAACTACTCAACCGGAGAGCGCTCAAATCGATCATATTCCGTCTGAGTCCGTCCGTTCCTCCGAGTTCCTCGTTAATGGCGACGCTTCCACATCGAGAAGCTCGTTTCACTTCCCTATCACACCAGCGCTTCAGGCGCATCGAGAAGAAGAAGAACACAACACTGCGTCGTTCTCACCTTCCCTCCTTCTCAAATCATATTTATTGGCACACAATGTCAGTCAGTCAAAGGAAAACATGTTCCAAGCGCGTTTTTGCTGACGTTGAGCGATTAAACTCTATTTTTGAATGAACGTTCCAAACGTTTTCTTTGTTTTAAGAGCAAACGTCAACAGAAAGTTCCATTTGATAATCTCCAAACATGGACTGAAATATAATAATAATTCTGAAGCAGCTGAAAACTAGAAATAACACTTTGAAAGAAACGTTCTTTGTGTAGCTATTATTTGATAAAGTTATTAAATGTTATTTCCGAATGCTCGCTGAAAGTTAAAATCATTAAATGTTTCGAAAACATGTTATGTTCGGGTCATGTTAGAGAAACATTAATGTTGTTTTCGAACCACTTCGAACTGATTATAAACAACGAATGTTTCAAATAATGTTCCATAAACATTATTTTCTTTCTGATGTTTTGGGAACATTGTTAAAGACCAGATAGCTCGGAATAAACAGTCTTTTCCTGGAAGAATGTGGAGGTTTCTGAGAACATTCCCAGATAGTTGTCGTCCGTTTTTATAGGGTTTCCAACCCCACCATTTACTTTTTCACTCATAATTTATTTTTAAATTAAAAATAGGAAAAATAACAGTGTTTCACTTATATGTTTTTAATGTCATCCTAAAGTAGCCTAAGTCGACGTGTTCTTCAAGAAAATTATACATTCAGTAGTAGTCTATACAAGATTGAATAATAAATGTCCCCATTATTAAAATAGACTTGTATATATTTTTGCTGCTGACTGTAAGCGGATGTTGCTGTTTTACGTCAGTGGAAATTCCCACACTATGTGACAGTGACACAAATAGCAAAATAAAGTCTGCGTTATCATGGTTTTCACTCATATTCAAGGATTCTGTTTCATTGTGTGTTTTTAACTCATTTCCGATCAAAGGTCATGTGTTTCTGCGTCTTATATCGGGAGATGAATGAGAACAAATATTAAGCGCTTGAGCAGATTCTGGAGGCGCGTTCTTTGTGTTCGTTACGGTAGACGCGACGTTTCCCTTTGGTTTCACTTTATTCACAATCATCATGAGCAGATCAAAATGCGGGCTGACGAGTCTCGCGAAACCACTGGTGATTTCTAAACCAGAAGAAGCCTTTTATAATCGAGCAGGACTAAAATTTGACTGAATCCGGATCGTCGCAGAAGAGCGTTCAGACTCGCTTCGGATTGTTTATCGCGAACGCTTCGTAAACAGACGCAAGAGCGCAGTTTAAAGTTCACGCGATTATGGTAAGAACGCAACTTTACTGTCGGTCCTACATATCGTATACACATTTCTGTTTTGTTCTTGTGTTTTTTTTTATTGAGACTTCCCTGGAAATCTGTTTCGCCTGAATCTCTTTTTTAGTCACATCTAGAACATTTTGGAACCGGTTGATCTTTAATCGTTCGACCGATTTTGATTGCGAAACACTTGCGAATGTTACGTGATTACATTTGTTCTAAGCACATTTGACGCCGTTCCCATTAAGGTTTATACTTTTAAAAAATTACAGTGTTTTGATGTTTTAAAGCCATTTTTCTTTGTTGTTTGAACGTTAGCAGAAGTGGAATGTTCAATTCGTTTTCCAGACATTATGGGAACATTCTACTTTTGAATGTTCTCTTAACCAATCGTTACTGTTTTAAACAATTGTATACCAAACACACTTTCTTTGTTACATCCACGTGTCAAATCACTAACACTTTATATTAAGGTGTCCTTAACTCCCCGTTACATATCCCATGCAAAAAAAACAAAAAAAGAATAATGATAAAACGGTAGCCTAATTTGTAGTAAATACATAGTGTTTTTGAAGTGCATTATACTGTATTATAATAATTACAACACTTTGTTAATGAATGCTACAGCACACTGAATTATTAACAATGGTGAACTGATCAACTGTAATAAATACTGTCTTATACTTTAGGTTTTACTATAGTAAATTGTAGTGTATTGTAGTATAATATATCCATAGTCTTAAAAAACATAATTCAGTATTGGCTGATGTAATTAGTTTATATTTCTGTAGTTGTTATTTTACAACAGCAACTATAACAACCACAACTAATTAATTCAAGTACTTTACTATAGTATGCTTCAAAAACACTATACTTACTATAAATTACTATATTATTGTTTAATGTGGGATGTACTTACTATTATGATATCAATAAATGATGCATAATTATATGCAAGTATTCCTAAGCCAACCCTGTTCCCAACCCTCACATACAGTAAGTACAAGTAGTTAATTAATATTATTTGAGTGTATAATTACACTCTAACAAGGACACCTTCAAATAAACCTTATTTTTGAGAAAAGAAAACAGCAGATTATGCCAAACACGAATAATACTCGAATAAATATGTTCTGAGAGCATTTTGCTAACGTTCCCATTACGTTCTAAAAAGGTTTTCTTGGTTGTTTGAACATTAGTGAAAATGGAATGTTCAACTTGACTGTTTCCGAACATTAATGGGAACGATACTTTTGAATGTTCTCTAAACCACCTGCAACTTTTTAGTAGTAAAAACAAACAAACACACACACACACACACACACACACACATTAGACGTGCAAATAAAAAACATTCCATGAATGATGTACAATGTTTTGAGCTAACATTTTAAGGATGTTATTAAAGACCACATCGCTTTGAATGAATATGCTGAGATTGTTCCTGTTTTAGACATTTGTATACAAAGGGTTTTCAAACACCTTTTCTTTGTTACATTCACTTCTCAAATCTCTCGCTCAGATTTTAATAGCTGAATACAAATAAAGTGAATAAAATGAATCTGCGAGTGGCGAAGCCTTTGGTAGCAAATAAACTACAAACAGAGGTTTATATTCCAGTCTGAATCCCGTGTTGTCTCAGGATCGTTCCTACAGTGCTGAATCATAAGCGTGTTGTCTCGTCCAGTGAGGTGCGTCATGGCTCTCTCAGGTCTCACACTGGCCGGCTGTGGATCTCAGCGGATGGAGCAGGAGGTGGAGGACGAGTTCACCTGTGCAGGTGTGTTGAGGGGGGTGTTGCTGGCGCTGCAGCCCTCCGTCGAGCGAGTGTTTGGGGTGAAGCTGAGTGTGGGAGGAGAGGATGGTCCGTCTGCACAGAGCGGTCAGATCTGGCTCCAGCTGCGAGGGACTGCAGGAGACGTGCAGGCAGCTAAGGTGAAGAACAAGCCTACACTGTGAAGTTACATCTAACTGCATCACATTGCATGTCTGTAAACTACACCATCAATGAATGTGCAACACACACTACTGTAGTTCTAGTTCATTTCCTCTCATCACAGATGCATGTAATGGTTTATGGATTCAAAAGCCACAGTTATAACACATATGTTTCCTATTAAAATTGTTGAGGGTTTACTCACCTTATATGTTTATTTGCGACTCGTAGCTTTTTGTGAAAGGGGTCGTCAATCAGGAAGCTCAGCAAGAGATCCATTTCCCTGAAGTGCTTCACTGTGTCTTCTGTGGAGCTAAAGGGCTGTTTCTGGATTGCCTGATTAAAAATACCTCTGCTCAAATAGTGGTGAGTTGAGTTTTTTTCTAAACGTCATTTGTGCTAATCCAGTGTTTTGTAGTACAGGAGCAGGTCTATTATATGATGCTGTACTACAACCTTTGGTACAGATTATATCACTGAATGTGTTTATGTTTTATATGCATACAGTTATTTTCCTGGTGCACAGCACTAAAACCTTACAGCCAAACATGATTTGCATATTTTCATCCAAACATGATTCTACCACCTTTGTTAGTAGTAACGAAGAAAACAGAAGGTGATACAAAATGTCATACACACTACATGGGCCTCTAAGATAAATAAAAATGCATAAAATACAATATAAAGATTACATTAGAAACTAAATAAAAATGCATGATAAGTGTAGCATGAGAAACAAAACAATGCATAAAAAGCAAGATAAATGTTATCTTATATTAATGATATACAAATGCATAAAACGCTAGATCAATGTTGCATAAAAAAGCATAAAAAACTAAAGTTACCTGAGATACTGTACAAAAGTCAAATGCAAGATAAAGTACACAAGTCAAATGTAACCTGAGAATCAAAAGAAAATACAAAAAATGCAATAGAAGGTAACATGAAAATCCAAACAAACTGTATAAAATGGCAAATAAATGTTACATTACAAAAATGTAAGATAAATGATACTATAAAACATACTTGTGCTTTCTCTATTCTGTTCTGATGATTAAAACAGTTTTTTTTGTTTGTTTGTTTTATAAAACTAACTTGTGCATTAGGTGCACTTTTCAAACCTGTTCCTAAGTTTAATCCCTGATTTGTAAGGTTGATGCACTGTTTTACTGTACCATAGTTTATCCCGTTGTGAAGTAGCATGCATGTGTCGATCCAGCTCCTGAACATTGCATGACTAAATCTCTCCTGCAGGTGAGGTCTCAAGGCATCGTCTCCATGACCGGTCTGGCAGAACCTGTGGTGAAAGCCTATTCTCTTATTACTGACCTGGTGGAGAAGTACAAGAGCAGCCAGGGACGGCGCTCCGAGGCTGGACTCGAATCCCTGGAGTCACGTCGGGCCTTCAAAGCCATCGTGGAGAGTCTGGAGGACCAGCACACCCTGGACCTGCTGGTGTTACCTGTGCTGGTGAAAGAGGTCCTGCTGGATTTGGTGAAGCAGTCCGGATTGGACTCGCATGCAAAACGGGAACAAGAGGCTCCAGTCCCAGTTGAAGTCAATGGAGCATGGGATATGCAAAGACCTGTTGGGGAAATAGTTTCTGGAGCCTCTGGAGGATCGAATCGTAACGCAGAGAACTCACATTCCCAGCAGCCTCATCTTGTCCCACAATCCTCACACAGAAATACCAGCACGAATGATTTCAACAGCCAATCCTACACTCCGTTTTCAACACACTTTGAGATCCCAGAGTCTCCAGAACCAAGTTTGCCACAAAAACACGAACCCGAGACGCCACCTCAGGACACGGTCTCGTTGCCCGCAGGGAGCAGAGAAGATTTTGACCACCTTCTCAAGTTCTTCACAGCCATGGGATTTGCCGATGAGGTGGTGCAAGCCGTTCTAACTCGAACCGGCCCTAAAGAAGCCTCACAACTTCTGGATTTGATCCAGCAGGAGCAGGAGAAAACCTTCCAGCGAAACAACAGCTGTGAGTCCCAGAATATGGCGGGAGTTGGTGGAGAAATGCAGGAGGCTCTTCAGATACTAGAGGACAGTAAAGGAAAAGAGGGAGACTTTGTCTTGGACGTGTTGAAGAAGGCCGCGGCTACTTGTGGCTACACCGAGGAGAGAGTAATGGAACTGTTCATCAATCTACCCGAGCTCCAGCCCCACGAGCTGCTCCTGCAGCTGCAGAAAGAAGGAGAGGTGAACCGGACAAGAGGAGGCAGCAGAACAGCTGATCAGAACATTGCTCCAGATCTCAACACTGGAAGCAGAAACTCAGAAACGAGGAACGCATCTAAACCAGTGAACATTAACGGCAGGCCTCCACCGGTGAGAGGACCGCCGCAGATGACATACTCCTTTGAAACCTTGGACTCTGAAGTGCACCCAGTGGCTTCACCCATCCGGTCAACTCCACGGACCTTCGATATCAGTTCGCCAGACATCTCCAACCAATCCGCTGTGTCCAAACCTAACCAGGGCAGACCGGGAGCGGCGTCTGTGGTCACAGGGCCTCAGCGGTTCCTCGAGAGCCTCAAGACGCCCTTCAAACTGCAGCTGTCAGACGAGCCGGGTGACCACATGCTGCGTCAGATCATCGTCGATGGGAGCAATGTCGCAATGAGGTCAGAATCACAGTATGATGAACTCGTGAAGGTCAGAATGAGAACAGAGAGGGTGTGTCTCGGTCGACTCCCTAATTCTCACAAAACACAGCATCTGCATCTCTGTCTTTCAGCAGTCCGTCTCTATTGTGCTTAAAACATAGCTAGTATTGATCCGAATTTAACACTTAGTGACTGATATCTTTTGGCATTGTCACTTTTTATCTGCTGGAATAATTGCTACAGTGAAAAAACTAGTGTCATGAAAAAAATCCTCCATCAAATTAGAGTTAAAGGATTTTGGATTTCTCTTTTTATCAGTTCAAAAATCAGAAAATGCTGTCAACAAACAAATAAACCTGTAAATGTTGGTGTATGTAAGTGCTGCTGAAGTAGAGATAAAAACTCAAACAGCCTTTAGAGATACAGTATGTCCTGTAATTGACGTCTATAGGCAAAACAGATAAAATGCATTAATAAAACCAGGCAAATGATAAATCAACAATCGCCTCAGTAAAAACATTCAGAGCACAGAGAGGAATAAAACTGCTAAGTTTGGTGCATGCAACTGTTGCTGAAGTGGAGAAAGAAACTTGAGAAAACACCTTTAAAGATATGTTTTATATTAGAAATCTGCAGACGCTTATGGATAACGTGCAATAAAATAAACACTTAAGTGTTTCTTTCCTTTAGCCTGAAAGAAGACATGTTATGGAAGCAAAATAGTACAAAATGAAAATGTGAAAAATTGGTTAAAGTTTACACTTAAAACAAGAAGAAGAAAAAAACTGGGTTTATGGGATTAGAAAAATACACGCTCTCTCTTTTGATTATTTTTCTGACCACTACTTCTCTGATATCTTATTTTAGGCACAAATAGACTTAATTTTCATAATTTTCTCAAAATACAAACCTCTTATCATTTGTTATTTTGCATTTCTCCACTAAATGCATCTCGAGTTAAGAGTGTTTAGATATTTGTGCTGGAAGATAAAAAGAAAATACAGAGTAAATGTCTTGTCAGATAATATGGTGAGCAGTCAGGGATGCTTTGCGAGTGCATTTAAGTCAGTTTCTGGGTGTTAAAAGTTTCAGAGCACTAGTTCTGGATTGATTTTGACATTATCTGACATGAGCTAGTGAATGAAACGAAGCACACCCAGAGTAAAGAGTATAATCTGATGCCTGTCCTCCGCAGTCACGGTTTGGGGGTGTTCTTCTCCTGTCGAGGCATCGCTCTGGCAGTGCAGCAGTTTTGGGCGAGAGGTCATCGTGAGATCACCGTGTTCGTCCCTCAGTGGAGGCAGAAGAACAACTCAAAGGTTAAAGGTGAAGCTCACTCTATGCCTTCACATCTCAGTGTGTTGTGACCGCAGCGAGTGTGTCATCATGTGGCTCTGTGTTTTCTGTAGAAAGGCAATACATGAATGAACTCTTCGATCTGGGTTTCCTCAAATACACTCCATCCAGAGAAGTCGAGGGCAAGAGAATCAACTCATATGACGACCGGTAATCAGTCACTCCATCTCAGATCAACACGTCTTAAGAAGGGTTAATGTTAAACTGTGTAGAAACTGTGTGTCCCTGCAGCACAGAAGCAGTCATCAGTAGCACAGGGATATTTGGGTCAAAATTATCAATTTTTCTTTGATGCCAAAAATCATTAGGATATTAAGTAAAGATCATGTTCCATGAAGATATTTTGTAAGTTTCTTACCATAAATATATCAAAACTTCATTTTTGATTAGTAATATATATTGCTAAGAACTTCATCTGAACAACTTTTAAAGATGATTTTTTCAATATTTAGATTTGTTTGCATCCCTCAGATTCCAGATTTTAAAATAGTTGTGTCTCAGCCAAACGTCGTCTGATCCTAACAAACCACACATCACTGGAAATATTGTTAATTCAGCTTTCAGATGATGCATAAGCGGAAAATTTACACTTATGGCTGGTTTTGTTCTCCACATTTTACAAGCAATTGATTATATAGAATCCTGAATATATTTTTGAATGCAGTAAGCTGTGATGAGAATCACACTGGACAGAAAGCAGTGTGTTTCGTTAGTTAATGCGTGATTGTTGGTCAGATTCATGCTGGAGCTGGCGCAGAAGACCAAAGGAGTGATTGTGACTAATGACAACCTGAGAGATCTGGTGGACGAGTCGCCCGCCTGGAGAGACATCATAAAGACAAGGTTTCTGAATTAGACTGATTGTTGTGATTGTTTTATGTGCAAAGCAAGGTCTTTGTATTTGAAGTGCCCCTGATGCACCTGAAATGATCCAGTCATGAAGGCAGCACTGGGTTTTGTCTGTGTGTATGGTTGTTTTATCTGATGGAAGTGTTGTTTCAGTTTGCTTCAGTACGTGTTTGCTGGAGATCTTTTCATGTTACCTGACGATCCTTTGGGCCGCGGTGGACCTCATCTGAGAGACTTCCTTCATAAACACAACAGGTGCTAACATTCACATCCCATCACTCTGTCTGTTTGATTAAATGCACTGCCGTTCAGAAGTTTGCAGCTGTTGTTAATTACTCTACAAACAAACACCTTTGTTTACGTTTGTGTGTTGCTCAGCATCCGATTGTTTGGGGAAAGAATACTGTTTCCATTACACTTTATTTGCTCTGTTATGAAGCAGTAAATATTCTAATGTTCTCTAAAATATGACAACAACAGTAACAGATAACATGTTGAACTCCCCTGTGTGTGTGTGTGTGTGTGTGTGTGTGTCTCACAGTAGTGTACCGGTTCCCAGCGGTCAGTCGTTCGCAGGTGTGTCTGCGTCCTTCTCTCCTCCGCGCACACACACTGAGCTGCTGCAGTACCGGGACTGGGCCCCGGGGGGTCACGGCAGGGGTCAGGGGTCAGGCAGGGGTCAGGAGGTCAGGGAGCGGACGGCGGAGGAGACGCTGAAGCTGCGGGAGAGTTTAGTGCAGATGTTTCCAGCTCAGGAGAGCGTGATCATCATGATCCTGCAGTGTCACCCGACCGTCAGAGACATCAGCCGCCTCACAGACCTCGTCCTGGAGCAGCAGGAGTAAACAACACCTGCATCTGAACTGTGCTCCAGACTAAACACAACACAAGATTTCCTCACCATCCCAGAACTGTCTTCAGTTCTAAATATAATGTATATATTCAACAAGTGTAAATTATGAATATACGGTGGGTGAGACGAGCTGCAAATTAAGAAAACATCTTCATCAGTTTGACACAAACTAATTAAGAAACTGTAAAACAAATGAAGATGCTTTCAGGTGTTGCAGGTGTTTTTTTTTTTTTTTTTTTTCAGCCATTGTATGTTGTATTAATTTTAACTTTTGTTCGACACACAGTTGTGCTTTTAGACGGTCTTAATTTGAAAGAGTTAACACTTGATGTTTTGTTGATAATATTTATTTCCACACGTTCTGTTCTTGATGTAAGGATTATAAAAAAGATGACGAGTGTAAGAGACCAAATCAGCCAAAGAATACGTCTTCATGAGTTTGGGTTTTCAGATTCGCTCTAATCTGGGATGTTTACATTTTTAATTTTTATACAGATGTTCATTAATGTGCTCTATTCTTATTAAACAGCTAAAGTAATCAGGTTGTCTGTAATCTCATGAATTTTATTTTTTGTATTATTATTATTTTTTTGCATTATCTGAGGTCATTAAACATGAGACTGATTTACTCAGTTTTACTTTCATAAAATTAGACGGTAAATTTGGACATCATTCCATTTATCAAGTACAAGTTAATCATACTAGTGATGATTATAAATATTCATGACCTCAGTGACAGAAGACAGAAATGTCATGATCCACACGACCAGAGAATGAGGATGTGGAAGTGTGTATAGGTGAACTAGCTCTCCATCGGGCAGGTCTGGACCATGTGTAGCGTACTAACGGTCAGCTTTAATGAAAACATGAAATCCCCTCCAGTCCTAACAACAGAAGAGACCACCTTTCCAAAAGTGATTCAGTTCCTGCCATTAACCGGGAGGAGAACTGGTTTTAACGTCTAGACGTGTTTGAAAGCTGTATATTTTAACCATATTCTCTCCTCTTTTGATTGGTCATCTGTCCTCGGGATGAGACTCGGCTACGAGATTAGACTTGATCTTAGTTCCTGTCCCGAGAGGGGTGACCCTTAAACCCTGTGGTCCGGTCGTTCAGATGATTACGAGATGGATCTGCTGGAGGTTTACGATCAGGGGTTGATTCCTGCTCTTCTCTGTTGTTCTTGGATCTAATGTGAGCTCTGAACTGAAGGAGTGGATGCTGAGTTGCCATATCCTTCATATTGATATTAATTATATTATCACATGATTTCCCGTTCGACTATTAATCAAGTTATGGAAAGAGTGAATTGTGTAATATCTTATGAGATATTAAAGAATCCTGCTTTATGCTATACTTCTCCTCTCTAAGATGATGACTTCATAGTGTGTGTGTAAGTGTGTAAGTGTGTTTGGAACCAGTCAGAATTTAGTTGACTTGTGCATTGGCGCAATTAGTATCCTCTTACACTATATATATTTCAATACATTCACATTTGTCACATCTGGAGAAAAAAAAAAAGTATTCGACAGCATGAAGTGAGGTGTGAGCAAATACGTAAAATACAATCACACCAATATGCGCGATCATTGAACTGATGTTGCAGCCATTGATGACCAGCTGGATTGTGAAATATTGATTATGCTTTGTTTTGTATGACACTGGATGCTTCATAAGAGTGTGTTTCACACAGATATGAAGAGAGGTTATGAGAGTCCAAGTGAATTCAAGACAAATTCTGAATGGTCCTGAAATGAAAGATTTTAGTGAAGCTGAGCCTCCTCATCACAAATAGTCAAAAATGTAGTTTGACTAAGTGTGAACTCTCTTTTCATGCTAATAATCACTCATTTTAGTTAGTGGACATGCTATGTCTGTCTGTCCCTATGTATACTGTCTTACCTTCATGTGTTAATAATTTATTCCTCTTTAAAGTTTCACGTTTTCTTGTTTTGGGTAGATTTTTGGGTTG
Source organism: Carassius auratus (assembly GCF_003368295.1). Lineage (NCBI taxonomy): Eukaryota > Metazoa > Chordata > Actinopteri > Cypriniformes > Cyprinidae > Carassius > Carassius auratus. Next base: position 700,192 of record NC_039249.1, read on the forward strand.
TCTGTCTGGCCTTATTAAACATTTAAGTATTCTTTATATTCTTTTATGTTTTTTTTTTTTTTGTTTGTTTGTTTGTTTGTTTGTTTTTCAGAATTATGTCTGTGAAGTGACTGGGCTTATCTGTTTTAAATTGACAAAATATAATTTTTAGCTTAAAGATCTTTATTTCAAGTCCTGAAGTATAACAGAGCCCGGAACATTACATGCAAATATATATATATATATATATATATATATATATATATATATATATATATATATATATATATATATATATATATATATATATATATATATATATATATATCAGAGGTGGGTAGTAACGAGTTACATTTACTTCGTTACATTTACTTGAGTAATTTTTCGGGGTAACGAATACTTTTCGGAGTATATTTAAAGATGGGTACTTTATACTCTTACTTGAGTACATTTTTTGGGAAAAATCTGTACTTTTACTTCGTTACTGTGGGCGACGCCCCTCTCGTTACTTTATCTTAATGCAATAAATGCTTTAGTTTATTCCAAACACGCCGTCTACTTTTCTCTGGACAATGAGCGATGCCCATTCGCGAATGATTCATTCTTTTGAGTCAACTCTGTTCAAAGGCTTGATCAAACCATTTGGCAAACGAGTGAATTGGTTCATGAATCAGTTTGATTGAGTCGTTCAGTTCCATGCTGCACGCGCTGAGCTCTGAAGCGGTTCACTCTGAGTTGTAACGTTTAAGAATATTAGCAGCGTTGAAAACGGGGCTATGGAACTGCACTGAATTGAAAGCTAATCTGCAAAGGCTATTCTTTGCTTGCGATGGAGATCCTTATTAGATGAACACAGCGTGTGCTGTCTACTGTTTAACAGGTAATAACTTGGGCTACATTCGATTACAGTACACGATACCACTGTGACATTAGTTTGTTGTACGTGTGTGGCTTATAACAGGTTGAATGCAGCTTCCAAAACACAAAGAATAGCCGATTAAGATTTTATTAATTTTAATACAATCACACCGGTGCGAGTACGTTCAGCAAGTCATATCATCAGCTGCTAAATTCAGATCTGTGATCGCTTGCTGGCGCTGAGCCAGAGACAGACGCGTTTTTACAGCGCTGCGCATTATAACCAATCACACACGGTTCTGTTGAGCTTTTGAATGCAATGGCCAATCAGAAGTGTTCCGATGAGTCATCGCTGAAATGCCGGTGCTTCCTTCACTCGCTCACTTACTGAATACCTCTTTCTGCCGAATTCTCTCGTCAGAAACAACAAAGTGCAGATGTGTGTACGAATCTATAATTAAGATATTGATTTCACAGTGTTAACAGTTTCAGTGATTTTAATGGTAGTTTCTGAGAGTGAATGAAATCTAGACTGTCAGTGAAAATTATGTTTAATAATGTAAATGTTATTTGCTCTCTTTCTGAACAATGAGAGATTAGTAGCAATATTTATATCACATTAATTTTCAATGTTAAATTCACATTTAATATAAAGTCAGTCATATTAAAAATATGTTATGGCATGACACCTATATTTGTTACTTAAATAAACAGACAGGGTTTTATAATAAATTACATAAATTGGATTAAAGGCTGATGAAATATATACATTTATACACACACACATACATTACATACATTTTTTGTCTATATATCTATATAAAAGTAGGCTCCGTATATATGACCCAAAGTAACTAGTAACTAACTACTTGAGTAGATTTTTTATCCGATACTCTTTTACTCTTACTCAAGTAACTATTCAAGACTAGTACTTTTACTTGAGTAAATATTTCTAGAATTACTTTTACTTTTACTTGAGTAAAGTTTTTGGGTACTCTACCCACCTCTGATATATATATATATATATATATATATATATATATATATATATATATATATATATATATATATATATATATATATATATTTTTTTTTTTTTTTTATAAAAATCATGCACACAATTAACTAACTCATTCTCTTGATTTATAAATCAAGCACACAGCTCAGTAAAACAGACACAAAGGTCTGAAAGAGACAGACAGAGACATGTCAGTCCCATTCAGTCACCAGCAGAGGTCACAGTGTAATGAAGCAGACAGATACATGCAGCAAAGCAGCACAGTGTTGGGGAGAGCAGGAGCTATGCAGGGACACACGTGGAAATGGATAACAATTTTTTTTTTACAAAATAGGAAATGAAAGAAAGTAGGACTAATGTTGCTGTCAGTAAAGACAGTGAAGTAAGGTGCATGCATGATATGTACTGTATTGTACTGTGGCCCTGGTGCAAGCGTAAAAATAAAAAATAAGTTCTATTTTTGGCAGATTTAAATGCCATTTCAGGCCAAAAGTGAAATTAATAATCCTCGGGCTAAATTCCATTCCATTCTATTTTATTTATAATTTTTTTTCTTAATAGTATGGTTAATTTTTGCTTGTTAGTACTATTTCTTATTAGTTGAAATGGATCTTCAAAGGCCAGCAGTGAAGACACTGGTTAGTAAAATGGGATTAAATGCATATTTCAAATATTTAATTATTGCATATAATAGACCCATATCCTGATTTTTATTCATTTTGAGGAACACTGAATCTGTTTTTCCACTGAGGTCTAGACAATTCGTATGAGTTAGCCCCCTCGTAACACATTGCTCGTGAGATGGTCATAGCAATGCAAAGATTTGATTTCAAGAACAGTATCATAGCTATTAAAATATTTCTTGTCATGAATTTAAATCTGTTTAATTATTACATTTCCAAAGTATAACCTTCGCACTGGAAACAATGTTGTCATTTTCATGCACACACACATAAAGATAAAAAGGTAAAGGCGACGGCGATCTTAATGATATAGCACCAGTAATTACAAACCAAGGTGTCCGATGTGCTTTACAACAATAATAATAAAAACTACAACACATTAGGCTACTAAAGAAATTAAAACAATAAAACAGTTAAATAACAACCATTTTCTGAAAGTTTGGGGCGTGTTGTGAGAAAACATCTGTTAAAATGAATTAAAGGCCTAAATATTTTCTTTATTTACAATAAACCTAAGTAGCATGTACAAATACCACTGTATTGTACAATTATGAAGCCATTTAAGTTAAAGGGTAGTTATCTTTTGTGTAACCCACAACATCTCGTCCTAAATTTTTTATTTTCCATAATAAATTTTGTGTGATTCACTTTGAGATCAACGTGAGTTTGAAACAGTGAGACGTAACGAAGCTTCGTTGGCTAAGATCACGTGACCTGGACGGTCTGACATTAAATCTGGCAGAGGAGACGAACAAAGCTGTAGTAGTTTCAGTCATTATTCATTGATATCTGAATACCAATGAAAGGGACACTAAATTGAATTCAGCGAGATCAGACGGGGATTTCTGAAGTAAGAAACATCGACACTGCTCTTTCATCTGTCACATCACATCTGATTTACAAATCAAATACACAAATGTGAAACCGACATCAGATACACATGTAAATCATCTTGTGAAGCGCTATAAAGCCTAACATGTGAAACATTATCTGTAACACTTTAGAATAGGTAACACTTGTTTACTGTTAACTATGACATTGCTCTCAATTAACCCTTAATTTGCTGCTTATTAATAGCTAGTGCGGTAGTTGTTAGGTTTAGGTATTGGGTAAGATTAGGGATGCAGAATAAGGTCAAGTAGAATAAGGGGTTAATAATAAAAATTCTTGATTAGCACTAATACATGGCTAATAATCTAGTAATATGCATGCTAATAAGCAACTTATAGGTGTCACCACATTATCATTAGAAGATCTACACATCTGAATTAAACTGATTATGTTCAGTCACATCAACATTTAAAAAAAATGTAAACACTTTATTATTATGAGTGCATTTATTTTCATAGTCTGGTGATGATAAAGTGTGTGTGTGTGTGTGTGTGTGTGACCCTGGATCACAAAACCAGTCATAAATGGAGTACCAGTGTAAATTTATCAAAATTGAGATTTATACATGATCTAAAGCTGAATAAATGATCTCTCCAGTGATGTGTGGTTTGTTCGGAGGATAATATTTGTCTGAGATTCAACTATTTGCAAATCTGGAATCTGAGGGAGCAAAAACATCTAAATATTGAGAAAATCCTCTTTAAAGTTGTTCAGATGAAGTTCTTAGCAATGAATATTACTAATCAAAAAATACGTTTTTATATATTTACAGTAGGACGTTTACTAAATATCTTCATGGAACATGATTATTATATCCTTATCTTATTAATATTTCCACACAGAGATGTGGGCTGTGTTTAAACCAGGTGTTTAGGGCGATGAGGACGAGTCTGAACTTTGATAAAGAATATCTCTCTGGATTTGAGACTTTAGTCTAAGCATCTTCACAGATCTTCTTTATTCACCAAGAGCTTGTAACACTCCAAAGAGAAAGGAACAGTTGAAATCACATCATATCATTGTGCTTGTCTTCAGTCTACTGTCCCTTCATAGAGCTACAAACACCTTTCTGTAGCCTGAATCTGGTGGTGGATGAATAGATGAACACAGTGTTATGGGTTTGAATGTGTTTGAACTCTGTGTGCCAGACATAAAGCTCTCTAAGCAAATGCTGCACATTTTGTAACTCTAAAACAAACACTAGTCAGTTTGAATGAAGATTTCTTTAAGCAACATCATGACAGAAAACAAGGCGATCTGAGGGGCGTTCTGTTCTCGCGCTGCTATTTATATATATATATGTAGAAAGGATATTTTCAAGGAAATGATTAATATCAATGTGTAAATAATTATTTTATTAGTACGTTTGATCTGCAGTATAGTATTGTAGTATTACATGGATTTATTTAAGTTTGTGTTTATTTCTGTATTCGCTGTATACACTTTTCCCCAGGTTTTGTCTTAAAGAGATAGATCACACAAAAGCATTTTGTTTTTCATCATTTTCCCTCACTTTATTTTTGTAAACATGACTTCAGCTCATTCTTCTGTGGAACATATAAGATCCCTTTTTTATCACACAATTGAAGTTAATGGGGTCCGATGGTGTTTGGGTCCCAACATTGATAACAAAAAAAACATATAAAATTAAGTGTATAATATAATATAATCGATAATATTATTAATATACAATTATTGTCTCAAATGAAGATTTAAAGCAACATTTCTTTTTAATTAATTATTATTATTATTTTTTTTTTTTGGTGACGTTCCCCTTTAAATATAAGCGTGATATCTGAATTGTCTGGCTGACTCACATTAGAAATCACATAATGTCCACTGACACACTTTGAATGTTATTTTCAATGTAAAAGAGATGTGTCACGATCAAACACCGAAACAGAGGACGACAGACTTATAAAACACCCGACGGTGGACAGATCTCACACAATCTCTCTCTCTCTCTCTCCTCACAGAGCAGATCATCTGTTCATCATGAGGACGGATTTCATCTGCACGCTGTTATCAGGTCAGCTTCTTCTTAAACAGATTTTAACATTAAAAATGCATCTTTAATGAACACTGTAAAAATGAATCTTGTGTCTTGTAACTTAAAATAAAGGCATTGTGGTGCAGTGTTGTATAAAATTATGAAAGATTATTTTCTTTCTCTGTTCTTCAGCTCTGATATGTGATGTTTTCACAGTTTCATGTCTATTTCTTTGCGCCTGAGAAAGTGAACTGGAGCGATGCACAGACGAACTGCAGACAGCATGACACTGATATAGCCAACGTTAATTATCTTAAAATTTAAAATTGTTAAGAAGACCTCTGACTTAAAATACATGCATTATTATTTGTTACTTAAATCTACAACATTAAAAAAACATTAAATATTAGATCAAGTAAGCAGAGAAACAACTCTGGTTCAGACAAATATACACGTGCATCTTAAAAAGTGGATGTTTTGTGCAATCTAATCTCTGGTTTAAAAGAAAATAATATCAAACTGTGTTTCCACTGTCTGCTCTTTCACAGGTTTGTGCATCTCATCTGTGATCTCCAAACAGTTCGTCTTTGTTCAAAAGGCGAAAACGTTCAGTGATGCGCAGAAGTACTGCAGAAGTTTTCACGGCGATCTGGCGAGTGTTGAAGACGAGGCGGACTTCAGTCGTCTGCAGGCTGTGCTGAGCGGGGTCTCGGACCCGAGCGTGTGGATCGGGCTGAAGAGAGCCGAGACAGACTGGTTCTGGTCTCTGTCCAACAGCACGTTCTACGGGGAAGGAGAAGCCGTGTTCAGACGCTGGCAGCCCGGACAGCCGGACAACGAAGGAGCAATCGAAAACTGCGGCGTCATCGGTAACGCTGGGACGTTCTGGGATGTTCCGTGTGGAAGTCTTTATACGTTCATTTGCTATGATGGTAAGGACAGTACAGTCTGTGACGGTATCTCTATATACACAGAAAAAAATATAATTATATGATGCATATTTGTCAGCCATAGATAAATGAAACCAGTGTTAGTGTCATTGAGGTACTATTATAAAAGTTATTAATATTTAGAATGTTGAATTTTTACATTATAATTTAAACACCAAAGTGTGTGTGTGTATATATATATATATATATATATATATATATATATATATATATATATATATATATATATATATATATATATAATAAAATAATTATTATTTTATTTAAGTAAATCAATTTAAACCCAATGAAATATTTGCCTTGTTTTGTATTATTATTATTTTTTAGTTTAGTAATAATAATAATAATAATATTAATAATAATAATAATAATAACCCAGAATGAAACGGGTCAGATTTCTATAATACATTACTTATGACTGACAAATATGAGTCACATTAGGTTTAATACTTTGCGTTAAAACTGTGTAATCTAAATGGATGGCAATTGTATATGAAATTAATACACATAAATCTTACATTTAAGTCTAAATATATTGTATTTCACTCCAAATTGTTTTGCATAAAAAAATTAAAATTAAAACATAACAATGCATTAGAGTAATGAGATTTTTAATAGATTTTATCTGAGTAATGTATTTCTTCTCCGCTGGTTAATCTTTGAGAATTCGGGAACAATGCATTTTATTTATTTTGTTATTTTTATGTGCTATATAGTTGTCTCCTAGCCCAAGTCCAAGCCTGATTTAGTTTGTTTAGATGATTTCCAATAATCCAGTTTTGCTGTAGTGAACATACAGTGTGGTGTGTTATCACAGGACAGGACAACGCCCTTCAGAAGTACGTGTTTGTGAATCAACTCAAGAACTGGAGCGAGGCGCAGACGTTCTGCCGACAGAAACACACGGATCTGGTCAGCGTGAGGAACACGGATGAGCAGCGGCTGGTCAAGGTGTTGGTGCCATGGGGAACTCTGGTGTTCATCGGCCTGTTTAAAGATTCGTTCAGATGGTCCGACAACAGCAGGTCCTCATTCAGACGCTGGTCTGTTGATGAACCTAACGTCTCTGGAGATTGTGTTCTGCACCAGCTGTCAGATATAAACACATGGGCCACTCAGAACTGCACTGAAACAAGACCGTTCATCTGCCAAGACGGTGAGCAACAGATCTTTGTTCCATATTAAGACATATCTCCAAATGTAATGGAGAAAGAACAAGGGGCGGGACTTGGTTCTGTGCATCACTTGATTGGATGTTGAGATGTAGGCGTGTCTTTCATAAATGCAGGGGTGGGGCTTAAATGAAAAGAAGTCCTTATTTTCCAGTTATGACATTCTGATTGAACATTATAAGGCCAAAACATTGTTAAATGTGAAAGAGTGCTGTGATGTTTTTATCAGCTGTTTGCCCTCTCATTCTGACGGCACCCATTCACTCGATCTCACAACCACATCTGTTCCCACAGAAGTGAAGTTGCAGGTCCTGAAAGTGAAGCTGAAATCAGGTCAGAATGTGAATGATCCTGTGCTGAAGGCGTCCATCATGAAGGAGGTGAGTTATTATTCCTCCTCATGTGATCGAGCTGAGCGTGAAGTATCTGTGGTGTTTAACATACGGCTGTCGTGATCTCAGAACCAGCAGAAACTCTGGAGTCTGGGGTTGCCTAAAGATGCCAAACTACGGTGGAGAGCTCAGCCTGACGGAGAGATCTTCCAGCTGCTGGAGAATGAGAAGAATTCATGCAAATAACATGCTGAAAACACACAGATCATTTCCCCCTAGATCTAAAGCCTTCACAAAGATGTAAAATATCACGTAAACCTCACATAACCAGCCTGTTTTTAAATGATATGAAGGTTATTCTCTACGTTTTTTTTTTCTTCTTTTGAAATGACATTAGGGCGAGTAAATAACTCTCATATATATTCATGCATGCCATGTTTTTCTCTGTTGCTACGTGTACTGCGTTGGGCTAACCGAGACTTTTGTTGGTTTTGATTGCTTCTATCATCCTCATGTAAGTCGCTCTGAATAAAAGCGTCTGATTAATGACTGAATGTAAATGCATAAGAGATTATCATTACTGAATGAAATATTTGTGTAATTAATGCCATTTGAGACGTTGTTTCCAGTATGGCATGCTGCTTCAGAAACGTAAATGGTGATAACAGAAAGCCTTTTTAATGTGTAAAAACAAACAAAAAATAAAACCACTATAAAATAAATAAACGTTGAACATGATCTATAACAACAGGACAGCAAACTCTGATGAACTGTTGACGTTGCATGATTTACAGGAGTTGGTTTTGCGTTGTATTTTAGTTAGGGTATAAAGTGTTAAAATACATTATAAAACCACAACTCACCTGATGTCAGCACAAAGATACACGAAGAAAGAACATTTTGAGGATCTGGAACAATGTTTTCAGTGTATAAAACATGGCAATTTCATTTTTCGGTCACTTTTCATGTCCAATTAGCCAATCATTTATTTCCAAATATACTGACAGAGTCGAGTCGCCGACGTGAATCCCATATCGAGCCAATTATTACACAACTAAAGAATAATCAAATTAATAAAATAATATATATATATTTTTTTTTTACTGGAAGTTTAGCATACAAGTTTTAGTAGAGCACAACGTTTCATTTTGCATGACCATGAAGTGATGAACTTTTTTCGGACAAAACTTGTTCATTTTTATTGTTATAACAATGTAGCGATGTATGAGGCACTCTCAAAACAAGCAGCTTTCTGTTATTCAAAACGGCGGATCACGACCAACTCGAATCCTGAGAAAATCCTCTCAACACTATTGCAGCAGATCAATGGCAGGAACGTAATAATTTCACCAAAAAACAAGACTCGCCTCTCAAGATAATAAAGGAAGCATATCTAGAAAACTGCTCTGTAAATCAAGACCAATATACTGAGGGAGAAATGTTATTGAGATCTGTTGGAAGAATCAGACCTGTTTTCAAGTTCTGAAGTGTTGTAAATACTCATTGTGTTCCCAAAGCAAGTTGGTTATGAATTGACCTGCTCTGTTTGAGACTTCTTCTATTCAGCTCATTTAGCAAATACAGATATAATGTGCACATAGTATGATGCTGTAGCTTAGATTCATCAGTCATGTGTTTCGTTCTCTTTGAAGTCATTGTTCAAACACTAGAGGGAGTGATGCCTCTCTGACGTAGACCAGACATTAATGCTTCAAAACCTATTGATACTGTCATGTTGTCCAGTCATTCATCCCTCAGTCCACCAGGACATATCACTTTCCAGAACAGAAGAGATCTCGTGGGAATTACAGATGGAAGTATCAGATATTTGTTAAAGCAAACGAATGAACCAGATTTCACAGCAATACATCTTATTAATATTTAAGATGTTCAGATTTACTCAAACATCAACAAACAACTTGTGCTTCTATTTCTCCGACTTCAGTTGCTCTTCTTGAATCCAGAATGTGCATCTTAAGAAGTAGTTTGACCATCTAGCAGTTAAACAACTTGTAGTCTTACTTTTCAGATTCAGACTATATTGTGAAATTAAAATCAGTGGGGTTCATTGATGTTTGATTCCCAGCAATCTTCAAAATATCCCATATAATGGTCCCAGAAGAAAGAAACTCCTACAGTTTTGGAACCACGTGAGAATTGATTAATGTTTATTTATTACCATTGTTATATAATATCATACACTCTGATATCTAATCATAAACAAAATAATGATTCATAAGGCTTGCGATCATAATGTTGACTTAATGTCATGATTTCAAATTTTGCCATGAACTCTAAAGTCATTGTTAGAACAATTATGTCAAAAATCTAATTAAGTCATAAATCAAAAACAAAATAAATCTTTATAATCCAGTAATTAAATTCAAGGAAACATGGTGTTTCGAGTTCTCGCGCCACAAAAGAAAGAAATCTACATCAGCTAAGCTGGAAGACAAATAGTCAGTTATTCCCATGACTTTCCCTTTTGTTCTGTCACATGTGTATATTAATATAATTGTCAATATGGTTATGATTACAGTAGTCACTGGAGAAGGCAGCAGGGCTCAGTGTTATGAAATATGACGGGGTTCCTCAGGGTTCGGCCCTGAACCGTCAGTCATGCCGTCCGACCGGTTTGTCAAGTTCAAGCGAACAAAAAAAATTGAACCGCCAACTATTTCGAGAACTGGAGTGACGGAGAGAGAGCGGAGGAGAGCTGACAGAATGGAGGTATGTCGACTTTCCTCTGATTTTACAGCGTGTTTTTGAGGAACAAACATTTTATTCAGTGTGTGTTAAGAGGGACCGTGTCTTGTTTTTATCACATGGAGTTTATTTGATTCAAACTATGATGAAATTGTAAATACAATGAGAATGTGAACAAGTGAGTAATGTGTCAGACTTGGTAGCTATGTCTATATCTATATATATATTCAGCTCTGTCACATGAAAACAGTGTGAGCTGAGTAAGATGCTGTGCTTTGCTCCATCATCTTCTTCTGACTCAAACCAGCATCTGTAATGGCACCTTTAGAGACTTTTCTTTCTAGAAAGACTGGCCAAAGTAAGTTGACATGTTTAATCAAACATTTGGAGGATTGATCTCATGTTGCACTTCATCTCTCTTCTTTATTACACAAACTGGACAGAGTCGAGCTACAGTGATCAAGATCTGTTCCTTTGGGTTTTAGAAACCAGACTGGTGTATTTTCAGTCAGGTTCATGAGCTGTAAGAGCACAGCGCTAGCAACTCTAAGGTCATGGGTTTGAATCTGAGGGACACATTCAGCCGCAGTCAGACACAACATCAACAGAGCAGGCCTGCGCTCTCATGATCTCTGTAGGGGTGTTTCATAATTATATGTTCCTAGGTCAGTCTGATCATTTTTAGTTTTTTTTTTTTTTTTTTATGTTTTCAGTCAAGTGTACTTTGTGAAATTACGATTGTGGTGTAAACAGGTAAATTTGGCCTGCAAATACCATGTTTTTGTTGTGTTAAATAGGTTTTTATTATGCCTGCTTTCCTCAGAGGGTAATAACATGTGTGCTATAGGCAGATGCTATTATTTCTTTGAATAAAAGCATCTGTCTATAGCACACACGTTATTATAGCACACATATTATATATATAATCTGATTTTAGTTTGATTTTATATATATGTATATATACATACATATATATAGTAGTGTTAATTATTAAGATCAAAATAATAATAATAATAATAATAATAATAATAATAATAATAATGAGTAAAATTTGAATTCATTATTATTATAATTTTTCATTAATAAAAAAATCCATGTTTTCTTGCCTCATTGTAAATCAGTAGTGGGATAAAGCAACTATTTTTGTTATCTGTTGCACATTTGGATTCTATAAAATGCAGTATTCAACATTTGAAGTGGATCAAAACCTTTCATCAAAGTTGTCCTGAAATCTTAAACCCAAAGGCATTCTTGTCTTAGGACAACTTTGATGAACTTTTTTGATCCACTTCAAATATTATTTACTGTTATATTTGTCGGTCAGCTCAGTGATGCACCACCAAAAGTTTTGCTGCCTTGATTAATATTTTATTCCTTCTCTGGCGTTTGTCATTGTAAAGACCTTTGGTGTGAGTTACAGGGACAATAAGGGACGAGTTTATGGAAAACAGAGTCATATGAAAAGGCCAGATATGCAAATAAATGCAGCTAGACAAAGTCTTTATAACTGCGATCCAGAAATGCAGAGACGCCGACAGTGAAGTTTTCCTCAAAGAAACATGCGTAGGTAATGCGTTTTCAGGTACTTTTCCTTCTTTATCGCTCGTGTTTGTGTGAGTCCAGCCGTCGTGAATGTCGTTTGCTTCGGGGTTTTATTTCGCTACATTCTTGAGTTGCATCAGAGCTTGTCTGCCAGAGAAATGAACAGAAACACCAGGATGAAGGAGTGAATGAATGAGTGTTTCAGGAGGCCTGGACGAGCCCAGCAGCTTCCTTTGATACGATGAGAGCGGGTAAGATCAGACCCAGAGATAATATCCTAAATACAGCCCTTTGTTGCTCACTGACTCATGCACTATTGTAAGAGGCTTTGTGACTCACTGCTTCAGAAGAGAAAAGTGTTTCTGATCCTAGATCAGTGTTAGTGACTTTCATTATGTCAAATGCTTCACATCATTTTCTTCATCAGCATGTTTGTGTTTCCAGTAAAAACTTAAAACATGCTACTCATAACTAGCCCAATCGAGGGGGTCCCCAGTTAAAAATCGTATCTCAGGCGATTAAAATGGTGTTATTGGAGTCGCATCAACCCACGGACATGAAAAACAACCCACAGCAACAGCGTTAAAGTAGTCCAATTCCACAGGGAAACTGCGTATTTGGCGACATTTCCGTCAAACGCTTGAGGTATTCAGCCAATCACAACGCACTGAATAGCTGGCCAATCAGAGCACACCTCACTTTTCAGAACGATAAGCTTTGTAGAAATTGATGCCTTTCAGAAAGAAGGAGCATGGAGGAGAAACAATAATGTACAGTATGTGTAAAATGAACCCTTTAAAGTCTACATTTATTTGAACAAAAGTACAGCAAAATTGTGAATCTGTGTTAAAGTGTAATTTATTTCTGTGATGCTCCGCTGTATTTTCAGCATCATTCCTCCAGTCTTCAGTGTCACATGATCTTCAGAAATCATGAAAATATGATGATTTACTGCTCAAGAAACATTTCTGATTATTAGCAATGTTGAACACAGTTGTGCTGATGAATATTTTTGTGGAAAATGTGATACATTTTATTTTTCAGGATTCACAGAAAGTTCAAAAGAATTTTCTATTTTTGGGAAAAAGACATCTAACATTATAAATGTCTTTACTGTCACTTTCTATCAATTTAATCCATCCTTGATGAATAAAAGCATTAATTTTGAATATTACTTAAAGTCATTGTTTTTTCACAAACTTTTTTTGCTGTACATGAGCTGAAAGAGTAATTTTTGACAAATAAACTAAACAAGCAAACTGTTATGCTGCTTCAAAGAGAGGTGTGTGTGTGTGTGTGTGTGTGTGTGTGTGCATGTGTGTGTGTGTGTGTGTGGTGGGGGAGAAGCATTTGTGGTATCCAGTTAATCCTGTTCATCTGAGTTTACTTTGAACGTGACATAAGTAGGTTTGTGTTAGTTTGTTTTGTAGGTAGACTCTCTATAAATATCTCTGCTGTCTCAGTTGTTGTTCTTCTGTTTTTATTTGAACGTTTGAGATTTGTTTGTTTTTATAGCTCAAAATATTAAAGGTGCTGTAGGGAACTTTTGTAAAAAAAAATATTTTTACATATTCATTAAACCTGTCATTATGTCCTGACAGTAGAATATGAGACAGATAATCTGTGTATAAATCAAGCTCCTCTGGCTCCTCCCAGTGTCCTATTGCCATTTGCAGAAACTCCATCGCTCCCGGTAAGAAACAACCAATCAGAGCTGCGGTCCGTAACTTTGTTTGTGTTCAAAATGTAGAAAAATGTATATAATAAGCGAGTACACCATGAATCCATTTTCCAAACCGTGTTTTTAGCTTGTCCTGAATCACTAGGGTGCACCTATAATAAGTGTTTATATTCTGACTATTTTAGATTGCTTCGGGGGTACCGCGGCGGAGTAACCCAGTACCTTTGTGATTCTTCATAGACATAAACAGAGAGAAGTAGTTCCGGCTACGATGTTCTTCCGCAAGACGCAAGCAGTTCTGTTTATTAACCGCTAGAGCGTCAAAAGTTACCCACCGCAGCTTTAAAGAATACGAACATTTGCAAGCGGCTGAAAATGAAACTTTGCCCCTCTGTACTGTAGGGAAATGAGTGCATTTGCATGTTTTGTCTGTGTGTGTTTGACCGTTTGTTCAAATGTGTGTTTATGTTCCCGTTGTAATATTGTTTATGTTTTTACAATATCGTAATCTAAGGTTCATATTTGTTCATTTACCAGATGCATGTTTATATACACTCTTAAAAATAAAGCTTCAGAAAGAGGTTCTCCCAGTGATGCAGTAAAAGATCTTTTTTTCTAAGTGACAAACATTTTAGAAAATCTAAAGAAACTTTTGTGAAATGGAAAGACAAAAGAACCATCAATGCCCACGTAATCCTTTATTTTCAAGAGTGTAAGATAACATACAGTGCATACTCTTGTCTTGCAGCTTTTCATTTGGCTGTGAAGTTACATGTTTGTCATTGCATTTCTTGTGCACAAGGCATCCAAACCTGTCCTGGCATCACTTGGTGCTGTTATTTTATGTGATGTAAAACTAGATGTTTCACAGTTTTAAAAATAAAGGCTCAAAAGGGGGTTTTCATAGTGACGCCACAGAAGAGTCATTTTTGTCCCATTAAAAAAAAAAACTGATTTCATTGAATAGTTCTTAAAGCAGTAGTTCACCCAATGATTAAAATTATCTTAAAATGACCATTCACTTAGTTTAAAGAACATTATAAACATCTAAAGACTTTTTTCCCACTATAAAGAATGTTTTATCCAATGGAAAGGTTTCATGGATAGAACCATCAGTGCCAGTAAAGAACATTTATTCCTAAAGTTTTTTGTGTAGCCAAAATTGTTCTTCAATTGTGGAGACGTACGGAAACCCATAATACTGCTTATTGATTTTAAGTTTCAAATAAATTTTCTTCTTTACCATAGTGTCCTTCCAGTAACGGCTAACACATCTGACACGTTTCGAAAGGAACATGGATTTACTTCAAGAGATTTGAAGAGCTCTGAAAACATCGGTCTTGATCAGTCTCAAACACTCAGAATCTGATCTGACCTGGACAATGGATGATTTAACCCCTCCCTAGGAGACATTATTTATCTTGCTGAAACTGTGCTGGACAGAAAACGTTAAAAGAAGCACAAACAAAACCCCAAAGACGGGCATGTTGGACAACTCCAAGGTCTCCGTCGAGCTGGGTGTCGCCAGACTTGGGAACGTCGTCGAACCCCAGAAACCTCGACTGTCATTGAGGGATGAGAACCGTCTTAGCTCTCCCAATCCTGACGAGGATCGCACCAGACATGCACTTAGCAATACTTCTTCTCACAACGTCCCAGGCACATCCACAGACTGGACTGGACCTGATGGTGTTGACAGGAGACGCAGTTTGGCGACGTTATCTGAGACCTCGAGGACCTCCAACGCCACCACTGAGGTCTCTCAGAGCTCTCACGTCAGGTTTATAGCGGATGATGAACCGAGGGAATCCCGTCGGACGTCCGGCCGCTGCACATGCTCCTGTTTCCGTGCGGTGAACATGGCGTTCCTGCGCTGTCTGGAGGAGACGCCGCTGCTGGTGTCTGGAGTAGTGCTGGCCATCCTCTTCTGCGTGACCATCATCATCATCATCCCCTCCACCGGCCGGGTGAGACCCCACTGACTCACTTATCAGTTACTCACCTTGTGTTGTTTGCACAACAATGCATAATTTTGTTTGCATCCCTGCTGGATCATACCTGATTAAGGAGATCACTATAAGGAACAGTTCACCCACAGCTGAAAATGTGGTCACCCTCAGTGGGATCAGTGTTTTCATCAGAAATGTAGCATTGCATTCCAGAATCAGGAGAGAAATTCTTCACCCATTCACTGCAGAGCATCCATTGATGCTAGTGATCGACCGATATTGATTTTTTATAACCGATACCGATACCGATTATTTGCATGTTTATGTACCCGATAACCGATATGCAGAACCGATATTTATTTACTGTTATACTTCTGTTTCTGACAATTATTACAACACAAATGAGCTGAAAAAAAAACATTTTATTTATAACAATCACTCCTTCCTTGCATACAAAAAAAACTTTATATTTATACACAAATAAATAGAGGGGTCTGAGTCCAAAAAATTTAAGTGCACTGTGCAAGTGCAAGTGTCTTTGTTTTAAAATAAAAGCTTTGATGAGGTAAAAAAAATAAAAACGGGTAAAAAAATAAAGCACAAAAATGATTCTAACATATTGGTGGGGGCGGGAGGGCTATTTAGGAGTGCATAGCTATTTAGTAGTGTAACTTAATACTCCCAGTTAAGCAGAACTAGGTTTTAGTGTAGAAAACAGAGTCTTTCAGCATTCTGCCCTGTAAGCCTGCTTCCTTCAAAAATTTCATGCAGTGGCCGTGCATGAGGCTTCCTGATCATCAACCCAGTCAGGTGCTGAGCAATATGAACGAACTTTTATCCCGAGACTATATAAAATTAAACAGCACTTGTCAGTTGGCATTTTATGATCTAGATTCAATCTAACGTTAGATCATGAAATGCCAACTGACAAAGTGCTGTTTGACTATAATTTAATCAACCGCGATCGCGCATGGAGATAATAAATAATTAATTTCCACAAAGCGGTAGGCTATATTTATATGTGTATTAGCGAAATAATTGTTATGTAGTAAATGATAATATAATCTAGTGTGTTTAAACAAGATAATCTTGTCAAAAGTTTCATTCAGTGGCATTGCTTGAGGCTTCCTGATCATCAACCCAGGTGCTGAGCAATATGAACAAACTTTTTTTCCCGAGACTATATAAAGTTAAACAGCACTTGTCAGTTGGCATTTTATGATCTAAATTTAATCTAATGTTTAATCATGAAATGCCAACTGACAAAGTGCTGTTTGATTATAACTTAATCAACCGCGATCGCGCATGGAGATAATAAATAATTAATTTCCACAAAGCGGTAGGCTATATTTATATGTGTATTAGCGAAATATTTGTTATGTAGTAAATTAAAATATAATCTAGGGTGTTTAAACAAGATAATCTTGTCAAAAGTTTCATTCAGTGGCCGTGCTTAAGCCTCCAGATCATCCGTCAGTTGCTAAGCAATATGAACAAACTTTCTCTTCTAGACTAATGGTGAGCAAATACAACAGATAGAGAATTAAATTCAACGCTTTTCAGAATCAGAATCAGAATCAGAATGAGCTTTATTGCCAGGTATGTTTACACATAGCGTACGAGGAATTTGTTTTCGTGACAGAAGCTCCGCAGTACAACAGAATAACAGCGACAGAACATAAAACACATAATAAAAGAATAAAAAAAACATTTTTTTTATTTTCAACATGCACTCATTCATGTCTGTTTTATTTAATTCATTTAAAGATACGTCTTTATTGGAGCAGGACATGACGAACACTACGTAACTCGATGAGTTCGTCTCAATTGTTTAGAAACAAGCTGCATAAATTAACTATATCAGGAATTTATGTCTCAGATCTCATTTGTGCATGTCTGTTATGTTAAATAAAGTTGATTAATTAAAGCAAACCAAGTAGAACATATACTTTACCTGTGCACTGAGTTGTTGTTGACTGATCACCTCAGACGCCCGGGCTGCAATGGCGGAAATCTCAAAACGGCCACAAGATGGCGCCGTAAATCGGCGAATCCGATATTACAAAACCGATACCCGATTATGGAAAAATGCTTAAATATCGGGAAAAATATCGGTAAACCGATACATCGGTCGATCACTAATTGATGCTATGCTACATTTTAAGTGCTAACCTTGAGGATGAGCACATTTTCAGCAAATCTTATTTTTTGGGTGAACTCTAACTCTAATCTAGCTTCAGATGTATTTTCCAGCAGGTGTGTTTAGACAGACATTGTCTGGATGTAGATTGTGTGAGGTGTTTGTTTCTCTCACACATCCAGAGCCTGAGCGTTCACGTGGCGGCGTTCGCAGTGGTGTGTGTGGTGGTGTGTGTGTGCATCTCGCTGCTGCTGTGTTTGCCGTGTTTGCCGGTGGTTCGGCGAGGAGAAACACCTCTGGCGCTCTTCATCTGGTCCATGCTCCTCATCATCGCCATCGTCTTCATCTTCACTGGAGGCGTCGTCACGGCCTGGGAGCAGGTCAGCGGAGGACGCTTCTTTAGATTCAGTTACACCTTCATTTAGTCCTAGTCCTTATGACAAGAATGCTATTTATTTGTTTTTAAAGCCAGAAACATGCTTTCTGAAAGAACACAGATCTTGAAGATAAATGCAATGACCCCATTTTAAGTATTTTTAGTTTTGTTTTCTAAAGGAAAAGTCATGGTAATTATTTAACACGTTTTTTTATGGTTTAGTTGTAGTTGTCTATAACAGCTTTTTCTTGGTCAGGTCGCGTTCTTTCTCTTCCTGTCGCTGTCCGTTTATACGGTTCTTCCTCTCCCGCTCTCTTGGGCTCTGAGCTTCGGCATCGGGACCAGTGTGTGTCACATCGTAATCATCAGTGTGTATGTGTCTGTCACCAGCCCTCACACACAAGACCTGGCCGTGCAGGTAACACACACACACACCTGAGCGGTTCATGGCAGCTCAGAGGAAATGTTATATGCAAACGTTGACAGTCAGCGAACGCCAGATGATTTTCCTGCCGCCGCACATAGTCAAAACCTCTCTCTCTTTCTTTCTCTGTGTGTATGTGTGTGTGTGTGTGTGTCAGCTGGTGGCGAATGCTGTGCTCTTTGTGTGTGTTAACGGTGTGGGTGTGTTTCATCTGTGGCACACTGAACACGCTCACAGAAAGTCTAACAAGAAGCGGGAGGACTTCAGCAGAAACCGTGCCACACAGGCCAAGCAGAAGCGCGACCAGGTAGAGATTTACACACTGTTCTTCATTCACAGTCTATGCATGCTGCTTTAGTTTTGAGATTGTGTTTATAGTTGTGAGAAAATGGTGAAATAGTGCATTAATAATAAATACAGTGTTTAATCGATGAACTCTTGTGTGCAGGAGCATCTGCTGCTGTCGGTGCTGCCGCGATACATCGCCATTGAGCTGAAGACGGAGATCGTCAAGCGTCTGTCAGATAAAAGCAAAGCCGAAGAGACCCCATCCAGTCGCTTCCACAGTCTCTACATACGACAGCACAGAGACGTCAGGTGAGAACACACACACACACTCACACACACACTCGCACACACACACACACATCACATTGTTTTTCTCTGGAGTTGAGTGTAAAGCCCAGCTCCTCGTGGCCAGCGGGTGTATCTGACTGAAGTGGTGTTATGTCTCTGCAGTATCCTGTACGCTGATATCGTGGGCTTCACACACCTGTCCAGCACCTGCACACCTGAGGAGCTCGTGGCCGTCCTCAACAAACTCTTCGGCCGCTTTGACGACATCGCTAAGGTGCGCAGATCTGCCTTTCTGCTCGGCTCTGCTCTTGAGTTAACACACTCAACTCTTTCTCTTCTCTGACTTCTCTCTGCAGAAGAACGGCTGTCTGCGTATTAAGATCTTGGGCGACTGTTATTACTGTGTGTCGGGTCTCCCTGACCCCATCTCTCATCACGCTCGCAACTGTGTTCAGATGGGCCTGGACATGTGCACGGCCATAAAGTGAGTCCCCCATCCAAACATCATCATCCCACTATCAGCCTTTTAATAGTGCCGTCTATAGACTATGATCTAAGAAAATGTGTCCGTCTTGAAGTGTGGTTATTTGTGACCTCTGACCCCTGCAGTAAGCTGAGGGAGGCGACGGACGTGAACATCAACATGCGTGTGGGCGTTCACACGGGGAACGTTCTGTGCGGCGTGATCGGTCTTCAGAAGTGGCAGTACGACGTCTGGTCAGATGACGTGACTCTAGCCAATCACATGGAGTCGGGAGGAGTGCCTGGGTACTTTACACCGCTCACATCTCATAACTACTGCAGTGTGATCAGTGATGATGATGATGATGATGATTCCTCACAGGAGGGTCCACATCACGGAGGAGACGTACGCTCACCTGGACGGGAAATACCAGGTGGATGAAGGAAACGGTGAGAGTCGTGATTCCACGCTGAAGGGAAGGAGAACGTACCTGGTCATCGATCCTAATACAGATCACTACGATGTCACACCTCAGGTGATCTACAGTCATCTTTATTGACTATATAGATCAATTATCTGTCGTGGGAACCTTTTTCCCCCCAAATTTTGTCTGAACAGTGCTTCAGGTTTTGTTTGTTTGTTTTTATTGTTTATTCAATAGTAATTTCTTAATTTTCTGGTTTGTTGCTAAAAGCTTTGCATTTTTTTGTGTGTGTGCTTTTGAAATTTTGTAAAATAAAGTGCCGCACACCTGTGTCTTTTTTTAATAATATGTAAAGTAGTGCTACTTTTCTGCAACAGTTTTTTCAAGTTCATCTTGTTTTGTTTTGAATACTTTTTTTGTTTGTGTGTATTTGTTAAGTTTTAAGGCTGCATTTATTTAAACAAAACATACAGTAAAAATGGTGAAATATTATTATGATCTAAAACAGCTGTTTTCTGTGTGAATATCTATTAAACTGTAATTGATTGCTGTGGTCAAAGCAGCATCATATTTGAAATAGAAATCTTTTGTAACTTTATAAATGTTTTACTGTCACTTTTCGTGGGTTTAATGCGTGTTTGATGAATAGCTGTATGAATGTGTCTCTGGTTGTTTTGGTGTGTCTCAGACTAATGAGCTGAAGGTGGACAAACAGGTGAATCGTCCGAAGCTGCGCGCGTCGGTTCGGATGTCGCAGTACCTGCAGTCCTGGAAAACCGTCATTCCATTTTCTGGACTCAACCAACCACAGACTTCGCTCGCAGCCCCGCCCACTGCTGCCAGCCAATCACAGCCACCCATGGTCAGTGTCAAATTATGATCAACGTCCAATAATACTGAATCATAAACGCTGCATGTTAATTCCTATCATTCCTTTATTTTGTCATCAGCAGGAGCTCCCAGAGATCAATAATCATAGGTGAGAATGAAAGGTTTATTCATTCACTTCAGCAATATAAATGTTGTTAGTGTACGTACCAAACAAATACTTACTTCGGATCAAGTACCAGAATCCTCCAAGAAGAGATCAGAGCTGACTTTCACTCAGTTTGCTCTGCAGTTCAGATAAATGCTGTAATTCCCTTTTGTTTCTTTTCTCAGAGATAACAGACTGATGGAGTCGTTAGACTCACTGGGCACTGAAGGGTGAGCAAACGATTCATACATCTACTCTTAAATCTAGTCATAAATCTAGTCTTCACAGTGAATAAGTCATCATATAATATTTGATTGAATATCATCTTTTTATTGTTTAGGACACGAGCGAAGCTGAACAGTGTGACATTATTTTTTAACAATTTTCAGCTGGAGAAGCAGGTGTGAATTATTAATGACCCTGGAGCACAAAACCAGTCACAAGGGTCAATTATTCAAAACTGAGATGTATACATCATCTGAAAGCTGAATAAATCATGTCTCCATTGATGTATGGTTTGTTAGGATTAGACATATTTGTCTGAGGTACAACTATTTGTAAATCTGGAATCTGAGGGAGCAAAAACATCTAAATATTGAGAAAATCATCTTTAAAGTTGTTCAAATGAAGTTCTTAGCAATGCATATTAATAATAAAAAATTACGTTTTGATATATTTATGGTACGGAATTTATAAAACATCTTCATGGGACATGATTTTTTACTTAAAATCCTAATGATTTTTTGCATAAAAGAAAAGTGAATAATTGTGACCCCTACAAATATGTTGTTGGCTATTGGTACAAATCCACCTGTGCTACTGATGACTGTTTTTGTGCTCTAGCACCACATTTAATCTTTGAGCATGTGTTTTTCCATGTGTTGTAGTTTTTTTGCACTCTTATTTTCTGACTGTGTGTGTGTGTTTGTGTCAGTATTCGTTAACTGAAGTCCAGGGGCTTCATCGCTCTGTCATATGTCTGGCCTTCATCTTCATCTGTGTGTTTGTGGTCCAGATGCTGACCTCGCAAAAGTGAGTAAATCTGAAATGTAATAATTTTAAAATAGAAACAATCCAAACACTTACTAAATTCCTGAAACATTTCAGTTGTATTAATTGTAACACTATTATAATTATGATGATTATTATTATTATAACGGTTATTAAACTTGATGATGATATTTTAGCTGAAAGGATACATTTTTTCCCATAGGTGTAATGGTTTTTATACTGTAGAAACTGTATATTCTATGTCCCTTCACCAACCCTACACCTAACCCTAACCCTCACAGGACACTTTGTGCATTTTTACTTTCTCAAAAAAACTAATTCTGTATGATTTATAAGCGTTTTGAAAAATGGGGACATGGGTTATGTCCTCATAAGTCACCCTCTCCTTGTAATACCTGTGTCATACCCATGTCATTATACAGAGTTCTGTCCTGATATGTCACAAAAACATGCCCACACACACACACAAGTTTAAAAGCTGTTTTCTAAATTTTTCGCTATGAACTGCTGAAATCTCTTTCATTCTCTTGTGTGCATACAGAAACTTCGCGCTGGCGGTGTCGTACGGTGCCACCTTCCCTGTCCAAATACTGATTGTGCTTGTGGTCTTCACTAAATTCCTAAAGGTATGACTGCATGTCTTATATATGTGTGTTTGTGTGTGCATTTTAAGAACATTCATAATAGTTATTTAAATGGTTAATGCTTTGAATTAAGTATAATCTGTTCTCTGTTAATAAAGAAAAAATATAGGATGTTTCATTATGATTCTGTTTTGTATCTTGTGTTAATGTTGTGATATGTGTCTGTGTGTCAGCGCTGGCACTCTAAGTTCCCCCGCAGCATCCGCTGGGTCTCGACGCTGTTTGACGGTGTGGCCACCAGGGCGGCGCTGCGGCTGCTGCTGGTGTTTCTCTGTCTGCTCATCATGCTGCTCATGGCAGTGCTGAACATAGTGAGTCAACAGCTGCACACTCACACACACCTGCACAAACATCAGCTCATGACACACACGACTGTTTGTGACCAAACAAAAGAATCAAAGCAGACAAAAACGTCTTTACACCACAAAAGCAGATGCTGTAATGCTGCATGCTCTTTCAAACCAGTGGACAATAAACAGCCAAAATACACATTTAAGTGTTCATTATAATGCCCTTTAACTATTGTGATACTTATGTCTATATTTCCTCAATATTAGTTTCTTTCTCCACTTCAGCAGTACTTACACACACCAAACTTAGCAGTTTCACTCCTCTCTATATTCTGAAGGTTTTAACCAAAGTGTTTGTTGATATATCATTCACATGAGTTTTATTATGAGGCTTTATTTATTTGCATCTAAAGGACTTTTTTCCTAAATTGAGATTTATCTCCACTTGAGCTGCACTTACAGACACCAAACTTAGTAGTTTTATTCCCCTCTATATTCTGAAGGTTTTTACCCAAGGGTTTGTTGATATATCATTCACATGAGTTATATTATGACACTTTATTTATTTGCATCTAAAGGGCGTTTTTAACCTAATTTGAGTTTTATATCCACTTGAGCTGCACTTAAAGACACCAAACTTAGCAGTTTTATTCCTCTCTATATTCTAAAGGTTTTTACCGAAAGTTCTGTTGATATATCATTCACAAGTTTTATTATGACACTTTATGTATTTGCATCTATAGATTTCAAATACAATAATGTTTTATTGGCAGTTAAAACAAAAAAAGTTTTTTCCTCCACTTCAGCAGCACTTAGGAAGACCAAAATTTACAGTTTCATTCCTCTCTATATTCTGAAGGTTTTTACCCAAGGGTTTGTTAATATATCATTCACATGAGTTTTATTATGAGGCTTTATTTATTTGCATCTAAAGGACTTTTTTCATAAATTGAGATTTATCTCCACTTGAGCTGCACTTACAGACACCAAACTTAGTAGTTTTATTCCTCTCTATATTCTGAAGGTTTTTACCCAAGGGTTTGTTGATATATCATTCACATGAGTTATATTATGACGCTTTATTTATTTGCATCTAAAGGGCGTTTTTAACCTAAATTGAGTTTGATATCCACTTGAGCTGCACTTACAGACACCAAACTTAGCAGTTTTATTCCTCTCTATATTCTAAAGGTTTTTACCGAAGGTTTTGTTGATATATCATTCACAAGTTTTATTATGACACTTTATGTATTTGCATCTATAGATTTCAAATACAATAATGTTTTATTGGCAATTTTCTCAAAACAAGTTTTTTCCTCCACTTCAGCAGCACTTAGAGAGACCAAAATTTATGGTTTTACTGCTTTCTATATTCTGTAGGTTTTCACTGATGGGTTTGTTAATATATCATTCACATGAGTTTTATTATGATGCTTTATTTATTTGCATCTAAAGGGCGTTGTTTCCTAAAGTGAGATTTATCTCCATTTGAGCTGCACTTACAGACACCAAAATTAGCAGTTTTATTCCTCTCTATATTCTGAAGGTTTTTACCGAAGGGTTTGTTAATATATCAATCACAAGTTTTATTATGACACTTTATTTATTTGCATCTAAAGGCGTAGTTTTTTAAAGTGAGATTTATCTTCATTTGAGCTGCACTTACAGTCACCAAATTTAGCAGTTTTATTCTTCTCTGTATTCCAAAGATTTTTATTGTGGGGTTTGTCGATATGTCTTTCACCTGAACTTATTATTAAAACATATTATTTATGAAACATAGCGAAAATGTATGTTTTTGTGTGTATTGACAATATTGTCTGGATTTTGGAGTGGTAAAAACAGAAATCCTAAATCCCTTCTGGAAAAACCCTTAACTCTAATATGTCAACAAAATAAAACAATAATTTTGAACCTGACTTTATCTAGTTCTAATAATACAATAAAAAACGTGTAATTACAAAAAAAACATTTGCAAATCTTAATGCAATCAGTCAACTGGGAAAGTATTGCCATTATTTATGAGTAAAATATTATTCAATATTATACTACTGCTTTTTATTAGCTTGAACATCTTCTAAGAAAGTCTAAACTTGTCGTGTACACATTTCACCAGAATGCATTTAATTTGTTTTCGCTTTTACTGAAGAACTACATTTCTTCTTCTATCGATCCTCTGCCCAATTAAGATCAAATTTATTGTTATGAAAGAAAGTAAGTTGATAAAATGTCTATATGTCTGTCTGTACAAAGTTTTAAACTTCATCTGTTTGTTTTGTAGGTTTTTATCCCAGGTGATAACTGTTTAAATGTTTCCCACAATGCAACAGTACTGAACACTCTCAATCTCTACACTGTGCCGGTGAGCTAATCGATCGAGGTGATCATTCACATTAGTACTGATGTCATATTTACCATATGTTTACATGATGTTATTGTGTGTGTGTGTGTGTGTGTGTGTGTGTGTGTGTGTGTGTGTGTGTGTGTGTGTGTGTGTGCAGTATTATCTGTACTGCTGTCTGCTGGGGATGTTGGGAGTGATTGTGTTTGTGCGTGTGAGCGTGTCTGTTAAAGTCTTCCTCCTGACCCTCGCTGTGGTGGTTTATCTTGCGCTTTTCCTGCACGTTTATGCTCCACGCTCCGACTGCTACATAAAACAGCTCTACAGCAACAACAGCACGTAAGAGACAAACACACACACACCTATATATATATATATATATATATATATATATATATATATATATATATATATATATATATATATATAAAAAAATGAGATCTAATGACTGAAAAGAGTGTAAGAAATATCTTGGCTCTGACTTTGTTTGTAATGTGAGCTCAAACCAACGGTACTTAAGCTGTAATAGTGTCTCAGTGATAATTAGCAAAGTAATCAATTTGAAAATTGGTATTATTGTTATTTTTTATAACATAATAACAATGCAAAACAACTATTATTATAATTAACTTTATTTTACAACAACTTTAATAATAAGGATCATTATTATTGGATTATAAACTTGATGTCATAGCATTATGACAATTATCATTGTTTTACGTAATTCTATAATTATCACTATAATTGTTTGTAATAAACATGATTATTATGTATAACTAAAATAACTATTAAATAAGTACTATTGTTGTTTTTATTATTATTATTGGATTATTCAATTTAACTCTTAGAACAAAACATTAATGTTAACAGTTAACAGTATAATTTTTACTTTAAAAATGAAGAAATATTGATTTCATAATTTTGATGATCATGAAGACAAACATTTATTTTTATTTTTATCATTATCATGTCAGTATTATGTTTAACAGTCTAGGCTCAGAGGCTGTTTCTGTGTTTCTTTGCATGTTAACTCTAACCTGTGTCCAGAAACCCTGTGATTGTTGTTAAAGTCAATACATTGAGTGTAATTAATATTTACTGTGATGTCTCACTGTGTGTGTTTTAGGCCAGGAGTTCTTAAGGAGCCCAAGATCATGTCTGGCATTTGGCTGGTCATTTTCTACATGATTTCCCTTATTCTCGTGCGACAGGTAAGAGTGTGTGTGCGTGTGTGTGTGTGTGTGAGCTTGTTTATGTGGTTAACGAGGACACAAATTTGTATAATGACATGGGTATGACACAGGTATTACAATGAGGAGGTGGTTTATTAGGACATTTTTAGTGTCCCCGTAATTTAAAACGCTTATAAATCACACAGAATTAGTTATTTTGAAAATCCAAAAATGCACAAAGTTTCCAGTGAGGGTTAGGTGTAGGGTTGGTGTAGGGCAATAGAAGATACAGTTTGTAGAGAATAAAACCCATTACGCCTATGGAGAGTCCCCATAAACCACATATACCAACATGTGTGTGTGTGTGTGTGTGTGTGTGTGTGTGTGTGTGTGTGTGTGTGTGTGTGTGTGTGTGTGAGTGTGTGTGTGTGTGTGTGTGTGTTTGTGTGTGTGTGTGAGTCAAGGATGCCCTTCAACTAGTTTTAATCTAAAGTAATATTCTTTACATATATATGTATAACTAGTGTTAGAATCGACTAACCACAGCAGGGTTATAATAGTTACTTAAATCTAAATTTAAAACCATAAAAAATACTGTTTCATTTCTTGAAATAAAATAAACAGAAACAGAAATGTAAAAGAAACAAAAACACAGTTTCGTTTTCAGTAGTTAAAGTACTAAAATAAGTAAAACTAAATAAATGAGAACTTATATTATATTTACATATTTTAACTAATAGGACAACACGCAATAATATTATGTTAAATCATTGACCAAGATTCTAATTAAAACAAAAAATATATATTAAAAAACAAAAAACAAATTCAAAATATTAACAAAAACTATAATAGTATATAAATCATACGAACTTTACACTGCATATCAGAGCCGAGATACAAAAAAAAAAAAAAAAGATTATTCAGGATAAACTAAAAACTAAACTAAAATACGAACTAAAAGAAAAACCTGAAACTAACACAAAAACTTTTTTTATTTAAACATTAACTGAATTAAAATATATAAAAAAACATTAAATTATTTTGTTTCAGCTAGTCGCCATGACAACATTTCTAATTTTACATTTACTTTAACTTGATAATAACTTGTAATAAAGTAAACACTAAGACTGAAACTAAAGTAAAACTTAAAATGACCAAAAAACTACATATACATATTCAGAAATAAATATAACGAACAAAAACACAACATATATATATATATATATATATATATATATATATATATATATATATATATAATAGCATTATAATGATGATGAAGTGCTATGCCTCAAAATAACAAAAGCACAAAGTAATTTTATTGGAACGTTTCTCTGTCACACATGGTTGTGTTTTGTTGGAAGTCACTGAAGCACAAAGCCTCCAGCAGACTTCCCTCCGTGTGTTTAATGTGCTGCAGGACGAGCTGGGCTCCCGGGCAGAGTTCCTGCTGGAGAAGTGCTTTAAGAAAGAGACGGAGGAGATGGAGACCACGAAGAACGTCAACAGACTCCTGCTGCAGAACCTTCTGCCAGAACACGTCACAGACTTCTTCATCGGAAAAGACATCCAGAACCAGGTCAGACACTCACAGAGACGCTCTGACTGCACAGCGCCACCTACAGGCAGATCCACATCCTTCATCAGTGTCTCTCAACAGACGGATATTAACCCTACAGCACTTTATCTGAGGCCTCTATATCTGCTGTTAAACCTGTTTCATACTCAATCTCAAGTCTTCTGTTGATAGTTTATCTAGTAAAAGCATTGCACAATCGCTTCTCGTATCAAATCTTGAGGAATTGTGATCAAGTAAAGGTCAGAATAAGGTCAGTAATATCTCCAGATAACTCTTACTGGACTGAAGCAGCTCAGCTTTGCTTGATTCTCCATCAATCATGTTTTAGAGTCTCAAATGCATTATGTGTTTGGATCATCTCAATCTCATTTTACTGAGACAGATTACTGGAGATATAGAGCCACGACTGATATCTAGATCATTTTCTGTCAGTATCCGCTCTACTGTTTGAAAGATCTCACTGATTTCATCATCAGATTGCATATTTTTGCTTGAGTCTCTGAATAAAATCGAGCTGTTTTTCTTCCACTATATGACCATGATAGCCTTAAGATTGAATATGATGTGATTTAGTTGTCTGTGATAGCACTGATTGTGTGTGTGTGTTTCAGGACTTGTACAGTAAATCATGCGAGTGTGTTTGTGTGATGTTCGCGTCCGTGCCGCATTTCTTCAAGGAGTTTTACAACGAGAGCAGCGTGAACAAAGACGGCCTGGAGTGCCTTCGCTTCCTCAACGAGATCATTGCAGACTTCGACGAGGTGCATGTCCGTCCGACGTGTGTTTGTCCATCCGTTTGTGTCGTTTTCTGATCATCATCTTCTCTGCAGCTCCTGAGCAAGCCCAAGTTCAGCGCCGTGGAGAAGATCAAGACCATCGGCAGCACCTACATGGCGGCGGCTGGACTGACCAAAGCTGCCACAGCAGACGAGAGACGGGTACGAGCGCTGTGAGTGTGTTTTACAGCTCACGTCCTGCACGTGTGTGATCTTCATCTGATTTACCTCCACAGACCAGCGAGGTGTCCTACAGTCACGTGCGCTGCATGCTGGACTTCTCCATCGCTCTGAAGGGGAAACTGGAGACCATCAACGTGCACTCCTTCAACAACTTCAAACTGAGGATCGGTACAACACACATCATTCATTTAACACTGAAGACTGGAGGAATGATGCTGAAAATACAGCGGAGCATCACAGAAATACATTACACTTTAACACAGATTCACTCAGAAAACAGAAACTATTTTAGTGTATTTACTAGAATTTTGATCGAATAAATGAGGTCTTGTTGAGCAGACGAGATGTCTTTTGAAAACACTGTACAATGGTATGAATCTGGCATCTCTCTGTGTTGTGTTCAGGTATAAATCACGGTCCTGTGATCGCAGGAGTCATCGGAGCTCATAAACCTCAGTATGACATCTGGGGAAACACGGTTAATGTGGCCAGCAGGATGGACAGCACTGGAGTCCTGGACAAAATACAGGTGACGCACCTCAAACATCACAACATCAGTCTGTCAACACCTCCGAGATCTGTGTTAGTGTCTGACGCTCAGCTGAGTGTGTGTGTGTGTGTGTGTGTGTGTGTGTGTGTGTGTGTGTGTGTGTGTGATCTCAGGTGACGGAGGAGACGGCGCAGGTGGCTCAGACACTGGGCTACAGCGTGACTCTGAGAGGAGTCATCAATGTGAAGGGCAAAGGACAGCTGACCACGTACTTCATCAACTCTGAGCAGTGACCCCAGCACGCCTCTAACATCACACCGTCTGACGAGGACAGAAACAACAAACTCTTAGATTTAACCAATTCTAGACCTGAAGGACGATCAGCTTCTGCTTCTGAAGTTAATCTATTGTTTTAAACAATATGCCAAGTGACCAACTTTTCTCCGTTTCCAAAGACTGTAGTTTTTTATTGAATCTGTAGTATTCCTCCTGAACTTGTTGCACTTATTTATTAATGTTTGCTCATATTTATTTGATGTGTTGTATGTTTGAGAAGTAAACGTGTATGATATCATGTCTAAAATAAAGTTCAATGTTTCATTAAAGAGTTGTTTGTTGTGTTTGAATGTTTATCTATTTCGTGACTAATGAAATGGCTGGCTAACAAGGAAATAAAAAAGTAGACTCTTAAAAAATGTTGCGTACGTAATGTATGGAGGCTAATCTTAGTTACAAATAATCATTGAGTGCTGTTGTTATTTGATTTTTTTTAAAATTATTAATAACGTAATGTTTTGGGCTGGTAAAATCATAAATCCATAAATAACACAAACTTAAGTATTAAAGGTAATAATAAAAAGTTTAATAGTAATGTTTTTTTAATACGATCTAAACAGAAATCCAGTTTGTTTAATTATTTCGTTCAAAAATAAATATAAATTATTATTTTAAAAAATTATTTACGGATTTATTGGGTGTTTATCGCTGATGGCGATATTTATTTTAGGGCTAGCTCTCTGACGTCATATGCTGGGGACGGAAGTGCGGTCCGCGTGACGTCATCTGCAGGTTCCTGAGTGTCAGCAGAGCAGGAGCAGCGCTTTTGGTGTTGCGTTATTGTTTCATTTAATTGTTAAACCTCAGTTAATCCGTTCATTTACTGTATTAGACGAGCATTACTCGTCCTTCTCGCTGATTAACGGCTGATCGAAGCGCGTCGAACGGTGAGGCGATAAAACACTCAAATATAACTCTCTAATCAACGAAAATGACTAATTCACTCTGTGTTTAAATATCTGTAGTGCAGACGCCGATTGTGTGTATTAATGTGTGTGCAGATGTTAGGTTTTCATCCCTGAATCATTCGTTTCAGAAATGTCAAACTGGATTGAGAAAGCGTCTGTTCTGTCCATGTTTACATTTTCACTGTCATACGTAATGACAGAAACCTGACAAACCGAGAGAATTAAACAAGCTGCGTTTTGTTTGATTATTAAGACACCTTGTTTAAGAATAACTCTGATGTGTTTGTGTTCAGCTGCAGCGATGACGGCACCGGGGGGCGGGGCTCTGGCCACGAGGGGCGGGGCCACGGTCAGGAGGATGAAGTGGTCTCTGGAGCTGAGTCTGGGCAACAGCAGGTGCTGCATCACATCTGTCCTCATTAACCTCGTCAGCACGCCTCGCTGACGGTCTTCTCTTTGCTTCTCAGCAGGAGCCGCGGCGACCGGCAGAGCAAGGACGGAGACGTCATGTATCCGGTGGGATACTCGGATAAACCGGTGCCGGACACCAGTGTGCAGGAGGCCGACCGCAACCTGGTGGAGAAGGTGACGCTCCAACCCTCTGATATAGATCACTAAACCATCTCCAAACTTCACCAGACGGAAAGCTAAACAGTTTGTTTCCCAAGAGTCCTCATGAGCTATACACACAACTCCATTCTGATATCTGTTCATATAACAGAGTAAACATCACACTCATACAGTTTAGAGCACACAGTTTAATCACTATTTAATAAACATTCACAAAAAAACTTTTTTAACTACCATCACTTTACAAAAAAGCAAGTATGTCTTAAGATTAGCATCATGGACACTCAACATGCATTGGGTTTTAAATAATACAAACAAATAGCTGTTTTTAACTTAATTGTCAATTGAAGTACTACTTTTTCAAATATTCGTATTGAATAGAATAATTCAATTAATGGAAATAAATGGTTTATAGTTTGGAGGTGAATACTGTCAAAAATCCCTTGAAAATATTAAAGAATAAAAATGTTTCTGGGCTTAAATATAAGTGCATTTGTTTAATGTAAACTGCTCTGATTGTGTGTGTATCTCTCTCTGTGTGTGTGTGTGTCTCTCTCTCCGTGTGTTTGTGTGTGTGTGTGTGTGTGTAGAGGTGCTGGGACGTGGCGCTGGGTCCGCTCAAGCAGATTCCCATGAACCTCTTCATCATGTACATGTCTGGAAACACCATCTCCATCTTCCCCATCATGATGGTGTGTATGATGGCCTGGAGACCCATCCAAGCGCTCATGTCCATGTCAGCCAGTGAGTAACACACACACACACACGTACACATACACACGTCCTCATCATGAACGACACGCTCTCATATATGTGTGTGTGTGTGTGAAGCGTTTAAGCTGTTGGAGAGCTCCAGTCAGCAGTGGCTGCAGGGTCTGGTGTATCTGATCGGGAATCTGCTGGGATCTGCTCTGGCCGTCTACAAGTGTCAATCAATGGGGCTCCTCCCGACGCACTCGTCTGATTGGCTGGCGTTCATAGAGCCGCCTCAGGTGCGTGAATAATTCATGAGCTGGTGTTTGTGTGTGCTTTCACGTTCCTCTCACTCACTCCTTTGTGTTTGTCTTCTACACAGAGACTGGAGATCATGGGCGGAGGGATGGTCATGTGACGTGCTCTCACAAACACACACACACTCTCTCTCTCTCTTTTTCTCTCACACACACTGTGTATTTAGGAAGAACGTTTAACCCCACTTATGCTGATAATTAAGTTATACTAATGGTTTGTGGTGATGCTGAAGTGTTTTGTTCTGTGAGTTGCTTCAAATTAATAAATTTGTTTAACATTTTGCTGCGTTGGAGTAGAAATATATGGAAATTACTTTTTACACACTTCATTAAATATTCATCATAAATGTTTAGATTAAATGTATATTTAATGACATCTCACTTTCATTTCACATCAAATGCAAACATGAAAACAATAAGAATGTTTATTTGAAATTAAGTTTACAAACATGTCTGGGTAATATTTAATCTCAAATTGAAATGTAAAACATTGGGCTGCATCTGTAAGTTCATTAGTTTAGTTTAGACAAAAAAAGAAAGAAAACACAGATTCATTTTTGACTTCTCAAAGATTTGTTTCTATGCCTGTCACACACATAGCACTAATTAAAGTAGCAGATTCTTACGAAAAATGACCACGCATAAAACATAAATTAACTGCGTATTAAATATGAAAATGTAAGTTCTGAGGAAGTAAAAAGGACGCTGAATGGAGAAGTGGGCGGGGTCAAGTTGATTGATGGTTGTATGTTTAGTGGGCGGGACTCCGTGTGTAATATTGTTTCTTTATCAACGTAAAGCTGCAGTCCATAACTTTCATGTAAAAAATTTACAGTATTTTCAATTATTATTATAATTATACGCAAGTAAACATTGAATCCATTTATTTTTTTGTCTCATCCCGAATCATTTAGGTACACATGCAACAAGTGTTTATATTCGGAATATTTTAGACTGGCTCGAGTACCTTCGTTATTCGTCATAGACATAAACAGAGAAGTAGCTCCGGCTTCAGTGTTCTTCCGCGGGACGCGAGCAGTTCTGTTTATTAACCGCTAGAGCGCCAGAAGTCACACACTTTTATTGTAAGATCTGAGTGTGTGTGCTGACCTTCCCCTTTTTCCGGGAGGTCAGGCGCTTTCGAGTTTCGTTTTACATCAGTATTTTCACCAGATGGGGTTTGGTTCGTCTCACACCAATACTCTTGAAGTTTTCTCTTAGTATCACCGCCATCTTAACTTTTTGTTCCCTCGTTTATTTGGGATCTTGCGCACTTTTCTTCGCCCGTTCTCGTTCACCAGGCTGTGATTAATTCCGGTGATGATGAGGAAGACACAGACTCCGAACCCGTTCGTTCATGAAGTGAGACTGACAGCAGCTCGACGGATTCAGGTGAGATCAGCGCTCATCTCCACGCGCTCGCTGCGTGACTGACAGACGCACGTGCGTCCCCCAATGTTTGGCGGTCATCACCATGGTAACAGAAGTGTCTGCCCATACCGTGCAGCTGTCGCTAAAGCGGTTGTTTCTACAGTAAAACTTTATAAATATGATATTATTTCAGCCATTCACTGTGAAAGGATCGGCGATTAGTCAAAAAACTGAGCTTGTTTGTTTGTAATAACACTGAGGACATCAGTGAACTGAACAGGGCTACAGTAACGCTTAATGTAACGCTGTAACGGGAGCACCGCGGTATTTTAGCTCGCGTTTTTCAAACTTTTAACTACAAATAAAACCAAAAACCACGGCTGCTATAGTTTAACCAAATTACCCATGGTTCTGCCACACTAGATGTAGTTAACCACAGTATTTGTAGTAAAATTGGAAATCAATATACCAAAGTTAAGTTACTATAATAAATCATGGTTGATTTTAGTCCTGTCGAATGATCAATGCTATTAATAATATGTTTTTGTTCACATAATATACTGTGTATATTTATCGTGTGTATATATATAAATACACACACACTATGTTTAAATGTGTGTTTATAAGGAGTATTTAGGAGGAAACCGTGAAAGCTTTCGAGTATGTTGAAGTTTAAAACTAAATTGAAATCTTATTTTCTTACCTGTGCTTTTTAAACCTTGTATGTTAAGTTATCTTTTTATTTTACTGATGTTATTCTTTATTTAATTTTATTGTATTGCATTATTAGACCATACTATGGTCAACTACTAAACTTCTTCTCCAGCACTAGAGCATGGGATAAACACTGGAGTAGAGCGCCACCTGCTGTTAAAGTCTAAGCGCAGAACGGATTCTGCATTGACTATGTGTGGATCATCGAGAGCCGCTAATGTGCACTAGATAGAAATGCTCCTTGAGTCTCTTTCTTGGTCTCGTAGGGGATGATTCTGGGCGTGGTTCTGTTTCCTGTGCGCATCACCCTGGCCTCGCTCTTCTTCCTGCTCATGTGGCCCGTGGCTCGCCTGCGATTGGTCGGTCTGTCGGCGGCGGAGAGGGCGGAGCCTGTGCGGGGCTGGCGCTGGTGGCTCTTCCAGCACATCATGCTCTTCCTCAGCCGCGCTGCCTTCTTCTCCTTGGGCTTCCTGCGGATCAGGGTCAAAGGTCGTCAGGCGGGACTGAAGGAGGCGCCGGTGTTGGTCGTAGCTCCTCACAGTGGGTTCCTGGACATGCTGGTGCTGTGTGTGACCGGTCTGCCAACCGTGGTGTCACGAGCGGAGAACTGCAGACTCCCCGTCATCGGAGGTGAGCTCCAGACTACTGCTGGTCCCTCGACTTCTATACGAAGATCTCCACTTTCGTAAACTAAAGCTTAAGAGGTTTTAAATCAGTAAAGTCATGGCATTAAATGACTGCAAAAGGATTTTTGCAGATAGTTTGTAGAAATTAAGCGAGTTTATGATTAACAGGAAATCAAATCCCTGTTGACCTGTCCATTGGCACATACTGGTTTGGGTTTAATCATAAATTCGCTTAGGTTTGATGTCTGCAGTGATGTAGTGCTGAAGGGACACTAACAGAAGATGTGTGAGTGAGCTGCTGAGGATGTGTCGGATCTCAAACCCTGAGTCTCTGTGTGTGTTCAGCGCTGCTGGAGTTCAACCAGGCGCTGATCGTGAGTCGAAAAGATCCCCAGTCCAGGAGAACCTGTGTGTCTCAGATCTGTGAGAGAGTCGGCTCCGACGCCCGCTGGCCTCAGGTATCAACACACACACACACACACACACACACACACACACACACACACAGTGTAACACGTGTCAGCTGGTGTGTCTCATCCTGTACAGTTTGATCTCATTATGTTCTTCATTTCTCTCGGCAGATGCTCATGTTTCCTGAAGGAACAACGACTAACGGACGAGCGCTGATTAAATTCAAACCTGGTACAACACACACACACACTCACACTCACACACACACACACACACACACACACACACACACACACACACACACACATGCTCAAATTGATGAAAAGTGGGAGTAAAGACATTTATAATGTTACAAAAGATTTCTGTTTCATATAAACACTGTTCTTCTGAACTTTGTTCATCTGTGAATCCTGAAAAATAAAATGCATCACAGTTTCCACAGAAATATCGTGCAGCACAACTGTGTTCAACATTAATAATAATCAGAGATGTTTCTCGAGCAGTAAATCATCATATTATTCTGATGTCTGAAGATCATGTGACACTGAAGACTGGAGGAATGATGCTGGAAATACAGCGGAGCATCACAGAAATACATTACACTTTAACAC
Source organism: Carassius auratus (assembly GCF_003368295.1). Lineage (NCBI taxonomy): Eukaryota > Metazoa > Chordata > Actinopteri > Cypriniformes > Cyprinidae > Carassius > Carassius auratus. The sequence goes on from NC_039249.1 coordinate 736,365, forward strand.
AGATTCACTCAGAAAACAGATGTTTTACATTAGAATAATATTTCACTATTTACTGTATTTTGCTATGGCCTTGGTGAGCAGCAGAGACTTCCTCCAGAAACAGAAGCAGGTGTGTGTCCGTGTGTTTGTAAGCTCATGTCTGTGTTGTGATTGGACAGGAGCGTTTGTGGCCGGCGTTCCCGTGCAACCCGTCCTGCTCCACTATCCTGGAGAACCGGTGAGTCACCACACACACACACACACACACACACCGCTATGACCTCGATTCATCAGAAACCCTGATCAGACGGACTGCTCTTTAACTGTGTGTGCAGGACACGGTTCGCTGGACATGGAGAGGCCTGACATGGTGAGCAGCGGTTGTTCTTCTCTTGATGATTGACCGTGATGCAGCTGTTCTTCTGAATACAGCTGTGTGTGTTTGGATCTGCAGGCTCGGCGCTCTGTGGCACACCACGTCTCAGATCTACACCAGCGTCACTGTGGAGGTTGATTGACATGAGCCACAGCCAATCACGTCCTGCGAGTAGAATCACACAGTAATCCTGCTCTGCTCTGATTGGTTGCAGTTCCTGCCCGTGTACACGCCGTCGCAGGACGAGAAGCAGAGCCCAGAGTTATACGCAGAGAACGTACAGAAGCTGATGGCCGAGTAAGTCATGTGAAAAACTTACTAGTAATAAAACTCGAACTAAGTGTATGTAGTCATAACAAAAACACACTAAAAATTCAAATACAAAAATGGAAAATACAAAAATTCATTTATATACTATTTTTGAACCATTTTTTTTCTCCGATTTTAATTTTTGTAATTTTGTTGTTTGCCTTTGTCTTTTTTTGTTAGTTAGTTTGTTTTTTACCTGTTAATTTTAATTTGTCATTTTAGTTCTTCATAATTTTATTGTTGTTCATTAGTATATTTACAGTAGTTGTAGTTTATTTGAACTCCTGTTTTCTGATAATGTCATGTTAAACACAGCACTTCATCTGCCGGAAACATAATAACAGGTTTGAGACTGATTTCTGACTGAAATGACACATGTTTTGCTGTATTATGTGAGCTGTATCTGGTGTGGCCTGTTGTTTTCTTCGTAGAGCTCTGCGTGTTCCTGCCACTGATTACGTGATGGAGGGTCGGTGTCCTGTTCAGAAGCTGGGAAACCTCTCGCTTCCCCTGGAGCCTCCGGCACACGACACACTCCGACTGCTCCGTGAACACGGGTGAGTGTGTGTGAGAGAGAGTGTGTGTAGTTCCTCTCCACCTGTTGGTCTCACACTCTTTGGTTCTTCTGCAGTCTCTCTCGAGCTCGTGTGGAGGCTGTGATGAATCATGTGATTGACAGCTGTCACTCAGGCCAGAGCTCCATGGTAACGGCCGATCACCTGACCACTCTTCTGGGGCTGAAGGACAGAAAGACGGCGGTGAAGATCTGCTCGCTTTACTCAAAGGTAACACAGTGTGAGAATCTGTTCACCATTTATTACCCTCGTGAACCCGCGTTGCAAACACAGATCCATAGGTGCAAATATGACCTTAAAATAATAGTGTCATAAAAGTACTGTATTCAAATACACTGCAGATGTTAGATGGCTTGGAGAGATAAAACACTCTGGTTTAAAAGGACAGTGCACCAAAAAATGAAATTTCATATCAATTACTCTCCCTCAAGATTTTCTAATCCTGTATGAGTTTCTTCTGTTGAACTCAAAAGAAGACATTTTAAACAACATCAGTAACCAAATAATGATGGAAACCATTGGCTTCAATAATAATAAAAAAAACCATGCAAGTCAATTGCTACTGTTAACATTCTTCAAAATATCTTCGTAATTTTATCGTTATTCACTGAAATGCGCACTAAAATTGGTGCATTTGGTTATAAGACTTACAAAAGCCAATAAATGGAAGAAAAGCATCAGAACATCAGTCAAACGTGAGACTGACCAGCTGTTTTTTTGTCACTAATATCAGAGATGTTTCCTCTCATGTGTAAATTTACCTGATAAACCAGCAGTTATGAGTGTGTTTGTGTGTGCTGCTGTTTTAGTTCAAAAGCAAAACAATTTGCTACTTCCAAATAATTTAACATTTACAAGCACACAAGACACTTGTATCCATCTGAGCAGGAAACAGCAGATCTGTGTATTTGTGTTGAAGTGAGTGTGTGTTTGCAGGACGATACGGTGGATCTGAGGCAGATCTGTCTGAGTGTTTCAGCTGTTTCTGAGTTCAGGAGTCTGGAGTCTCTCATACACACTGCCTTCAAGGTGAGAGAGAGAGTGTGTGTGTGTGTGAGTGTGATGTTATTATATACAGATGCACTCAGAGTTGATAGTGAAGCGCAGCATGGTGTTCATTTACACACAAGCAGCTCATGATAACAGTGTCTTCAGTGTAAATGCTGCCCTGAACCGTGTGTGTTGTCAGTGGTTCGATGCAGACCAGGACGGGTTGTTGAGTGCAGATGATCTGTCTGTCCTGATGGGGGCGCTGGTGGGTGTCCCTCAGCACTCGATCACAGAGATGTACACGGCGCTGACCACCAGGGGGCGACCCACTGAAGGTAAAAACCACTGCGTTTGAGCCGAGGTGTGCGATATTTACCATCTACAATGATATTATTATAGTTGTTTTAACTATATGTGAGCTGAAATGATCAGGTTTGTTACTCATTTTGCAAAAAATAAACAAAAACATATCACAACATTATGACGTTTGGTTTCTGAACGAATCTGTTGTGGAATTAATCATTTGATCATTTCAAAAGAAACAGCCCTTTTAAACGAATCATTTGAACAAATGACTCAGTGAATCACATTCAGACTTGCTGCCACCTATTGTTATATTTATCTTTGACTAATTTTGAATAATTTAACCAGGCTCTCGCCATGAACATTTCATTAGAAGCTGACATGGCCTTAAAGGAAAAAGGAAAAATTCTTAACCCAACCAAGATAAAAGCACAAAAACACAATATGCAAAATATTGTAAAAAAAAAAACCCCAAAATATTGAGATGTCATTTGTCGTCAGTATCGCACACCATTAGTTTGAGCCTATAATGCTAATATTTGACTGTTGTACGCTAATTGATTGTGTGTTCATCTCCTAAAGCTTCTCTGCAGGACTTATTGACAACGCATCCAGTTTATCGCAGAGTCTTCACCGAGTATCTCCTCTCCAGCGGACTCGCAGACGGAAAACACAATGGGATTCCCAACGGAAACACCAACAGGGTTTATAACCGTTACGGAGCGACCGATACGAAGTCCAACTGAGGTTTCATCGCAATACTGGGACGAACGTCTGAAATATTCAACATCTGTACCCCAAGCCAAGTGTTAGTTCTCGTTCAGTCTGACTGCACATATGTTAACGAGCATGATCTGAGCGTGAGCTGAGAATGTAGTTCGAGGTAACCTTTAAGTGATTTCTTTCTTGAGTGTTACTGTTTTCTGCGCTGGGAATTATATTGTGAAAATATAGCACAACTAATACAGATACAGTACAGATGTCTTTATATATAAATATATTTTATCATGAAGTCCGAAGGATCTGTTTGTGTATTAAAATTTTTATATTTTTGTCATTTTAATCTTTGTTTATTGGAAAAACCCAAGGCGTACTGTACTGCGAAGGATTTCTGCTGAAGTGTCATATTTTATACTTTAATATATTAACATTCTTAAATGAGGACTTTATTTGGTGTTTTGTTTTTATGGTTTATTAGTGTCAAGTGCTCTTTCATCTTTTCTGAAACGTTTGTCGCTTGTACATTGAGTTTCGGTCACGTCTACTTGCAATCGTTGATACACTTATGTCGTGCGATGAAAATCACAATGTAAATCTACTCTTTTCACGTTAATTTTGATTAAATCAGTTTCTTGTCCAACGATCTTTCGTCTTATATGTTGTCTCTTGTGTTTTTTATGTTTGTTTGTTTGCATTATTTTCCTTAATCGTGTCTGATTTCTTCAGGGTTGTCTGTTTAATACAAATGTTTCTCATTCTCTGGGAATCGTTGTGAATGTCCGAATCAATTTTGTTGCCTTTTGCACTTCTTTCGTTCATATGATTTCCCAGATTTGGTCTGTTTCTTATCTGGAGATCTTCAGATTTTTATTACGCTCCTGAGAGAGAGAAAATAGACATGTTTCATCAAACAACAAGCCTTCAAGTCTGTTTACACATGAAAGAAAAATCCACAATGATAACTGTTTTAGCATCCACACCAGAAGAAAAAAAAAAAAAAAAAAGATTTAAAAAAAAAAAATGTTAAATAGGCTAATCATACCTGTGTTCCTTTAGAAAAACTCAGTTTCCCATCTTCCTTTGCGCGGTGAGTCGCACATCCGGGTTGTTCTAACTTCGCTCGCCGCACGTGGTGTTTTTAGCTGCTGGTTACAGAGTATAAATCTGCTTTCTGCTCGGAAATCACCGAAATAAACTTCACATTCCGGCGTGTGATCAGTTGATCATGTTCCTGCAGTATTATCTGAACGAGCTCGGCGACAGGGTTTATACTCTGAAGGTGAGTTCTAGATCGTTATATACACGTAACATATATAGTATGAGTTTTACACTTCGTGAAATTGTAATGTCAACATTACAACTGTATTATAACGGTAGTATACGTCCAAAGTATTTTATTAGTGTATGAAAGTTTCTTTGGCTGATAAAACCATAGTCAGTAACATAATAAAATAAAACACCTTTTGTTGGTTCCCAGAATGATCTAATTTGGTTTCAAATACTCAACCGGAAGTGTTCTCTGTCTGTCGGGTGCTACTGAATGATTATCATGGTGATTTAAGCAATAATTAATAACATTAAAGACACATACATTTCGAAAACATAACCCCATGCGTTTTAATAATGAGTGGTATTTTATTGAACAGTTTCTGAAAGATCGCTGGGATCTTGAGCATCTTTTGGTGTTTTGTTATTGTATGCAGCTTCAGCAGTGTAATGAAGAAGTACAGTGTTGAGGCATGTTTTAAATGAATGATTTCTCTGTTTTTCTGCAGAAAGTGGACCCGAGTGGTCAGCCCACCAGCTCGGCTCATCCGGCCCGCTTCTCACCGGACGACAAGTTCTCCAGACACCGAGTGACCATCAAGAAGCGCTTCGGCCTGCTGCTGACCCAACAGCCCCGACCCGTGCTCTGAGACCATCATCATCATCATCATCATCATCATGATGACCCATGCTCTGAGACGACCTGTTCCTCTCTAACAGACTGACCATCAGTGCACTTCACACAGCTCACTCCTCTCGACTGAATCATGTCATGTTTACTCTCTCATCTACAAACACACTGCTATCTCTGTTTATTCAATTAAATACATGTCATAAAATAACACCGAGATGTGAGCAATTAATCTTTTCAAAATGTATAAACATTGAGTGTTTGATAATGTCTTAATATACAATGCAATGCAAAATATAAATTAAATAAGCTATTATGACCAGTAAAACTCTTTACAGCAATTAGACTAGAGCTAAATACATGAAGGCTATGTGTATTAAACACACAAACGGGCATCTAGTGGTTAAACCATAACATTACAAAACACTAAACACTGGTGATCGTGTGAGGTTGATCCTCCATAAACCTAGAATCTAGAAACCTGGGACAAAAGAGTTCTTCAAACTGAGTATTCACGTGTGTGTGTGTGTTAATCAGACGTTTCAGCTTACAGGTGATTTCTTTTACTCTATTTCCTAACTCAATAGGCCTATCTCTCAAATGTAACCCATGGTAGAATCGCAGCTGTCTCTTTATGAATGACTGGAATATTCTTGTGAAGTGATAAATCTCAGTGAATGTTTGGACTAGACGTGTCCTGGGAGTTTAATTTAGTGATCAGGGGTTAGATGCTCTATAGCAGGAATGGGCCAGCATTTGTTCTACTTTATACCAAAGGGCAAGATTACTAGTCCACTTCCACACACCTTTTACATAATTTCAATCAATTTCCTTTTTATTGAAGGGAATTAAAGCAGAATTAATGTTGTTTGTTTTTAAAGATTTTATTAACTATAGAACTTGTGCAGTTAGTTTAATTGAGAGGGGAAGCTTTGTCGTCAGTTGACAGCAATATCACTCCAGCAGATAAACATCTCAACTGCATTAACTGTAAATATGCATCAAACAAATGTCCAGAGGTCCTATCTTTTATTACAGAACATTCTCAGAACAACATAAGAGGACAGTTAAAAAGGGCTTATTAAAATTAATAAATAGTTATACCAAACGATACCATAAAATAACTGCAGGGTTTTAAAGATCAAATTTAAGAGCTCTTAAGACCTGCACTTCAGATTTCAGCCTTTAAACAATTTTTCAGAAAAGGGGAGAGTCAAGTATCAATTATTATATTAATTTAAACAGGCTATCATTAATCAATTATTATATTAAATTACATAAATATATCTTAATATATCATCAGATCTTTAACAATTAAGTCCATCAGTGGCTCTTTAGCTTATTGTAGGTTCCCAATGTGATAAATTACCCCATGGTGTGACAACAAAAGGAACGGTTGTATCTATATCTACACAAATCTACACTCACGGTTGCTGCAGATGAAAAAGCGGGTCTCAGTGTGTCATCTTTAATGGTTTTCTGTGTGGTAGAAAAAGCTTAACGTGCATTAGTGCATTGCATTCATGGCCTTACTGCTTTATTAATAGTATTGTTATTAATAAGGTTATTACTGTTGTCACTGGTCTAGTACATTAAGCCACATTAAGGGTTTTAGAATGTCCCAAAACCTCTGAGAAATATAAGCACTGACTGAGTATTGAGTCTAAATTCAGTAAAACTCTTGTATTATCAGCAGAGCACTACATAAATACAAATCTTTAAGCTTTTTTTTTTCTACAATGCTTGTCTAGCCAATTTATATTAAAGATGCCATCTGTCATGTCTGGCAAAAAAAATCAAGTCATACTCCACATTCTATACCAGATGGGGGCAGTATGCCTCAATAAAGTGAATTGGTCTACTCTAGAGTAACAAACGAGAAACGGCATAGTCTCTATGCTCCGCCCCTATCTTCACAACAACACTACAGCCATAGCCGTAGCCTAAGAGGACGATTTGCCTCCAGAGGAATGTTGGGTGATGTCAAGTGATATTGAAACATGACATCTTCAAGCTACTCCCCTTCACCTTTACCAGTCAATATGTTCCTATTCGTTTTGTTCATATTACATTTTGAGTTGTATATACACATTATTTGAATTAAATTACTTTGTCATCATTGGTCAACATCAAGACAGCTGATCAAAGCTAGCGCCAACCAACGTAACCAGAGCTGCCAACTCTCAAGCATTCACCGTGAGACACACGCAATTGACTCCTTTCACACGCTTTCACGCCACACATCAATTTTCTCACACACAGAAAAACCACGAAGCAAAGAAGACACAGAGACCAACAGACTAGACAGAGCAGGTAACTTATGAAATAAAACAATGGGTAAGTTATAGCTAGCTAATTATCAAATGCATCTACGGTTAGCCATCGCTAACATTAGCACGTTTATCGAACAGCCTTCGATACATTTCTATGTTATAACTTCCCGAAAACAAATATACAAACATATAAAACAAACTTCTAGCGAAATACTAACAGCATCTTACCAATCCAAAAGAAATGTTGCAAGATCGGAGTCGAACCTCATTTCTTTCAGGTCCATCAGTTGTCTCCAGCGATTAAAAGCAGTGCCGATATTTACTCTGGTTCGGCTCCTTTTCTTATCGGATTTGATTTGTGTTTCCGAGCACGGTTGTTTCCCTGTAGCGGGTGACGCTCTCTTCCCTGAACTGAAATGAACTAGTGGGCTGTACTTTCCACACAATTGACATCAGGTTCAAGTACACGCCCACAAGCCGTGCGAGTTATTCGTGTATTGCAGGTTGGCTGGTGATTATGTTGCCCGCATACCGCCTCCCATGGCCGAAACTGGTATTACAACACCTGTCGGGCCGGGGCTAGTAATGCTAATGCTAATTAAGGTTGATATCTCTGCAGCACTATAACTTGACATTTTTTTAATGACATCATCGCCCTTATATCTTCTCATTCTTTTGATGCGTGTAGGTGTTATGGATATTTTTACCTCAATTTTTGCATATGGCACCTTTAACATCTCCAAAAATAAGTACTTCAGTTGCATTTAAAACGTTTTAATAATTCTTCTAGACTGTCTCTCTCTTTTCTAAAACACGTGTAGTAAATCTTGGGACTTCAACCATGCTAGTTAAAAAATGATCATCTTTCACTTAAGCATAAAAAAATATAGGTTAAACCCTGTGAACAAAGTTCTGTTTTAACCACTTTTCAGTATAATTTGAATGTCCTCCAAAAATTCCTCTAGGTTTTACTGTAGGTTCGCAAACAACTTGTGGAGGATTAACAGTTCGAAAGAACAAGTTTTGATGTTGTTCAGAGGAAACACGCACTTGATGAATTTATCATTAGAGTAAAAGTGTCTGGACATCAGAGAGAGTAAAGCAGGTTTGGATGAGTGTGCACCTGCATGACCCTAAGGGGGCAGCAAATACAGAAAACTTTCATTGGGGGGGGGGGGTGAAATGCTCGTTTTCACTCAATATCCTGTTAATCTTGAGTACCTATAGAGTAGTACTGCATCCTTCATAACTCCAAAAAGTCTTTAGTTTTATTATATTTATAAGAGAAAGTTAGTCTGTACCGCTTTTTACCGGAAAAACATGAGCGGCTGGAGGCGTGACGTGTGGGCGGAGCTAAAGAATCACCAGCGCCAGTAAGCTTTTGCATTGAGAGCGTTTGGAAGCTGTGACATTACCGTTAGAAAAAAAAAACATCCAAAACAAACCATGGCTAACAGTAAGATTCAGCGTATATTTATGATCCAGAATCAGATCCAGAGGCTGAAATTTAACAAGAGCAGCATCAGCAACGACGTTCTCTATGTGGTATGTATTGAAACTATATATATTTGCTTAGCGGTTTTGGAAAATTTCCACTTTATGCCGTCTTTTTCTTTTCTTTTTTTTTTTTAAGGTGTACATGTGGAAAGTGCAGTTTGATGACAACATCATATATTGTTTACTTGATGTGCTTATGCGCCGATAGCTAAGTTAACAACACAGAGATATTTGAAGCAGTTCTACTCACCGCATGCGGTTCCAACACACGATCGTGACCCTTTTTCGTTGCGACTGCATTATCCTTAAGAAATAAACGATACGCAAATCCGGCGTCAAACTGGGCCTTGTTTGTAAAACAAGCATCTTCGAAATGCAGGGAACAAACAAAAACACTTGCACAACTCCGTTGATGCTCTGTAAAAATAAACTCCGTCCACTGGTCCCTTAATGCTGTTTCTCTTTTGGTAATCTGTGCAGGGTTGTCTTGCCCTGGCAACCAAAAACACACTTCTTTTGTGACTTTTTTTTTACGGTCTCTCGCTCTGATCAGTGAATGTCTCTGCTCTGCTATACGGTAGCGCGCTCTTCCGGCAGAAGTGCCCTTAGGACCCTGTGACATGCGTCCCGAGCGCTCGTCAGCGTCGCCCTGGCAACACACTGGAATCACCGGCACTAGCTCATCACGGGCTGAGCGGCCGCACCTGCAGCTCATCAAGCGGCGCCTACTTAGGCAGAGGAGGAAGGCAGAGTGGTGAGGAATGTCTCCCAACAAAGACGCTAACCCTTACCTCCTCTGTTTCAGAGAGCAGCGTGTGACCGTCAGCCCCACCAAGGAGAGCACAGCACGGGATCCACCACTCAGGACACAGCGAGCACGAGGGACTTGAAGCGCCACGGAGAACACCGCCTTCACCCAGAGCACCTTTCATTTAATAAATCCACCCTTCGGGGACTTTCTCTGTCCATCGGTTGTCGTGTAGTTCCTCACCCCGCCACACTGGTGGAGAATGCGGGCAAGAATGTGAGGTGGACACCGACAACCGACCCCTGAGGAGACCGTTAAAGCCACCCGTTTGTTTTTTTTTGTTTTTCTTTTTTTCCCCCTTTCATTTGTATCTGCTCTGTTTCCACAGGCGGCCGCTCCTCCCCCGGCATGGAAGAACTGCTAAAAAACCTCACCGAGGTGAGCATCCGCCAGCAGCAGATAATGGAACACATGGCCTCACGTCAAGGAGACACCAAACGTGAGCTCGCCGCCCTCCGCGCCGCCACCCACCGCACGCCGCTGCCTGACCCCCGTGTCCAAGCCGTCCAGCTGATGCCACGAATGACGGCGCATGATGACGTGGAGATGTACATTCAGATGTTTGAGGCCACCGCAGTCCGGGAGGCGTGGCCAGAGGACGAGTGGGCCCGACTCCTCGCGCCGCTCCAGGTAGCTGAGCGTGTGGTGATCGACCGACTCCTCCGCGCCCTTCCCCGCGCGTTGAGGCAGGCGGCTGGCATGAGGAACCCCACCGATCTCGACGGGCTCGTGGAGGCCATTGAGCTGGCGGAGGCCGCCCAACACCGGGAGATAGGGGAGCGAGCGCCCTCTTTTCCCCGAAGGGTGGTCCAGGAGCGACGCTCGCCGGAGGGCACCCAGCGACCCGTGAGCAGGCCTGCGGTTCCCGGCCCCCAGGACGAGCCAATGCCCACCGAGCCGCCGCGTTCCCCAGGATGGACATGGCTAGCAGGCTGTTCAGTCCACGGTCCAGCGCCGAAGGCACCGCGGGCCAAGGTGCGCGTCAACGGCCGGCCATTCGTCGCCGTCCTCGACTCGGGCAGCGGGGTAAGCCTGATACAACCGACTGTCCTTCCGCCCCGAACAGGTTCCAGAGCCCGGCTGGCGATAACGTGCGTGCACGGGGATACCAGACATGTGCCGGCCCGGAGGGGGACCATCACCGCGACACCTGGTTCCTGGCCCGTCGAAGTGGGAATCCTAAGGAACCTACCGGTACCTCCTTGCGCTCCAGGACTTCCACTTCACCATACAACATCGGGCGGGGACGGCCAACGCCAACGCGGATGGCCTCTCCAGGATAGGGGCAGCTTTCGCAGGTCTGTCAGGCCCCACTCCCCACCCTCCCCATATCTCCCAATTGTCCCGCAGGCGCAGGTCGACGCTTAGGGGGGGGGAGTGTGACATGCGTCCCGAGCGCTCGTCAGCGTCGCCCTGGCAACACACTGGAATCACCGGCACTAGCTCATCACGGGCTGAGCGGCCGCACCTGCAGCTCATCAAGCGGCGCCTACTTAGGCAGAGGAGGAAGGCAGAGTGGTGAGGAATGTCTCCCAACAAAGACGCTAACCCTTACCTCCTCTGTTTCAGAGAGCAGCGTGTGACCGTCAGCCCCACCAAGGAAAGCACAGCACGGGATCCACCACTCAGGACACAGCGAGCACGAGGGACTTGAAGCGCCACAGAGAACACCGCCTTCACCCAGAGCACCTTTCATTTAATAAATCCACCCTTCGGGGACTTTCTCTGTCCATCGGTTGTCGTGTAGTTCCTCACCCCGCCACAACCCATATAAGGAAATTCCGCTTCATCTAACGTCACACAGACCCATACTCAAAAAAAAAAAAAAAAAAAAAACTTTCCGAAACTTTTGACAAACCGGAAGAGGTATTTTTGGAACAGAAATACTCCTTCAAACGTACAACTAAATTTTTGAAACTTTGTCCATGTTTAGCATGGGAATCCAACTCTTTAACAGTGTAAAAAAAGCTCTGTATGCATGAAATAGCATTTCACCCCCCCTTTAATATCTCTGATAGATACCCAAGTCATGTTTTGTAAGTGAAGTAAAAAAAAATAAAAAATGGTTACATATACACTTCCAGTAAAATGTTTTGAACAGTAAGATTTAAAAAAGGTTAAGGTAAAGGATTTTATTGTCATTCCAAAGCATGTACATGAGCTGGAACGAAATTAGACACTGAGGCCCGGTTAAAACCATTCACAATAAATAACTAACTACCCATCAATAAATACAATAGATAAAATAACAAATAATACTTGCCCATATTAATATATGGATACAGTCTCTCCACACACTAAAAACCCTTAAAAATTAGCAGCATAGTAATAAAGTTAGTGCAATCTAATTTAGGACAGCAAGTTCAGTTTATCAATTCCGTAGTTGTCAATGTTAAAAAGTCTCACGGCTTCTGGATAGAAACTGTTTTTTAACCTTGATGTCCTAGCTCTGATGCTGCGCAGCCTCCTGCCTGAAGGAAGAGGGTCAAATAGTCTATTGGTAGGGTGAGAGAAGTCTTTCATGATACTTGCAGCCCTAGTCTTGCATCTGTTGATGTATATATCTCCAATTGCAGGGAGACCACAACCGATGACTTTCTCTGCCATCTTAACCACATGCTGTAGGGCCTTCCTCTCTGTTACAGAGCAGTTTCCATACCACACTGTTATACAAGTTATACAAGTTGTTAGGATGCTCTCCACCACGCACCTATAAAAAGATGTGAGAACTGTAGTTCCCAAGACAGCCTTTTTAAGCCTCCTCAGAAAATACAGCCTTTGATGAGCCTTATACCAGACTATTACAGTTGGATTTCCACTTTAATTCATCGTTGATATGTACTCCTAGATATTTGTAGCTGGAGACAACTTTCACCTCAGCTCCCTCAATACAAATTGGAGGGGGGTGTCTCCTATTGGTTTTTCTAAAGTCCACAATAATTTCTTTAGTCTTTTCCACGTTAATGCATAGGTTGTTATCCTTGCACCAGGCTGACTCGTCATTCTAAGAAATGAGTCCCATCACCACAGTATCATCTGCAAACTTGACAACATGATTACTCGGGTGTCTGGCTGAACAATCATATGTCAGCAGTGTATACAGCATTGGGCTCAGGACACATCCCTGTGGTGAGCCGGTGTTAAGAACAATGGTGGAAGAAAATTTATTATGGATTTTTACAGACTGTTTTCTGTTTGTTAAAAAGTCCAGTACCCAGTTGCACAATGAGTAACTCAGTCCTAGAATTTCCAGTTTGTGTATCAAACTGGTAACACTGGGTGGCTGCTCACCAGGTGGTACAGTGAGTCTAGTGCTAGGAGTGTTATTAGAGACCTCAAAACGAGCATAAAAAGTGTTTAGAGCATCAGAAAGAGATGGATCTCTGGAGCATTCAATATCTCCTCTTTTATAATCAGTCATGCTCTTAATGCCAGCCCACATTCTCTGGGGGTAGTTGGTAGAAAAATGACCCTGTAATGTTTTTTTAAATAAATCTCTTCTGCTTTTATTTGATCCAAAATACTGCAAAAGCAGTGCCAGGGTGTGGGCTAGACAGAGGACTCAGATGCAGAGTAGTGAAAAGGAGAATCTTTTATTCTCACCAAAAAAAAAACACAAAATAACAAACAATAATTAAATGCTTAGGTGCACAAAGAGATCTCTGAGCTGGCCGGCAAACTGCGGACCACTCACACTGACAGATCTCCGAACTATGGTTCTTAAACAGGAAAACAGAAGGTGAGACTGAAGCTTGGACACCACACAAAACACGGGCAAAGACAATCTACTCACGATGACAGACAGAAAGGCAGAGACATATAAGGGAGTGGGGGAACGAGTGACAGGTGGGAAAGAATCAGCTCGTGATCTGCACAGCCCCGCCACGATCAGCGCTGATTGCCCAGACCACCAGCTACAGAACACACAGGACAACACAGACCCCAGGGGAAGCCCTGAAGGCACCCTGCAACGTGACAGTACCCCACACCAGAAGACTCACCATGATGCTGATGAAATTAATCAATGAAAGTGTGATCCAGAATATTGCGAGCCGGAATCCAGCATCTCTCCTCCAGACCATAGCCCTCCCAGTCTACCAGGGTTTGATCTTTGAAACATGGAAAACCAGAGTAGACAACCAGACTCTCTGACCACACACTTAAAGTGGGGGCTTAGTACAGTGACTGTCCGTAGTCACCTTATTCCTCTCGCCAGTCCGAGTGAGGGCTTCTCTGGCGATACTCCAAGTAAGGAGGAATCTCTGAATAAATGCATGCGTGGAAGGAACAACAGCATTGGATTCTTGAGAGAGGAAATAAAGGTGGCTGGTAGCCTTAACAGCACTGGAAGGGAGACAAACCCGTAGATCAGACAGGGAAGGAGTTATGCACATACTCTACCATGGTCAACCTAGAACTCCAAGATGAGGGTTCAGCAGATGACACACAGCACAGAACACTCTCCAAATCCTGGTTGGCACGCTTTGCCTGACCATTAGTTTGCAGTCGTTCCCAGCTGTCGACAGAACTCTGTCCAAAACCTAGACACAAACTGGGGTACCCTGTCAGAAACCACATTCACCGGGAGGCCATGAATACGGAAAACGTGATCTACGACAATAGTCGCTGTCTCCCTCGCTGACTGAAATTTGGGGAGGGGAATAAAATGGACCGCCTTTTGAGAACCTGTCCACCACAGTGAGAACTACCATCTTGCCAATAGACGGAGGCAAGCCTGTCGAGCATCCCGTGCCACGGACGGCCACCAAAACCGCTGCTTGATTAACCTACAAGTATGAGTTGCTCCAGGGAGGCAAGCTAGACTAGAAGAGTGGCCCCACTGTAGTATGCCAGTTCGGACTGACTCATGCACAAAGAGCAGATCCTCTGGACATCCTGCGGGAACATAAGCGCCGCGTAGTGCCGTGCGGACCTTAGACTTCACCCCTCCCCCCTCCCCCCCGGGCGACCTCAGCCACAACCCGTTCGGGATGTAGAATGGCCACGGGGAAGGTGAGACTAGCCTCAGCCTCAAAATCCCCTCAACAGCGCATCAGGTTTACCATTCTTAGAAACGGGGCGATAAGATATGGTAAACCTGAAATGTCCAAAAAAAATAATGCCCAGCGATCCTGCCTACAATTTATTCTCTTGGCGATGCAAATGTACTCGAGATTCTTATGATCAGTCCAAATGATAAATGGCAAAACTGCTCCAACAAAACTGCCCCAACTCCCGCCTCAGACACATCCACCTCCACAATGAACTGACGGGATGGGTCAGGGGACGTTAAAATGGGGGCCGAAATAAATCGACTCTTAAGGCTGTCAAACACAGCTTGGACCTGCGACGACCAACAGAATTGTTTCTCTGTGGAGGTGAGATCAGTCAGAGGAAGGGCGATCTGGCTAAAGTTCTGAATGAACCTCCTGTAAAAATTTGCAAACCCGAAAATGCGCTGGTCCACGCACCCCACTATCTGGGGTGGGCCAATCAGCAACTGCCTTTTCCTTGGTGAGATCCATTCGGATACCCTCAGACGAGAGAATAAATCCCAGGAACAGAACGGACTGTGAGTGAAACTCACACTTCTCAAACTTGACCAATAAATGATTCTCCAGCTGGAGCACTCGCAAACATGCTGGACATGATCATGCTCATTCTGGGAAAAGACAGGATGTCGTCGATGTAAACAAAAACAAACCGATCGACCATGTATTGGAGCACGTTGTTGTCGAGCCCCTGAAAGACCGCCGGGGAGTTGGAAAGCCCAAACGTCACAAATAAATATTCAAAATGCCCTGTATGGGTGTTAAAGGTGGTCTTCCATTCATCCCCCTCCCTAATCCGAACCAAGTGATAAGCAAAAAGATAAAGATTCTTAACCGTGATGTCATTCAACCCTCGATAGTCAATACAGGGGGCACAACCACCCATTCTTCTTCTCCACGAAGAAGAGCCCCGCCCTGGCTGGAGAGGAAGAGGGACGGATAATGCCTGCTACCAGAGAATCATGTATATACCTCTCATTGGCCTCCCTCTCCGGACCCGACAGAGAGTAAATACACTCCTTAGGTGAAAAAGTGCCAGGCAACAGGTCAGTCACACAGTCGTTCGGGCTGTGTGGATGCAGAGATGAATCTCAGTACTTACTGAAAACTGCTCTCAAACAATGGTAAGCCTCCGGGACATCGGCCAGGTTGACCAGCTCCTCCTGCAGCACAGAATGAGAGAAGACTGGGGAAAATGCAGCTCCCAAACACTGAGCTAAACAGAAAGGGTTTCAAGCCAAAATAGAACCACAGGCCAAATCGATATGAGGGTTATGTTTAACCAACCAGGTGTGACCCAACACCACTGGAGCTGTGGGCAAGTGAACAAGGTGAAATCTAATCTCCTCGGTATGATTACCAGACAAAGATAATGTGACAAACTGGGTGGTGTAAGTAATATTAGTAAGATGGGTGCCACAAAGGGGTCCTGGCAGAAATAGGTTTGGCCATTGCAATGGCCAAAATCCCCAGACGTGTTGCCAATCTGTAATCCATGAAGTCGCCCTCCGCTCCAGAGTAAATGCCGAAACCTGGAAAACAGCTACCCCAAACTGTACTGAAGCCTGAACTCTGAGTGACTACCAGGTGGCAGTCGAGTTGTAGTGACGCTCACTTTGCACCCTCCCTTGTTTGTAAAGCATCACCCCGCCCCGCCACAGGGCACGCCGCTACCACATGACCCGCCTCGCTGCAGTACAGACACAGCTGATTATCCAGGCGATGGCGTTGCTTTCCTATGGTCAGCCGTGCTCTCTCAATCTGTGTCAAATGTTGCTCCAAACACATGTTTGACAGACATCACATGATGTGTTCATGGGGAATGCCCTCTCTTGGGTGCCAAGAACGGAGGACAAACCGGTCGTCGAGCTGAATGGCGAGGTCCATAACCTCATCCAAGCCAGAGAATAGATCTTGTCCTGCTCACCTAGGCCGTGAAGGAAGTGATCCCAGAGAGCCTTCTCATTACATCCGCAGGACACGGCGAGTATGCAGAATTGAATGGAGTAACCAGACACTGGATGCTCTCCTTACTGAAGCAGGGACAATGCTCGTGCTGCTTCAATTCCATGTGCGGAGCGAACAAACACCTTGCACAACTGCTTCAAGAATGCCTCAAACAACACACAACAGTCATGCTTGCTGTCCCACTTTGGCCGTTCCACACTCTCTCGCTTGACTTACCAAGAGAGTGACGACGAAGCTACCCTGGATTGCTACGTGGGGAAACAGGAAGGCTGGAGAGTGAAAGTCAGTGAGCACTGGGACAGAAATGACTGACATGAGTTGGGCTCACTATGTAGTATGGAGCCGGAGGATTAAGCCGTGGTTCTGCGTGGTGAGGAAAAAGCAGTGTCAGGACCGGGCTAGACAGAGGACTCAGATGCAGAGTAGTGAAATGGAGAATCTTTTTGTCACGGTTGGTAAACCGTGATCTCTGTGTTTTGCACTTTGTTGTGAAGTCTGTGTGTTTCGCGTCTGCACTGATTATTTTGTGGGCTTCTGCGTTAATTGTCATCAGCAGCAGCTGTCACTCATCACTCTCTCCCTATATAATGGTTTGTCTCTCGTCTTGTGTTTGTGAGAGCGTTGTTTCATGTTGGTAACTGTTCTTTGCTTCTGTGTTGTTCTGCATTTGGATGTCCGTGCCTTCCCCCGGAACCTCATCCACTCTTCGCACCTTCACAAGCATCACCACTTACCTTCGGCTCGATTCCCCACAGTTCCTGTGCCATCCTCTCCTGCTGCCAACTCTCCACCACCAACTGGATTGCTCACCGCCTTTACCATCTTGGATTGTCATCTTCCCAGCGTTGTTTGTATTCTTGTTTGTTTTGTTTTGTTTTCATTAAATATTGTTCATACTCACACTTGTTTCCAGCTTCTCCTTCACCCAGTCGTCACAGAACGCTCTCACCAAAAATGGAAGCAGCGAGCACCACCTCTTTATCTGACTTTATCCACCACTGCAGCAATCGTATGGATCAGCAGCAGATGAGCATCACTAACACCGGACGCGCTTTCCAAGCGCTGGTGGCACAGGTATCCTAGCTCACCCAGCATATCCACCAGCTCACCTCTCCCACTGCGCCCATCGCCCCGCTTGCACCGCCCGTCCCCCGGGAGACCTCCCAGAATCACTTCCGACCAGAGCTGTGACTTCCGGCGCCAGAAAACTATTCCGACTCGAGTCACTTTTCTTTGGACTCGAGTCCAACTCGAGACTCCATTCTCTGGACTCGTGACTCGACTTGGACTTGTGGACTGATGACTCGTACTTGGACTCGGACTCTAGGATATATAAAATCAGACTTGAACAGTCATTACGTTGTTTTTGACTAAAAATTTCATAAAAAATGTTTTGTGCCCAAGACTGGCCGGGATCTATTCTTTTCCCTCACAGACACTGCTACTGCTCGCTCTCTTTGCTTGACAACACACTCACTGACGTCACTCACTTTACTTTCACCTTACTCTTTTTCCAAAGCGCTCGGGCACGCGCGGGAAAGGATGAAGCTGATTGGTTAGTTCTTGTCACATGACCCGCAGTGCGCTTGCGGCATTCTGAAAAGTTGAGATGTTTTTAACTCAATGCGGTGCGGTCGCGCCTGGATGCTGCCGTTATGAGAGCGCATACGCTTCCATTATGAGCGTACATACCGCGCGCCTACAGTACATTGGAAATAATGAACTTGAGCGTGCAAAAGACGTGATATTTGAACGGCCCTTATACGTTACTTTCTGACCATGCGCGTGCCGTCACACACACACACATTCACTTGAAAACATTCAAACGCACTCACGCTAAATCACTCGGTCACTCACACACAAACGCTCTCTCTCTCTCTCTCTCACACACACACACACACACACACTCATACTCATTGTAATATGCACGTTTCTTTTTTTCGCTGAGTGTAATTCTGTAATACAGTGTTAAAGGATTAGTTCACACAAAAATGAAAATTTCCCAATCATTTACTCCTCCCAATGCCTTCCAGGATATCCATGGCGTTTTTTCTTAAATTGTGTTTTTTAAGGAAAACATTTCAGGATGTTTTCTTCATATAATGGACTTCAATGCCTACCAACACAAGTTGGTTGCTATTGTTTCCTCAAAAAAAAAAAAATATGGGACTTGAGACTCGACTCGGACTCGAACTCTGGTAATGGTGACTCGACTTGGACTCGACTCAGACTCTTCTTTGGTGACTCGGACTTGGACTCGAACACTGAGACTCGAGACTCGACTCGGACTCGACAGTTGGTGACTCGACTACAACACTGGACCTACATCAAGGGACCTCCTCTGTAACGGATTACTCCATCCAGTTCCGTACCCTGGCGGCCGCGTGCCAGTGGAACGAGACGGTGCAGTGGGACCGATTCCTGCATGGGCTGGCCGACCGTGTTCAGAAGAAGATCTACCTCCTCGAGCTGCCCCCCACACTCAACGGTCTCATTGACCTAGCCCTGCGAGTTGATGCCCGGATTAATAGTCTGGGTACACAGACCAGTCCTACACGCCATCCCATCTCTCCGGGAAGGGGCCGCTCAAGCTCAAATGCAGGTGGGTAGAGCTCGGCTGTCCTGGAGAGAGAGAGAGCGGAGGAGGTCCCAAGGACTGTGTTTGTACTGCGGAGGCTCAGGACATACCATCTATTCCTGCCCCGTAAAAGAGCCAGCCTGGTAGTAAAAATGAGGCTACTATCAGGTGGGATCTCCGCTGGGATGTCCTCAACAACATCATCGACTCTCCTTCCGGTGAAACTGGGGTGGGAGAATCACACACACGACTGTCATGCCCTTCTGGACTCTGGAGGCCCTACGTTTCTGGGGTTTGCCAATTTCTATCGGCATTTTATTCGCAATTTCAGCCAACTAGCCTCACCTCTAACGGCCTTGACCTCCCCTAGTACTCCGTTCAGATGGTCGGACGCAGCTGAGACTGCGTTCACTAACCTCAAAAGCAGCTTTGTTTCAGCTTCCATCCTTGTGGCCCCTGACCCCACACGGCAGTTCGTGGTGGAGGTCAACGCATCAGAGGTGGGGGTAGGAGCAGTGTTGTCCCAACGTGCTGCCTCGGACGATAAGGTAGATCCTTGCACGTTTTTTTCTCATCGTTTATCTCCTGCTGAATGCAATTTTGAATTTGGTAACAGAGAATTGTTGGCTGTCAAATTAGCTTTAGAGGATTGGCGTCACTGGCTGGAAGGCTCAGGGTACCTTTCATTGTTTGGACCGATCATAAGAATTTAGAATACATTAGAACTGCCAAAAGACTCAATTCCAGGCAAGCTCGGTGGGCACTTTTTTCGGTCGCTTTGATTTTACTTTATCGTACCGCCCGGGTTCCAAAAATGTCAAACCCGATTTTTTATCACGTCTTTTTGATCCCTCCGCCCGCCCGGTGACTCCCGAGTGAATTTTACCTGAGAAAGTAGTGGTCTCAGCACTCGTATGGGAGGTTGAGTCAAAGGTCAAGACGGCCTTAGAAGGGGTAATGCCTCCGCCCGGTTGTCCACCGAACCGTTTATTTGCGCCTCAAACTACCTCAGCGTACAGGAGGATACATCCCGCCTTTCATGTGTCCAAAATTAAACCCGTGTTTTATGCACGTATTAATCCACCTACTCCGGTTCCCCCGCCGCCGCGTCTCGTAGATGAGGAACTCACGATGACAGACAGAAAGGCAGAGACATATAAGGGAGTGGGGAAACGAGCGACAGGTGGGAAAGAATCAGCTCGTAATCTGCACAACCCAGCCAAGATCAGGGCTGATTGCCCAGACCACCAGCTACGAACACACAGGACAAATATTATTATTTTTTCTTCAAGATTCTTTGATCAATAGAAAAATCAAAAGTTCTATGTTTATCTGAGAGAAAAAACAAACAAAAACAACAAAAAAAACTTTTGTAACATTATACACTATACCATTCAAAAGCTTGGAGTCAGTATAATTTTTATTTTTATTTAATTTTTTTTAAAATATATTCTTTTTTTTGGGGGGGGGGGGGGTCCTTTCTTTATTTAAAAAGGATGCTTTAAATTGATCCAAAAGTATGGTGAAGACATTTATACTGTAATGTTATAAGATTTAATAAATGCTGTTCTCCTGAGATTTATATTCTTCAAAGAAACCTGGAAAAAATATACTCATATGTTTTCAACATAATACATATTGCATTTATTTTGAGCAGCTAATCAGAATATCGGGATGATTTTTGAAGGATGTGACTGGTGTATTGATGCTAAACATTCAGCTTTGAAGTTACAGGAATAAATTACATTTTAAAATATATAAAAATTGTTGTTTTTCACGGAAGTTCTAAGCGGCCATGCATTATAATTTTTTTTCCTTTTTGTTTTCTCGTTATAACGACTTAATTTTCTCGTTATCTCGACATAACGAAAGTTGTTTTCTCATTATAATGACTTATTTTTCTCGTTATCTCGACATAATGAAAGTTTGTTTTCTCGTTATAATGACATGACAGTTTTACTGTTGCTATAGTAAAGAACTCAACTTTGACAGGCATCTGATGGACAACCATGCACGTGCTCTTACTGTAGCCTATATTACAGCAAATTTTGCTTCGCCTAGGTAATAACATCTACAATACTGTACATAAATAAAGGCTGATCAATCACTGTTGATTTTTCCATAGACAGTACAACAAACGTTTTGTTTTGTTATTAACATGTTTAAATGGCAACACCGTGCCATTAGAGCTGCTTGGATTAAACTCACTTTTAATTTTCCCTTTATTTTAAATAAAATTATATATAATTTATAATTTGTAGTATTATATGATGTGGGAGATATCATGTGTGTTACAAGCATCTGTTTGAAAAGAGCGCTCATGTGTACGTGTAGTGTATGTATGTGTGTGTGAGTGTGTGTGTGTGTGTGTGTGTGTGTGTGTGTGTGTGTGTGTAGAAAAAAAAAATGATTACAACATTATAGAACAAAACTGAATTAAATTAGCCTATGGATTTTACATATACATCACATTTCTCATCAATATGGTTAAAAATAATGATTAGTAATAAGAAAAAGAAGCACATCAGCCTACATCGTTAAATCCCGTCCTACTGTAGATAAACAGAACATCTCCGCTTATTAATCATGTGGCTAAAAGAAGCACAAATAAAGATATAGGTGCAAACAGAATACAGTGACGTCAACCTTGGTTTTGATAAGCAGTTATTTTATGACACAGAACGCGTTGGTGAAACTCATATCTAGCAGGAACTTAATACACAAAATAATCATATTGATTCAAGCATTTAACATTTATGAATTAATTAAATGTCAGTAAAGAACAAGACTGCACAAATTATATCGATGACAAGGAAGGTCCGCGTACAGGAAAATGGATAATATATTAAGGTCTATAGTGCCACCTGCTGGTGCAGTTTTGTAACTTCTTAGAGAAAATTAAGTCGTTATTACGAGAAAACGAACTTCGTTTTGTCGAGATAACAAGAAAATTAAGTCGTTATAACGAGAAAACGAACTTCGTTATGTCGAGATAACGAGAAATCTAAGTCGTTATAACGAGAAAACTAGAAGAAAGAAATTATAATGCATGGCCGCTTAGAACTTCCGTAGTTTTTGCTGTTCTTTGGCACAAATAAATGCAGGCTTAGTGAACAGTAGAGACTTCTTTAAAACTTTGACTGGTCGCATAATTTACAATTTCACTGTGACATCAGAGGAACATCAGGAAAGAGTCAGGAGACAAACATATCGGCAGCAGATGAGTTTATTTGAGCTGATGTTTTGTTTGGATCAAACACAAGATTTTATTCCCAAACTTCATTTCTGATTTTCTATGAATAATCAGATTTCATTTCTGCTGAGAAACAAGTAATTTTTTAAGAGCTGCTGCTCATAGAATCACATCAAACCAGTCACTTAATATACTAATATATGATTAAAGAGACCACACCAGACATATATTATTTTAGTGTCTTAGACATCTAAAGAATATTAAACATTGCTGTTAAGAGCACATTATTCCATGATAATTCAAATACAGAAAGACTTCTGGCAACTTCAACATGAAAGAAAATCAGAAAGACAGAGAAAAGATTCTTTACTCTTAATATCTGCTGCAGATGAAGTTGAGTTTGTGAGTCTCAGGAAGGCTGATCCAGCGCTGATCTCCTCCAGACTGAACTGCTCCAGATCTCACTGTGTGTTCACAGTCCTCCTCTGATGTGCCGTTCCCTGGAGCCCAGTTCTGATAGCACACCGTATCTTCACTCACCCAGAACCAGATGCCCACAGTACAGGAGTGACGTAAACCCAACCACACCTCCGCAGTAGACGCACGTTTAACCACGTTCATCACACGACGCTGCATCTCTTCTGAATGAACCGAGACCAGATCCACATGATGCTGTCTGCAGTATCTCAGAGCTTCAGACCACGTCACATTCTCTCGGATCACAATCAGTTTATCTGGAAACCAAACCAAACACAAGCAGAAACTAGAGAGAGACTGATCAAAAACAACATGCAGAACAAACACTGGGGATGAATTTGTCATGTCAGACATGTAAAGTGAACTTTAAGAGATCTGGAGGTGATGATGGAGTGTGTGTGTTTAGTGAAGATCTACTCACCTTCATAACACACAAAAGGATATTGTTCGGTGCAAGAGACGTCAAACCATTTTCTCTGAGCATTAAGAGCTGCACAGTTTTCATTTCCTCCATTATTATTAGGTTCACCAGTGTTCCAGTCTCTGAATGAAGAGTTACTCTGATCTGACCACTGCCATGAGTCTCTGACTCTGAACAGACCGATCCAGATCTGTGATCCTGATAACTGTCTGTCACTAATGGTCTGCTGAATCTGATGATTCTCGTTCTGGTTCCTCACACTGACCAGATCAATGTGATTCTGTCTGCAGTAACTCTGAGCGTCTCTCCAACTCTTCTTCTGATCGACTAAGACAAGTTCTGTGTTTGCTTTTAGAAAAAAATAGAAGATTGATGATTCAGTTTGTTCATTATTCTCATGCTGATTTATGGTTTGTATCTGAACAGAAGCAGCGATGGAAACATCAGAAACATGTCATTCAACTTGAGCTGCTTCTAATGCTAGTGATATATTGAATATTCAAAATTTATTCAGGATTATTTTAAAGATGAAACATATTTAACATGAAGTAACATCTGGGAACATCATGATTATTAT
Source organism: Carassius auratus (assembly GCF_003368295.1). Classification (NCBI taxonomy): domain Eukaryota; kingdom Metazoa; phylum Chordata; class Actinopteri; order Cypriniformes; family Cyprinidae; genus Carassius; species Carassius auratus. Next base: position 760,357 of record NC_039249.1, read on the forward strand.
AAACTCTTTCTGTTTGTCCATTATTTTTGCTTATATGTCTCTCTATAACACTGGATTCAGACACAAAGAGTCGGATGAGAGAATGATCAAACAGAGGACATTGTTACACTGCATATAAAATGTTGAAAAGTCCCAGAAACGTTAGTTAGATTAGTTATTTAGAAATTAATGAAAATTACAATACATTACAATCATTTTTTAAAATGTACATCTATAAATGAAGTGTTGTTATAATTGTAAATATCTACACTCACTGTTGTTGCAGATGAAATATCGTTCATCACTACATGGCAAATCCTCAAATTTTCCGTTAAACATCATAGCACAATAATCTCTGCCTTCTGGTTGTCCAGGAGCCCAGTTCAGATAGAGCGCAGGTTCACCTGAAGACCACTTCCATTCATCACGACCCGTCTTCTGCAGCCCAATCCAGAAATACTGAACACTTCCATCATTCACACTCTTCTTCAGCTCGTTCGTGTCGTTCATGTTGTCAGCGGTGGCCAGATCTGTGTAATTCTCTCTGCAGTATCTCTGAGCTTCAGTCCAGGTCTTGTTCTCATTTATAAAGTGATACTGATGCTGAACACATTCAGATACGGAGCAGAGAGCTGTGAAAGAGAGACGCTGCTTTAATGCTTTTCATAACAGGATCAAACCTAATGAAACTAGAAATCATGAATAAAACCACAAACACACTCACCAATGAGAAGAAGAATGAAATACAGAGTCTGGTCCATTTCTGAAGATAAAAGATATCAAAAACTCAGATGTTAAATATTCACTGATTAATTTTGGTGTAAAACATGAACAGAATATATATATATATATATATATATATATATATATATATATATATATATATATATATATATATATATATATATATATATATATATATATATATATAATATAATCTCAAAGTCTAATTCTAGTTAAAGAATGAACTTGTTGAATGAGTTATTCTTACTTCAGAGGTCGTGTGTATCTGTCCTGAGTCTGAGTCACTTATTCAGTGCCACATTATTTGTTTACTAGTCTAAAAACCCTATTTCATATTCACTTCCTCTATATTTGTGTAATGGTCCATCTCTTTCCATTAATTTCCATACTTACATCTGTGTCAGTCTTTATCAGTCAATATGAAATTGAACCTTATTTAACAGAATGACATTCTTATAAATATTCTTAATTTAAATTTTGACACTAAGTGGCTATTATAATATTATAGCTCCATTCAGTTTGAAATGCATTTTTATTTTACTGTTGAGTCACTTTTAGATGGTGCTTTTTAAAACAAACAACCCACAGATGATCTGACTGATGAGGGCTGAGATCATTAGTGAAGAAGGTGATACTGACAGCCTTTAAAACCTCTGTTTGAGGATCCAGTGTGTGAGATGAAAGAAGATCTGGGATTATTGTGAGAAGGGTTTTAGAAATAAAAAAAGCTGTTGATTAAGAGGAAAGAGGGATTCTTCCCCTTCTTGTTAGAGCCGAGGCCTCTGCTGGTGAAGATGAGACACAGCAGACATGAGCAACACAGACCAGTCTCCATTAATCTGCTCATATTGTGTATTTATAACCCTGAGGTCCATTTATAATGTTAGAAAAGACTCTCATCATCCAAAATAAAATACCATCATCTGCTTCTGTTTCAGAAGAAATGTGTCTGATGTTCTCTGTCTAGATACTCAATCTAGATACTAGACTGTGATTGAATTGAATGCAAAGATTGAACCATTGTTAAATTTTTTGATTTCATCTCTCTGTGAATATTCTAATAGTTTAGTTTCCTACTCCTGCCGTTTATAGTTTTTTTTTTTTTTTTTTTTTTGTTTATGAGACATGAATATGTTTGCATGTTAACACATCCTCATTCATTTGTTTATGTCCACAGCACATTCACACGTTCAGGATGGACAATATTTACATCTCTGACGTAAAACTGAAGCATAAACAATGAGTGTATTATTTCAGTCACATTTGATTACATGTCATTCAGTGTTATTAAACAAATGTTACTGTAGAACCTGCTTATGCAACACATTATCACTCCTAACTGACTGACACGTGGTCAGGACCCTTTGGCATAATTTTTCATTGCTCAGGGATATCCTTTTAGCATTACATTTAAACATGCAGGGTCTTCCATTTTTTCCAGTTGTTTGTCTTAGGTTAATGGTTTGCATGCATTTGTAAAAAAATAAATTAAAAAAAGACATACTTTTATATAAATTTATACTTTGACTGGAACACAACCCCAGCTTTACCCTAAACCTATAACTTCTGAACAATATAAAATCCGACAGGAAAATAAAAGTACAGTCACAGGTATTTGCAAAAACTGATGTAAATAAAACCGTTGAGACTACTAACATGAAAATTACACCTCAACATATGCAATGATGGCAATATTATTACACAATATATGAGTTAGTTACAACAATTAAATTCCCAGTGCCTTTCACGTCAGCATATTGATGCCAAGGATTTTTATTTAAAGCAAAAGAGAACCTGCACATCGAAAAATGACCTAAAGGTGTAGTCTGTGTGTCAGAAAGTAAGCGTCAATATGTGACAAGGTGGGATTGAGAATGTGTAGGGATACAGCATGCTGCTGTAGATCTGTAAAGCCTCAGTTTTTGTGAATTACAATACAGTCATTTATTTATTGACTGATTTAGTATAAACCAGTCAGATTCAACACTTTCTTCAATTCAACAAGGTAGCTTTGTTCATTATTTTGCAGTGTTAATTTATCATAGTTTCTTCTTTTAAAGTTACTGTGTTCAAGAGTGCACTGGGACAGAGCTGTATGTGGCACCCTTCTTAATTATTAAGTTGTGTATATCATCACAAAAATAAATAATTGGCGCACAGATATTGATTGATTCTCTCATCTGGCAACAATAACGTTTCTAGTTTTTTCTTGTTTGTGTGACGGAGCAGTACAATTGTACAATTGTACAAAATACAAATGTTTATTAATGCAAGAATGGTTTTAAAAAGAGACACTAAAATGTCGAAAGGACAGCATGAGACCCCACTTTAAATGGAGGAAAACAATTACAAGAATGAATGTGGGCAATAACGGAAAATACATTTTAAATATGAAAACCAAATAAAGTAAATATCAGCAGGGCTGAGGCTCCCATCGGCAGGAACAAAAATGGAGTCTGGTGTTACAAGAGCACACTTCCACACACACACACACCAAAATGCACTCAGATCACACTACCACACACTTGAAGTGATACACCGCATTCACTGAAGAACCACTACCACAAGAGGGAAGATCCGTTCACCAGTGGGACCCCCAGCTCCTGCAGACAAACAAAAATAACTATAACAAAATCACTATTAAACACAATTAGCTCCATATACAATATAAACAAATAACTGATGAAACAACTCCAAACCAAAAGGGATCAATATCAGAATCAGAATCAGAAAGAGCTTTATTGCCAAGTATGTTTGCGCATACAAGGAATTTGTTTTAGTGACATAAGCTTCCAGTACACAGAGACACCAACACACAGACAAAAAAAAAAAAAAAAAGTAGCCAAATAAATAAGTGTATAAACAATTGTGCTATAAATGATAATGGGATAGGATTGAAAAAGATGCAGGGATGTACTAGGATGGAGGGGTAACAAATAAATATAAGGATGTTGCACTTTTGTTTGTATAAGCATAAGTGGGGAACATTTAGCTGTTCATGAGGTAGATTGCCTGGGGGAAGAAACTGTTTTTGTGCCTTGCTGTTCTGGTATTTGCGGCTCTGAGTCGCCGGCCAGATGGCAAAAGTTCAAAAATGGGGTGACTTGGATGTGAGGGATCCAGAGTGATTTTATGAGCCCTTTTCCTCACTCTGGATGTATACAGTTCTTGAAGGGTGGGCAGAGGAGCACCAATAATCCTTTCAGCAGTCCGAACAGTTCTCTGTAGTCTTCTGATGTCTGATTTTGTTGCTGAGCCAAACCAGACAGTTATAGAAGTACACAGTACAGACTCAATGACGGCTGAGTAGAACTGTTTCAGCAGCTCCTGTGGCAAGTTAAACTTCCTCAGCTGGCGAAGGAAATACAACCTTTGTTGGGCCTTTTTTTACAATGGAGTCAATGTGAATGTCCCACTTCAGGTCCTGAGAGATGGTGGTTCCCAGGAATCTGAATGACTCCACTGCAGTCACAGTGCTGTTCATGATGGTGAGTGGGGAAAGTGCAGGGGGGTTTCTCCTGAAGTCCACGATCATCTCCACTGTTTTGAGCGTGTTCAGCTCCAGGTTGTTAAGACTGCACCAGACAGCCAGCTGCTCAACCTCTTGTCTGTAAGCAGACTCATCACCGTCCTGGATGAGGCCGATGACTGTAGTGTCATCTGCAAACTTCAGGAGCTTGACAGAGGGGTCTTTAGAGGTGCAGTCGTTGGTGTAAAGGGAGAAGAGCAGAGGGGAGAGAACACATCCCTGAGGGGCACCAGTGTTGGTGGAGCAGCTGTTTGACCTGAATTTCCCCAGTCTCACTAACTGTTGCCTATCTGTCAGAAAGCTGGTGATCCACTGACAGATAGAGCTAGGAACAGAGAGCTGGGTCAGTTTGGTCTGGAGGGTTGTTGGGATGATGGTGTTGAAAGCCGAACTAAAGTCCACAAACAGGATCCTCACATAAGTCCCTGTTTTGTCCAGATGTTGCAGGCTGAAGTGCAATCCCATATTGCTTGCATCATCCACAGACCTGTTTGCTCGGTAAGCAAACTGCAGGGGGTCCAGTAAGGGTCCAGTGATGTCCTTCAGATAACCCAGAACTAGTTTTTCAAATGAATTCATGACGACAGATGTTAGAGCCACAGGCCTGTAGTCGTTAAGTCCTGTTATCTTGGGTTTCTTTGGGATGGGGATGATGGTGGAGCGTTTGAAGCAGGAAGGTACTTCACACAACTCCAGGGATCTGTTGAAGATCTGTGAAAAGATGGGGGCCAGCTGGTCAGCACAGATTTTCAGACAGGCTGGTGTAACACCATCTGGGCCTCGTGCTTTTCTTCTTTTGTTCTTCTTGAAGACCTGGCGCACATCATCTTCACAGATTTGAAGAGCAGTAGGTGTGGAACGGGGGATTGCAGGAGGTGTTAATGGTTGTGCAGGGAGATGGTCAGAATGGGTGTTGGGGGTTTCAAATCTGCAATAAAACTCATTCAGGTCGTTAGCAAGCCGTTGATTAGCCTCAGTGCAAGGGGATGGTGTCTTGTAGGTTGTGATGGCCCTCAGTCCTCTCCAAACTGAAGTTGAGTCGTTGGAAGAAAACTGGTCTTCCAACTTTTTAGCGTAGGTCTTTTTAGCCGCTCTGATCTCTTTGTTCAGTGTGTTCCTGGCCTGATTGTACAAGACCCTGTCCCCATTTCTGTAGGCATCCTCTTTGGCCTGACGAAGATGTCTGAGTTTTACTGTAAACCATGGCTTATCATTGTTGAATGTTAAATAAGTCCTGGTAGGAATGCAAACATCCTCACAGAAACTAATATAGGATGTTACAGTCTCTGTGAGTTCGTCCAGATCGGTGGTAGCAGCTTCAAAAACACTCCAATCAGTGAGGTCAAAACAAGATTGTAAATCCTGCTCCGTTTCGCTGGTCCATCTCTTCACAGTCCTTACTACAGGTTTAGCAGATTTAAGTTTCTGTTTGTAGGATGGTATAAGATGAATCAGACAGTGATCAGAATTTCCCAAAGCTGCTCGTGGAACAGAGTGATATGCGTCCTTTATTGTGGTGTAGCAGTGATCCAATATATTACTGTCTCTGGTGGGACATGTAACATGCTGTCTGTATTTTGGCAGTTCACGGGAGAGATTGGCTTTATTAAAGTCCCCCAGAATGATTAAAACAGAGTCCGGGTGTTGTTGTTCTGTCTCTGTGATCTGATCAGCGAGTTTCTGTAAAGCAGAGCTCACGTGCGCTTGCGGATGGATGTAAACACTAACCAGAATGAACGAATGAAACTCCCGCGGCGAATAGAACGGCTTGCAGTTGACAAACTGCATTTCTAGATCAGGAGAGCACATCTTCTTTAACACAGTTACATCTCTACACCACCGCTCATTGATGTAAAAGCATGTCCCGCCGCCGCGCGATTTCCGAGTTGACTCTGATTCGCGATCCGCTCTGAACAGCTGAAAGCCCGGCAGATGGAGCGCGCTGTCCGGTATGGTGTCATTCAGCCAGGTTTCCGTGAAACACAGAGCAGCAGAGTGGGAGAAATCCTTATTTGTCCGAGAGAGCAGAAGGAGTTCGTCTGTTTTGTTAGGTAGAGAGCGGAGATTTGCCAGATGGATGCTAGGCAACGGCGTTCGAAATCCGCGCTTCCTGAGTCTGACGAGCGCTCCCGTTCGTTTCCCCCGTCTGCGCGTCCTGAAGCGATTGATCAGCGCCGCCACTCCTCCGATAACAACGTTCAGTAAAACGTCTGAATAATTTAAATCCGGTAAAAGATCTTGTGATGTGTTCTGCCGAATGTTCAGCAGTTCATCCCTGGTGAAACTGATAGTGTTTGTTAAACAAAAAACAGGAAAAACGAACAAAAACAGTACAAACACTGGAGAGCCAAGCACTGAAACAGCCATGCGCGGCGCCATCGAGTACTATATCACATAAAATAAAGAAAAACATTAGAAGAATCAAATAAGTTGAAGAGAAATTACAAAGCAACTTGAAGTCAGATGTAGACAGGAAGCAAATCAAGTTGCGTTAATAAAGGAGAAATAACATACAAATAGACAGCACAATATAACCGAAAGAAAAATCAAACAAGAGAAAACAAACTTTACTCCAACAGAAGTATGAACAAAACAACGGAAACAAAGTCAAAAGAAGAGAAACAAAACTATTATTTTCTCGCAATTAAACGAGATCGTCGTATTCTCCATGCTGACACACAAACAGAAAGCAGCCACTAGGCAAATCCGGCTGTCCATCACCTAATCTCATTACTTTAGCTACCATGTAATCAAATACTGAAGTCCCTGTTGAGGCAAATTTTTTGTCTCTTTTTGTGAGACTTAAAAACAAAGTAGTGTAACATAAAGATTACACAAAATCCAGTTGCAATTGTAATACAGTTTATTTGCCACAATGAAAAAAAAGATCAATGGTGACTTGACTCTGTCCTTGAAGATCACCAGTGACTTGACTCTGTCCCTGAAGATCACCAGTGACTTGACTCGACTCTGAAAGGTCAACGGTGACTAGTCCTGACTCTGGAAGGTCATTGGTGACTAGCCCTGATTCTGGAATGTTAACGGGGACTAACCCTGACTCTGGAGGGTCAACGGTGACTAACCCTGACTCTGGAGGGTCTACGAGCACCTGGCTTGACTCTGGAAGGTCAACAGGAATCTGACTTGATTCAGGAGGATCAACTGGAACGTGACTTGACTCTGGTTGGTCAACAGGAGCCTGACTCAACTCTAAATAGTCAACTGGAATTTGACTTGACTCTGGAAGGTCAACAGGAACTAGCCCTGACTCTGAAGGTCGACGATGACTATCCCTGACTCTGGAAGGCCAACGGTGACTAACCCTGACTCTGGAGGGTCCATGAGCACCTGACTCGACTCTGGAGGGTCCACGAGCACCTGACTCGACTCTGGAGGGTCAATCTGAACCTGACTGAACTCTAGAAAGTCAACAGGCACCTGACTCTACTCTGGAGGGTCAACGAGGATAAGACTCGACTCTGGAAGGTCAACCAGAACCTGACTCAACTCAGGAAAACCCACTGTAGTTGCCATCCTCTGCAGTGGCTCTGTGCAGTGGCATTGGACCGGCGGCCATCTTGAGCAGTGGTGATGAGCTGCCGGCCATCTTGGGCGGTGGAGTTGGACCGGCAGCCATCTTGGGCAGTGGAGTTGGACCGGCAGCCATCTTGGGTAGTGATGATGGACAGGCGGCCATCTTGAGCAGTGGCAATGAGCTGGTGGCCATCTTGTGCGGTGGCGCTGGACTGGCAGCCATCTTGCGTTGTGACTCTGGACTGGCAGCCATCTTGTGCCGTGGCACTGGGCTGACGACCACCTTGTGCTGTGAACCTGGGCTGGCAGCGATCTTGGGCAGTGGCTCTGGGCTGGCGGCCATCCTACCAGAAGAGACAGGAGTGGCTGGGGCATCCCACGGAAGCCGATACTGCAAGAAGCACACAAACTCCCAGAACCCGAATGTGTCTTGGCGGAAGGAGGTCAACTTTAAATATTTATCCCTCCGCTCCACCATGCTGGTTGGGGAGGAGACATGAAAAGACATACCGCTGGATCTGTTGTTGATGTCTTTCTGTGTCTTTCTGTGACGATTCGTGTACCCAGAGAGACACAGGAGAGAGAGAACCAAAAGCAGGTATGCTTTATTAAGGGGTAATCCAAAATCGGGGTCAAACTATCCAAGGTCAAAACCAAATATCAGTCCAAACAAAAACAAACAAAGGAAAGGAAGGGAATAGATAGGAACGGAAACTCGGAGGACGAGAAGGCAGGGATGAATCTCGGGGAACGATAAGACTGGATATACGAACGGTAAGGACTCCATACAAACAACAGGGAAAGACTGGTATTTATAAGGAGGCTAATGACAATCAAATGCCTGCACCTGGTGCAATTAACAGGAGTGCAATTACTGAAGACAGGACCAGACTAGAGGAATTTTAGTGCCTACGGTGAAGTGCCTAAGGAGAAGTGAGCCCACTAGTGGTGTAAGGAAATATTAGCTCATTTATTTTGATAAGAATCAAATCTAAAGATTCAAATTGCTTTACTTGAACTGAGTCCAAATTTAATTAGTTTATACTTCATCAACGGTTCGTCCAGCGAACTTAAAATTCAGTATATCCTTAAAATCTGTTTGAGTTTACTTCATGAACAAAATAATACAAACAGAAAGATAATTTATACACTACAGGCTAGGTAGCACAGGATCTGGGCAAAGTTTAATCTTAAAATACACCACACAAGACAATACTTCTTTATAAATGAAACAAGAATTTATTGAGCTATTCTATAGATTATATGGATCTAAAACTAAATGAACACACACACACAAACATACATACACATACACACACAGTTGCAATGGATTTATGAGGTGAGTTAATGAGAAAATCTCTACCAAATTCATAGGCGTATCAAGAATCAATAAAAGCAGAGCCCTAGTTTATCTTTACAACTTAAAAACAACCTTGCACCATTTCAGCAATAGATAGAGGTTTGTTTGCCTTTACTTGTGGTTGTGCTGCTGGCCGTGGTGTCGTTTCGTCTCCTTGGTTTGCGTTGAGCTGAAAGGGGAATCCCGGCTGGGATTCATGGTTGCGTAGATGACGTCTGGGGATGCCCTTTGCCTCGATTGGTTGGTTGACTGCCCGGCGATTTTGAGAGATTCAACAGCTCTTGCCTTGATGGTGGACAAAGTTTCTTCCGAGTCCTCTCTTTTGCGCGGCGTGAGCTTTAAAGATTCTGTCACGGAAAGTTGAAGTTCTTTATGACTTGCAAGCACGCTGATGGCTAGGAGCCGTGGTTGAAGAGGGGCAAGCAAGCATGGTTTCGCTGTCACAAAGTTTCAATGGAGTGGTTTTGAGTTCTGCATGGCAAGAACGCTAGCAGCGTGTAGGTAGTTCAAGCCATGGCATAGATGGAAGAGCAGCGTAGCGCACCGCATTTAAGCGACACGATACACAACACAACCCTTGACAAGAGATGACGCGCTTGGAGACTAGACTCTAGACTGGAGCATTGGGGTTTTATCAAAGCAGATTTGGTCCATCCCACGATGCGATCTCCCAATGGGATGCTGTTGCATAGCTTAGACACGTCCCGTACTGTTTCTCGATTAAACATCATGTGGCATTGTCATGTGGGATGGATCTTTGGGTTAATACCTTATAAAGTGTCATAATATGCACACAATGCAGAATCTGGAATTTTCATTTGCTCCAAGTTTAGATAAATAACGTGAGCTTTCATTCAATACTAAACTTTCCATATCTTACACACATTTAATATCACTATCTGTTATAAAAACAATGATTAAAGTTACACAGATTACATTGAACACATCAAACGTTTACAGGACATAAAACATTATTTGTGAATCTAGTTAAACCTTCAGATTCCTTAATGGTTGTCCTTTTGAGATAGTTTGTTGAAAAGTTCAGTTCGTAGCAAGATTTTCAAGCAAGCAGGAAGCAAAGTCAGGGGATGATCTTGTATTGGTTCTTTGTGTTGAGGTCCACTAATTATTAACAATTCCTGGGGTGTTTCCATACATTGGGATCATGTGATGCTGTGATACACAGGGTCCTTGTATCTTGTAAAAAGAGTTAATTAAATCAGCTCCTTTTTAGAGACTCAGGATGTCGATGTCTTATTAGTTTCCTCGTGAGCGGGGGCATTTCGCAACAGACCTTTCCTCTGTTGTATGATCACGTTATCACTTCGCTTAATGTCGCAATGTCCTTTAGCCATTTGTTTCTCTGACAAAAAGGGGTCCAGACAATCTTGAGCATTGTTTTCCTCAGCTAATCATTAACTGTATTCAGATCACAGATGGGAGGAAGTAGGCTCTTATAATTACTTTGGCCAAAGCAGCCGATTCTGAAGTTATTGGCATGACTGTACACCGAGGTCCTACAGTGGACACCCAGGGAAACAGAGACTAGACAGCGTCACACATTTAAACAATTATTAAGAAAAGGGGAGAGTCAAAAGTATAAATTATTATATTAATTTAAACAATGATGCTATTATTTAACAATTATTGTATTAAATTATATAAATATATCTAAATATATTATCATATCCTTAACAACTAAGACAATCAGTTGCTCTTTATCTTATTTAATTGTAGGTCACCAATGTGACAAAATACACCATTGTTGCTGGAGATGAAATGCTGGGTATCAGTGTACCATTTTAAACGGTTTTCTGTGGGGTAGAAAAGCTTAACGTGCATTAGTGCATTTCATTCATGGCCATTCTGCTTTATTAATAGTATTGTTATTGATAAGGTTATTACTATTGTCACTGGTCTAGTACATTAAGCCACATTAAAGGTCTTAGAATGTCCCAAAACCTATGAGAAATATAAGCACTGACTGAGTATTGAGTCTAAATTCAAAGTAAAAATGTAGGGGATTTATTGTCCTCTTGTATTATCAGCAGAGCACTACATAAATACAGATAACTTGACTCAGTATCACAGACTGATGACGTAACAATTATTTTTTTTTTAAAGTTTGCTTGAGATTAATTTCATACTATGATCAGACAGACCGCTGACTAAATTATACGTTTTTGTAATTTTATCAAGTTTATTTTTAAATACCAAATATATCCATGTTTGAGTGTTCTAAGAGATATTGTCAACTAATCTGTTGATCATCATATTTTAGAGTCAAATCTTTAAGCTTTTTTTCCTACAATGAGATTCATTTGGATACCCTCAGGCGAGAGAATAAATCCCAGGAACGGAATCCACTGTGTGCGAAACTCACACTTCTCCAACTTGACGAATAAACGATTCTCCAGCAGCCGCTGGAGCACTCGCCTGACGTGCTAGACATGATTGCACTCGTTCTGTGAAAAGATCAGGATGTCGTTGATGTAAACAAAAACAAACCGATCGACCATGTCTTGGATCACGTTGTTGCTGAGCGCCTGAAATACCGCCGGGGAACTGGAAAGCCCAAACGGCACAAATAAATATTAAAAATGCCCGTATGGGTGTTAAAGGTGGTCTTCCATTCATCCCACTCCCTAATCCGAAACAAGTGATAAGCACAAAGGATAACTAGATAAAAAAGTTTGTCAAGACAAAATTTAAGTTGGCTTGAGAAAGTCTGACCAGAAAGTTTGAAAAGTTTAGAAAGTTTGGAAAGTTTGGAAAGTTTGAAAATGTGAAAAGTTTAAAAAGATTTAAAAGTTTAAGAAGTTTAAAAAAGACAGTGATTAACATATTGCTAGCATTACAAGCAAGTGATTACCATGTAATTAGCATGATTAGAAAAGTTGCTAGCATTTTGTTAGCATGATTAGCAAGTGACTAGCATGTACTTAGCATGATTAGCAAGGTATCTAGCATGTTGCTAGCATAATTAGCAAGTAACTAGCCATGTCACTAGCATGATTAGCAAATTACTAGCATGTCTTTAGAATGTTTCTAGCATGATTAACATGTGAGTAACATGTTGCTAGTATGATTAGCATGTTTCTAGCCTGATTAGCATGTGACAAGCATGTTTCTAGCATGATTAGCATGTCGCTAGCATGTCACTAGCATAATTAGCAAGTGACTAGCCATGATGCTAATATGATTAGCAAGTTACTAGCATGTTGCTAGCATGTTTTTAGCATGTTTCTAGTATGATTAGCATGCGACTAGCATGTTGCTAGCATGATTTTAGCATGATTAGCATGTTGCTAGCATGTCGTTAGCATGATTAGCATGTTTTGCTAAAATGTTGCTAGCATGACTAGCATGCGACTACCATGTTGCTAACATTTTTCAAGCATGATTAGCATGTTTCGAGGATGATTAGCATGCGACTAACATGTTGCTAGCATTATTTTAGCATGATTAGCATGTTGCTAGCATGTCGTTAGCATGATTAGCAGGTTTGCTAGGATGTCGCTAACATGTTTCAAGCATGAGTAGCATGTTGCTAGCATTTTGTTAGCATGTTTCTAGCATGACTAGCATGATTAACATGTTGCTAGCATGAATAGCATGTTGTTAGCATGATTAGCATGTTGTTAGTATTTTCTAGCATGATTAGCATGCGGCTAGCATGTTGCTAGCATTATTTTACCATGATAAGTATGTTGCTAGCATGTTTCTAGCATGATTAGCATATTACTAGCATGTCGTTAGCATGTTTCTAGCATGTTTCTAGCATAATTAGCATGTTGCTAGCATTGTTTATAGCATGACTAGCATGCGACTAGCATGTTGCTAGCATGATTAGCATGTTGCTAGCATGTTTCTAGCATGACTAGCAATGCGACTAACATGTTGCTAGCATGATTTTAGCATGATTAGCATGTTGCTAGCTTGTTTCAAGCATGATTAGCATTCAACTAGGAAATTATTAGCATGTTTAACATGTTGCTAGCATGATTTTAGCATTATTAACATGTTGTTAGCATGTTTCTAGCATGACTAGCATGCGAACAGCATGTTGTTAGCATTATTTTAGTATGATTAGCATGTTGCTAGCATTTTTCTAGCCTGATTTGCATGCGACTAGCATGTTGCTAGCATGATTAGCATGTTGCTAGCATGTTTCTAGCATGACTAGCATGCGACTAGCATGATTTTAGCATGATTAACATGTTGTTAGGATAGATCTTGGGTCAGAAGAAGAAAAAGAAGAAGAAGAAGTTTAAAAAGGATTTCTCAAGCCAACTTGATTCTTTACCGTGATGTCATTCAACTCTCGATAGTCAATACAGGGGGCGCAACGATCCATCCTTCTTCTCCACGAAGAAGAGCCCCGCCCTGGCTGGAGAGGAAGAGGGACGGATAATGCCTATTACCAGAGATGAATCTCAGTACTTACTGAAAACTGGTCTCAAATCATGGTAAGCCTCTGAGACATCGGCCAGGTTGACCAGCTCCTCAACACAGAATGAGACAAGACTGGGGAAAACGCAGCTCCCAAACACTGAGCTAAACAGAAAGGGCTCCAAGCCAAAATAGAAGCACTGGCCAAATCAATATGAAGGTTATGTTTAACCAACCAGGTGTGACCCAACACCACTGGAGCTGTGGACGAGTGAATAAGGTGAAATCTCCTCGGTATGATTACCAGACAAAGTTAATGTGACAAACTGGGTGGTGTAAGTAATATTAGTAAGATGGGTGCCACCAAGGGGGCCTGGCAGAAATAGGTTTGGCCAGAGCAACGGCCGAAATCCCCAGACGTGTTGCCAATCTGGAATCCATGAAGTCGCCCTCCGCTCCAGAGTCAATAAATGCCGAAACCTGGAAAAATTGCTCCCCAAAACTGTACTGAAGCCTGAAACTCTGAGCGACTACCAGGTGGCAGTCGAGTTGTAGTGACGCTCACTTTGCACCCTCCCTTGATTGTAAAGCGTCACCCCGCCCCGCCACAGGGCATGCCCAACCATATGACCCGCCTCACCGCAGTACAGACACAGCTGATTATCCAGGTGACGGCGTCGCTCTCCTATGGTCAGCCGCACTCTCCTGATCTGCATAGTCTCCTCCTCCGGGAGGATGCAGCTTTGAGATATCATGTCACATGTTGCTCCAAACGCAGCCCCGGTGATGTGTTCATGGGGAATCCCCTCTCTTCGGTGCCGAGAACGGAGGGCAATCCGGTCGTCGAGCTGAATGGCGAGGTCGATAAGCTCATCCAAGCCAGAAGGCAACTCCAGAGAATAGATCTTGTCCTACTCACCTAGGCCGTGGAGGAAGTGATCCCAGAGAGCATTCTCATTCCAGCCGCAGGACTCGGCGAGCGTGTGGAATTGAATGGAGTAACCAGACACTGGCTGCTCTCCTTACTGAAGCAGCGACAATGCTCGTGCTGCTTCAATTCTATGTGCAGAGCGATCAAACACCTTGCACAACTGCTTCAAGAATGCCTCAAACGACACACAACAGTCATGCTTGCTGTTTAATTCAATTCAATTCAATTTTATTTGTATAGTGCTTTTTACAAAACAAATCGTTACAAAGCAACTTTACAGAAAATTATGTTTCTACAATATTTAGTAGTAGCTAGTAGTTTGTGCACATTTGACAGGATTTTAGAAAAAAAAAAAAAATAATAATAATAATAATACAAGACGTAGTCAGCTAGACGATGAACTATCAATATTATTAATTAAGTTATTATATGATTCAGTCACACATTTAGCAATAATTGTTAGTTCTGTTTGTTGATTCAAGGTTAGCATCATCTGGGGTCCTCTGAGGGTCAGCATCATCTCTTCTCAGGTGTTCTGGATCCAGACTGGAGCTTGTGTAAATCCTAGTTACCACGGGATGTAAATCCTGTGGCGAAACATAGAAACAAAATACAGACATCATTAGCATAGCTGCTGATCCAACAAAGTAAAATTAGTTTAACCCAAGCTAATGAATAAAAATGCACCTTTGAACAGATGCAACTACACTCACAATTTAAAAGATACATTATTCGAATGCTTGGCGAAAGAGATGTGTTTTTAATCTAGATTTAAACAGAGAGAGTGTGTCTGAACCCCGAACATTATCAGGAAGGCTATTCCAGAGTTTGGGAGCCAATGTGAGAAAGCTCTACCTCCTTTAGAGGACTTCGCTATCCTAGGAACGACCAGCATTTTGTGACCTTAGGGAGCGTGATGGGTTGTAGCGTGGTAGAAGGCTAGTTAGGTACGCTGGAGCTAAACCATTTAGGGCCTTATAGGAAAGTAATGATAATTTGTAACTGATACGGAACTTAATAGGTAGCCAGTGCAGAGGCTGTAAAATTGGGGTAATATGATCATATTTTCTTGACCTTTTAAGGGCTCTAGCCGCTGCATTTTGGACTACCTGTAGCTTGTTTATTGACGAAGCAGGACAACCACCTAGAAGTGCATTACAATAGTCCAGTCTAGAGGTCATGAATGCATGAACTAGCTTTTCTGCATCAGAAACAGATAACATGTTTCGTAGCTTGGCAATGTTTCTAAGATGGAAGAATGCAGTTTTTGTAACATTGGAAATATGATTTTCAAAAGACAAATTGCTGTCTAATATAACACCCAGATTTCTGACTGTAGAGGAAGTAACAGTACATCCCTCTAGTTGCAGATTGTAATCTACAAGATTCTGTGTAGTGTTTTTTGGTCCAATAATTAGTATCTCTGTCTTATCCGAATTTAATTGGAGAAAAGTATTTGTCATCCAATCTTTTACATTTTTAACACACTCTGTTAGCTTAGATAATTGGGAAGTTTCATCTTGTCTTGTTGAGATATATAGCTGAGTATCATCAGCATAACAGTGGAAGCTAATACCGTATTTTCTAATAATATTACCAAGGGGCAACATGTATATTGAAAATAGAAGGGGACCTAGGACGGATCCTTGTGGCACTCCATATTTTACTGATGATAAATGAGATGACTCCCCATTTAAGTAAACAAAATGGTAGCGATCGTACAGGTAGGATCTAAACCATCTTAGAGCCTGCCCTTGAATACCTGTATAGTTTTGTAATCGATCTATGAGTATGTCATGATCTATGGTTTCGAACGCAGCACTAAGATCAAGTAAGACTAGAAATGAGATGCAGCCTTGGTCTGACGCAAGGAGCAGGTCATTTGTAATTTTAACAAGTGCAGTTTCTGTGCTATGGTGGGGCCTAAAACCTGACTGAAATTCTTCATACAGATCATTTTTATGTAGGGAGGTGCTCAATTGAGCAGACACAACTTTTTCTAAAATTTTAGACATAAATGGAAGATTTGTCCCATATCGGCTGTTCCCCTCTCTCCCGCTTGACCTACCAAGAGAGTGACGACGAAGATACCCTGGATTGCTACGTGGGGAAACAGGAAGGCTGGAGAGTGAAAGTCAGCGAGCACTAATTAAATGCTTAAGTGCACACAGAGATCTCAGAGCTGGCCGGCACACTCTTGTGCCAGATCTCCAAACTACGGTCCTTAAACAGGAAAACAGAAGGTGAGACTGAAGCTTGGACACCACACAAAACACAAAGACAAAACAGTCTACTTACGATGACAGACAGAAAGGCAGAGGGTGTACTCACACTAGCCTGTTTGAACCGTGCCCGAGTGCATTTGACCACCAAAGCACGGTTCGTTTGACTAGTGTGAGTGCTCCGAGCCGTGCCCGGGCGCGGCTCGATTGGCCGGCCCTGGCCCGCTTGGAAGAGGTGGGCCAGGGCAAGGTTCAGTTGGACTCGGGTGCGGTTCGCATGCAGTGTGAGCGCTAACTGTGCCGGAGCACGGAAAAGGACGCGTTGCGTCACGGTTTTGCGATGCTCCAAAACCAACATGGCAGGGAAAGGATCGCTTTGGTCTACGGCAAAGGTGCAAAACGCATAAAAAACTAAAAACTGCAAAGTCCTTGCTGCACTTCAGCTGGTACCTTGCAAACACCCTCATACGAGCAGCGCGATTACGTGAAAAATTTTGCGCCACTAAGGCGACACATCTGTTTAACAACAGGCTGTGGACCAAACAACACAAAATTATCCACAAAGAAAACAGAGCGATGCACTCCATTGCGTTCAGAGAGCGC
This sequence comes from Carassius auratus, assembly GCF_003368295.1. Lineage (NCBI taxonomy): Eukaryota > Metazoa > Chordata > Actinopteri > Cypriniformes > Cyprinidae > Carassius > Carassius auratus. Next base: position 777,651 of record NC_039249.1, read on the forward strand.
CGCTCTTCCTGTTTATCCCGGAACCGTCGCACCATAATGACGTAAGCGTGCTCCGGCACGAATGCTGAAACCCTATATGTGAGTGCAGGCCAGAGGGGGAGTGGGGAGGGGGGACAATCGTACTCGGGCCTGGTTCATGGCAACCGTGCCTAGTGTGAGTACACCCAGAGACATATAAGGGAGCGGGGGAACGAGCGACAGTTGGGGAAGAATCAGCTCGTGATCTGCACAACCCAGCCAAGATCAGCGCTGATTGCCCAGACCACCAGCTACAGAACACACAGGACAATTATTATTATTATTTTTTTTTTTTTTCAGGATTCTTTGATCAATAGAAAAATCCAAAGTTATAAATTTATCTGAGAGAAAAAAACAAACAACAACAAAAAAACCTTTTGTAACATTATACGCTATACCATTCAAAAGCTTGGAGTCAGTATTTTTCTTTTTATTTATTATTATTTTTTATATATTCTTTTTTTGGGGGGGTCCCTTTTTTTTTTTTTTTTTTTTTTTTTTTTAGAAAGGATGCTTTAAATTGATCCACAATTATGGTGAAAACATTTATACTGTAATGTTAGAAGATTTAATAAATGCTGTTCTCCTGGGATTTATATTCTTCAAAAAACCTGGAAAAAATATACTTTTATGTTTTCAACATAATACATATTGCATGTATTTTGAGCAGCTAATCAGAATATTGGGATTATTTTTGAAGGATGTGACTGGTGTATTGATGCTAAACATTTAGCTTTGAAATCACATGAATAAATTACATTTTAAAATATATTAAAATAGTTGTTTTTGCTGTTCTTTGGCACAAATAAATGCAGGCTTAGTGTACAGAAGAGACTTCTGTAAAACTGTTCAAAAACCTTTGACTGGTCGCATAATTTACAATCTCACTGTGACATCAGAGGAACATCAGGAAAGAGTCAGGAGACAAATATATCGGCTGCAGATGAGTTTATTTGAGCTGATGTTCTGTTTGGATCAAACACAAGATTTTATACCCAAACTTCATTTCTGAATGTCTATGAATAATCAGATTTCATTTCTGCTGAGAAACAAGTCATTTTTTCTCAAGAGCTGCTGCTCACAGAATCACATCAAATATAGTAATATACGATTAGTGCAAAATAAAAAAGATACCACACCGCATACACAAAGAGATTCTTAAAACACAGACATATATTATTTTAGTGTTTTAGACATCTAAAGAATATTAAACAATGCTGTTAAGAGCACATTATTCCATTATAATTCAAATACAGAAAGACTTCTGGCAACTTTAACATGAAAGAAAATCAGAAAGACAGAGAAAAGATTCTTCACTCTTAATATCTGCTGCAGATGAAGTTGAGTTTGTGAGTCTCAGGAAGACTGATCCAGCGCTGATCTCCTCCAGACTGAACTGCTCCTTTTCTCTTCTCGAGGCTGCAGTCTTCCGGTTTGGTTCCGTTCCCTGGAGCCCAGTTCTGATAGCACACGCTCTCTCCACTCACCCAGAGCCACATGTTCATGATGCAGTAGTTGTGTAAACCCAACCACACCTCCGCAGTAGACGCCAGTTTAACCACGTTCATCACACGACGCTGCATCTCTTCTGAATGAACCGAGACCAGATCCACATGATTCTGTCTGCAGTATCTCAGAGCTTCAGACCACGTCACATTCTCTCTGATCACAATCAGTTCAGGATCTGCAGATGAAACCAAACACAAGCAGAAACTAGAGAGAGACTGATCAAAAACAACATGCAGAACAAACACTGGGGATGAATTTGTCATGTCAGACATGTAGAGTGAACTTTAAGAGATCTGGAGGTGATGATGGAGTGTGTGTGTTTAGTGAAGATCTACTCACCTTCATAACACACAAAAGGATATTGATTGGTGCAAGAGACGTCAAACCATTTTCTCTGAGCATTAACAGCTGCACAGTTTTCAGTTCCTCCATTATTATTAGGTTCACCAGTGTTCCAGTCTCTGAATGAAGAGTCACTCTGATCTGACCACTGCCATGAGTCTCTGAACAGACCGATCCAGATCCATAATCCAGATGAGTTATTATCACTAATGAACCGTTCAACCTGTTGATTCTCGTTCTGGTTCCTCACACTGACCAGATCAATGTGATTCTTTCTGCAGTAACTCTGAGCGGCTCTCCAGTTCATCGCCTGATTGACTAAGACAAGTTCTGTGTTTGCTTTAAGAAAAAAAAAAAAGAGAAGATTGATGAATCATTTTGTTCATTATTGTCATGCTGCTTTGTGGTTTGTATCTGAACAGAAGCAGCGATGGAAACATCAGAAACATGTCATTCAACTTGAGCTGCTTCTGAAGCTAGTGATATATTGAATATTCAAAATATATTCAGGATTATTTTAAAGATGTAACATATTTAACATGAACATTAATATCTGGGAACTTCATAATTATTATAAAGCTCTTTCTGTTTGTCCATTATTTTTGCTAATGTCTAGAAAACTGGATTCAGACACAAAGAGTGGGATGAGAGAATTATCAAACAGAGGACATTGTTACAGTGCAGCTAAAATGTTGAAAATTCCCAGAAACATTTACTTGGACAGTAGATTACTATAAAATTTAAAAGATCTTTAAATGTACATCTATAAATGAAGTATTGTTGTGATTTTAAGTATCTATACTCACTGTTGTTGCAGATGAAATGTTGCTCAACACTACATGACATATCCTCAAATTTTCCGTTTGTCATCATACCACAATAACTGGTTTCTGGTTGTCCAGGAGCCCAGTTCAGATAGAGCATAGGTTCACCTGAAGACCAGTGCCATTCATCACAACCCGTCTTCTGCAGCCCAATCCAGAAATACTTAACACTTCCATCATTCACACTCTTCTTCAGCTCGTTTGTGTCGTTCATGTTGTCAGCGGTGGCCAGATCTGTGTATTTCTCTCTGCAGTATCTCTGAGCTTCAGTCCAGGTCTTCCTCTCATTTATAAAGTGATACTGACGCTGAACACATTCAGATACGGAGCAGAGAGCTGTGAAAGAGAGACGCTGCTTTAATGCTTTTCATAACAGGATCAAACCTAATGAAACTAGAAATCATGAATAAAACCACAAACACACTCACCAATGAGAAGAAGAATGAAATACAGAGTCTGGTCCATTTCTGAAGATAAAAGATGTTAGAAAACTCAGATGTTAAATATTCACTGATTCATTTTGGTGTTAAACATGAACAGAATATTAATGTCTCAGAGTCTAATTCTAGTTAAAGAATGAACTTATGAGTTATTCTTACTTTAGAGGTCGTGTTTCTGTCCTGAGTCTGAGTCACTTATTCATAACATTGTTAGTTTACTAGTCTAAAAAACCCTATTTCATATTCACTTCCTCTATATTTGTGTAATGGTCCATCTCTTTCCATTAATTTCCATACTTACATCTGTGTCAGTCTTTATCAGTCAATATGAAAATGAACCTTATTTTACAGAATGACATTCTTATAAATATTCTTAATTTACATTTTGACACTAAGTGGCTATTATAATATTATAGCTTAATTCAATTTGAAATGCATTTTTATTTTACTGTTGAGTCACTTTTAGATGGTGCTTTTTAAAACAAATAACCCACAGATGATCTGACTGATGAGGGCTGAGATCATTAGTGAAGAAGGTGATACTGACAGCCTTTAAAACCTCAGTTTGAGGATCCAGTGTGTGAGATGAAAGAAGATCTGGGATTATTGTGAGAAGGGTTTTAGAAATTAAAAGAAAAGACAAGAGGATTCTTGGCCTTCTTTTTCCTCTTCAGAGCCGAGGCCTCTGCTGGTGAAGATGAGACACAGCAGACATGAGCAACACAGACCAGTCTCCATTAATCTGATCATATTGTGTGTTTATAACCCTGAGGTCCATTTATAATGTTAGAAAAGACTCTCATCATCCAAAATAAAATACCATCATCTGCTTCTGTTTCAGAAGAAATGTGTCTGATGTTCTCTGTCTAGATACTCAATCTAGATACTAGACTGTGATTGAATGAAATGCAAAGATTGAACCATTGTTACATTTTTTGATTTCATCTCTCCGTGAACATTCAAATAGTTTCCTGATGTTTACGGGAATTTTTTTTTTTTAAAGAAACATGAATACAGTATCTTTGCATGTAAACACATCCTCATTCATTTGTTTATGTCCACAGCACATTTGGATGTTCAGGATGGACAGTATTTACATCTCTGACGTGAAACTGAAGCATAAACAATGAGTGTTATTATTTTAGTCACATTTGATTACATGTCATTCAGTCTCATTCATTAGTTTTGTTTTATTGCAGAAAAATGAGACTGTAAATGTGTTTCAATACAAAGGTCCAGTGCCTCGAAGTCCACAAAGACGTTGATTGAACTTAATGTTGTTAAATGATGCTGTCTACTTCCTGTTTCTATCACCAGCTGTTCCCCGCCATCCTCCTGTTGCCTAGCAACAGTGTGACAGCTGCCACAGCAGAGACGTTTCTGACAGACTTAAACAACTATAAATAAATAAAAATCACCAAAATAATCCTAAAACAACACTGTAACAAACTTCTGTAGTTTACAAAACACTATTACAGTATATAAACAAATGTTTACTGTATAACCTGCTTATGCAACACATTATCACGCTTATATCACTGACACTTGGTCAGGATCCTTAAGCATTGCTATTTGACGCTCAAGATATCCCTTTAGCATCATTTTTCAATGCTCAGGGGTATCCTTTAAGCATCAACATATACATAATGATGGCGATATTATTACTCAATATATGAGTTAGTTATGACAATAAAGTTCCCAGTGCCTTTCACGTCAGCATATTGATGCCAAGGATTTTTATTTAAAGCAAAAGAGAACCTGCACATCGAAAAATGACCTAAAGGTGTAGTCTGTGTGTCAGAAAGTAAGCGTCAATATGTGACGAGCTGGGAGTGAGAATGTGTAGGTATACAGCATGCTGCTGTAGATCTGTAAAGCCTCAGTTATTATTGTGAATCACAATACAGTCATTTATTTCAATCAGATTCAACACTTTCTTAAATTCAACAAGGTAGCTTTGTTCATTATTTTGCAGTGTTAATTTATCATAGTTTCTTCTTTTAAAGTTACTATGTTCAAGAGTGCACTGGGACAGAGCTGTATGTGGCACCCTTCTTAATTATTAAGTTGTGTATATTATCACAAAAATAAATAATTTGCGCATACATTTTGATTGATTCTCTCATCTGGCAACAATAACGTTTCTAGTTTTCTCTTGTTAGCTACCATGTAATCAAAAACTGAAGTAGCTGTTGAGGCAAATTTTTTGTCTCTCAGACAAAAGGCATCAGACAAAACGGGCTCAGATTAAACAGATTCAGACAAAAGGCATCAGACGAAATGGACTGAGATTAAATGGACTCAGACAACAAGGCATCAGACAAAACAGGCTCATACGAAACCGACTCAGACAAAAGGCATCAGACTGTACCAGTGCATTCTCCAGTGTCAGAAGAGGTGAGGGTTTGAGCTGTGGCCTGATCTCGTCTCTGCCGTCCCAGCATCCTCTGCTGCTCCCGCGCTGAAGGGAGTCGGAGGGAAGAAGGGCAAGAAGAAGAGAGACCCGAACGAGCCGCAGAAGCCCATGTCTGCGTACACACTCTTCTTCAGAGACACGCGGGACGCCATCAAGGGCCAGAACCCCTGTGCCAGCTTCGGAGAGGTGTCCAAGATTGTGGACTCCATGTGGGACAGTCTGGGAGAGGACCAGAAACAGGTGCAGACACTGCTGGAGCTGATCCAGAGCGGACACACGGCGTCAAACTCCTCTCGGCCTCTTACAGAGTTCAATCATAAATAACACAGACTCAAGGTGCAGGAAAATGAACTTCAATAATAGTGTAATGTATGTTTTAAAACTAAACAAAACATTTATTGTCACTTTATTACGCTAACAGATGTATAATATTTAATTCAGATTAATGAATTTGTCAGACACTTCTCTGGGGATCGAACCCGTGACCTCTGGGGCGTAACAGAGGGAGTGTTTTAATGCCATTCTCAGATCTTACTGTGGATTAATATAATATTTTATATTGAGGAGATGTACAGAAACAGACCATATATGTTTAACTGCTCATGAAGATATGATTGCTTTCTTTGGCTTTTTGGGCTCTTGGCACATCATCTCAGTTCTGTTATTGTGTTCAGGAGTTCATGTTCAATAAACAATCAATGAGAAAAAATGAAAATAAATCAGTGCCCTTGTTGGCTGGTCATTACAAGTGCTTCATCTATTATTAATGTGATTCTTCAATTATAACCTTTCAGTCCCTTTCGATTATTGATAGATGGATGTTCAGTATCACATGTATGATATTTATGTGATTGTCATCTATGCAATAATTCAGTATTATATTTTGTAGTAGATGTTGGATTAAAAAGTAAATAGAATTACTAAACTGTTTAGTTTTTATTTAAATTTTAATGGGATATTTTTTTATTCATTTTAATCATTTAAAATTATAAAAAATGCTATATTATTGATATTCGTATAGGACAGACATTTCTTGAACCTTCTAAATTCACTAAATTAATAATGTTTTATATATATAATATATAATTTTTTTTCTTCTTCTGTAAATGAATGTCATTATATGCGTGCCTCGAAGTAGAAAAATAAATTAAGAAGCCTGCTTTAAAACATACTGATGTTCGAAAGAAAAATATGCTTCTTGTTTCAGCTTGAGCTGTCATAGTGCAGTCTATTAGCTCTGAACACATCAGTTAGCTCATCAAATGATCAGTACATTATCTTTTTTTTTAAACTTACTATCAGCGCGCTGCGAGCCCACGTGCTCCGCTGGAGTTCGCGCTCTTTCGAATGACACTAGATGGCGGGAAAAAGCCGTACTCGCGGACGGCCGGAACGCGGTGACGTGCGCATCAGGGGCGGAGAGCACCGCACCACATGGCCATCAGATCGGGATGTTATTGGGCCCAAGTCGGATGACGTGAGCGTCAGGGCGGGAGTTTTTGCGAGGGAGGGAAACGCAGGAAAACAGAAGCCGCGATAAACAACCCGTTACCCTTTAATAGCGAAAGTATAGTTAATATATATATATTTTAAACATACCATGCTTTCGTGAAACACGAACGTATTTAGTTTATAATAATAACAATAGTACTTAGTTTATAATAATAAACATCTTCTAATCAGACACAAAATGGCAGCATAAATAAATAAATAAGAAAATAATTACCTCTAACAAAGAAATCAATACTGTTCATTTACATTAATAAAAATATCAACAACAAAAAACTATCACGTCATACAAATATATATATTTTAATAAATGTTAAATAATACATTCGTGAAGCGCAGAAAGGGGCGGAGCTAAAGCTCAGTGGCGCGCACACGCGTGTTGTATCAGATATATTCACATCATCAGCGCGTGCACAGCCCGACAGCACTTAACCGACGAATTTTAAAAAAGAATAACGGTCTTTTTAAATAGATAGAATTTATTTTCCTTGTTTTCGTTCGTTTATGCATGTGCTGTGATTATTTTGTCAGCAGAAAGAGTGTAGTTCACCGGAGTGTGTGTGTGTCCGCTCTCCGCTGCTGTACTTCTCTCTCTCTCTTTCTCTCTCTCTCTCTCTCTCTGTGTGTGTGTGTATGTGTGTTGATGTGATATTATGGCGGTGAATCTGGATAAAGACGCGTTTTATCGCCGCATCAAGCGACTCTACGGGAACTGGAAGGTACGGAGAGCTCAGAAACAGCACTAACTCATCAGAAGAATCGTATTCTGACAGCCATTATTCATTTTTTATGTGTTAATGTGCCTGTGTGATGCACAGAATAATGTTGGAAATCATCTCTCTCTCTCACACACATATTCTCAGGCCTCATTTCCATATAACTGTTATATAAACACACGCAGACGCCGTGTTTCTCTCTGTGTGTCTGAACGGTGAATTATTTCTGCTCGTTACGCAGTCGCTGAAGTTTGCTAGCGTTATGTGTGTTTCTTTTTTTCTTTTTAGCACGAGTAACGTTAGCGCAGCGGCTAATATGTTAGCTTGTTAGCATGTATCTATACGCCGTTTCCGCTCGGTTGTTATTAGTGTTGATCACGCAGATGTAAAATAATCCCGCGGCCTCTGCTTCAGTGATGTTTGGGTAAATATTTGTCAGATAAACGCTTTGTGTGGACGCAGTTCAGTCAGATGTAGCATTAGCTGTGAGCTAGCTCATATTGAGACATGCTTCAGGTGGGAAAGCTAATTATTCTATTATCTTTTACTAACGTGAGCGATTTTATTTACGACAAAGAAGATTACAAAAAAGTTTTCAAAAGCTGATTTTTTTATTTATTTTTTATTCCTGCTGCATCATTTAATTGCTAAATAAATATTTGATCTAGACATTGTGTAGTTATTTGGTGTGTAATTTGATATTTTATAAAATGTAATATTATATAATGTAATGCAATTTTATTTAGAATAGCTTGATGTTGTTTTAGATTTATTTTAATAGTCTTCCATTGCCTTAAACATTCTAAAATGATGTAGTAAAATTTAGTTAAGTGTAAAGTATGACTATTATAAAATTATGGAATTATAATATATAGTAATTATAATGATAGATATTTACATTTTAGATAAATTTTAAAAAAATTCTAATATGTGTGTGTGTTTGATAAAAATGTTTTTATATTTATATATACATGTAATTTATCCTAAAATCTGACAGTTGTTGTATGGTTGCAGATATAACTGTGTTATTATATAATAGTGTTATTGGTTTTTGAATGAGATATTAGATATTATACAGTCAGTGTCTTAACTCATAATGATATGATTCTGCATCGTGACCCTGTTCTTCCGTCACAGAAAGGTGAAGATGAGTTCGGGAAGGTGGACGCCATCGTGGTTTCTGTCGGAGTCGATGAGGAGATCGTCTACGCAAAATCTACAGCCCTTCAGGTGCAACCAAACACCGCTTATGAAATATTAATACCATCAGAGCGCTGCTTACATGTGTGTTTATGCTCCGTCCACAGACGTGGCTGTTCGGGTACGAGCTCACCGACACCATCATGGTCTTCTGCGAGACCAAGATCATTTTTCTGGCCAGTAAGAAGAAGGTGGAGTTCCTGAAGCAGGTGGCCGTCACCAAAGGAAACGAGAACGCCAACGGGGTTCCTCCGATCACGCTGCTCGTCCGAGAAAAGGTACCGCACGCTCCACACTTCTGACGCTTTCACACAGCGCCGGGGTTAACATCTGACTGTGTGACAGAGCGAGAGCAACAAGGTGAACTTCGAGAAGATGATCGAGGCCATCCGAGGAAGTAAAGAGGGGAAGACGGTGGGCGTGTTCATGAAGGACAAGTTCCCCGGAGAGTACATGAAGAGCTGGAGCGACATGATGACGGCCGAGGGCCTGGAGCGGGTCTGTTCTCTGACGGTCACTCACAGAGCGTACTGAAGCGTGACACAGGCTGAGTGTGTGTGTGTGTGTGTGTCAGGTGGACGTCAGCACGGTGGTGGCCTACACGATGGCAGTGAAGGAGGACGGAGAGCTGGCGCTCATGAAGAAGGCGGCTGCCGTCACCAGCGACGTCTTCACCAAGTTCTTCAAGGAGCGAGTGATGGAGATCGTGGACGCAGACGAGGTTCATTCACACACACCTTCACACGACACACACTTCTGCAGACTCACGCTTTCAGAGCCGTTCACAGCTGGACACTGTGTGATAGCAGTCGATCAAACACTGGGCCGAAGGTCCAACACCGAACATGATTTATATGTGACTTTAGACAGGTCTTTTTTTTTTTTTTTTTTTTTTTTACACCATTGCATAAAATAAATGGCTGTAATTTTACTGTTTTTTTTTTTTTTTTTTTTTTTTCTTCAAACAATTATTAAATGAACATAAAAAAAACAACATTCTAGCAGACTTTATATCAACGTAGCACAATGTAATAATTTAAATAAGTTAGTAAAATAAAATATTTTTGGGCCATTTGAGACCCGCTTCTTGTATTTCTTTGCTGTATTAATAAATGCAGCCTTGCTGAGCAGAAAGACTTGATTTAGAATATTAGAGATCCCGATCTGAACACTGTGTGGATGTAATGTATTAACAGAGCTGCTGTAATTATTATCATTATTATTGTCTATTTTATTTGACAGATCAAAAAATTACAATAATATCATTTATCAATGTTGATGGAGTCTTTCTCCGCTTTTATATTGGCAGAAACCCAGACCTTAGTGCTGCTTTTTGTTGACGAGCAGATTTATAAATTTTGTTTTTTGCACGCATCACATTACATTTATTTATTTTTTTTATAAAAATGTTACCAAACAACTGACGAATGAAACTTTTAGCGCAGGTTTTCCTGCCGTTTTGCACTCTGAACGCTGGCTAATGAGTTCATGCAGCGCTGTCTGAACACATGCAGTTTGTGTGTGAATTACAAAACCTTCTGCAGTTCATTTCTTCATTGTTTGAGGCATCGTGTGATCTCAGTCTTCACACAGTAACCAGCAGCACCCTCTCCTCATCGGAGACATCACTAAACAGTCTCTCATGATTTGTGTCTTTCTCCGTTTTAAATGCTTCCTCGCTGCAGACATGTTTGCTGTATTAGTGTGTGCCTCTATTTAATAACATCACATAATTGTTCATTAGTTTATTCGGTCTTTTCTCTTATACTGAATCACTTCCAATCACTCATATTTCTAAATTAACTTGTTACTCGTGAAGATATTGAGTAAAGCATGTTTTGAGCATTTTAAACTTGCCGTTGAATGTGTTAAATGATCTTAAATGCATAATTAATTTCATATTCCTGTTATTATTTACTGCATTGGAGATTCTGTGGCTAATGTGAGCGTCTGCTGACGTCTGCTCCTCAGAAAGTGAAGCACAGTCGTCTGGCCGAGTCTGTGGAGAAGGCCATCGAGGACAGGAAGTTCCTGGGCGGCGTGGACCCGTCGACGGTGGAGATGTGCTACCCTCCCATCATTCAGAGCGGCGGCAGCTACAGCCTGAAGTTCAGCGTGGTCAGGTGAGAGCAGAAACACACACTTCCTCTGTAGCAGATGCTCAGACACTAAACCTGTCCCCTCTCTCTCCAGCGATAAGAACCACATGCACTTCGGAGCCATTACCTGCGCCATGGGCATTCGCTACAAGTCCTACTGCTCCAACCTGGTGCGCACGCTCATGGTGGATCCCCCACAGGACATGCAGGACAACTACAACTTCCTGCTGCAGGTGGAGGACGAGCTGCTGAAGGAGATGAAGCACGGTGAGCCCACAGAGACTGTGTGTGTGTGTGTGTGTATGTGTGAGTGAGAGAGAGTGTGTGAGTGAGAGGGAGAGTGTGTGTGTGTGTATTTTCTGTTTGTTTTTGTGTGTGTGTTGTGGAATAGTTTAATAATTAGTGTGTGTGTGTGTGTTGTACAGGAGTGAAGCTATGTGATGTTTATAACACCGTCTTGGAGTTCGTGAAGAAAGAGAAACCAGATCTGGTCAGCAAACTGACGAAAAACCTCGGGTTTGTGTCTGAAGCGTTTCGTTCTCCAGATATGTGAAGTGTGTAAAATGAGCCGTGCGTGACATCTACGTGTGTGTGTGTGTGTGTGTGTGTGTGTGTTTTAGGTTTGCTATGGGCATTGAGTTCAGGGAAGGATCACTCGTACTGAACGCCAAAAACCAGTTCAAGCTCAAGAGAGGTGAGCGTGTGCATATAAAACAGGGTTTGTTGAACAGTATGTTGTTCCTGTGTTTAAACTGTTTACCTTTTAAAATGAAGATTCGTGATCCTGTTTGAAAAGTGTGTTGTGTGTAAAGTCTGAGCATGCAACACTTGTGATGACTGTGCTGCTGTGTTTGTGCAGGGATGGTGTTCAGCATCAGTCTGGGGTTGGCTGACATGATCAACACCGAGGCCAAGAAAGACGAGCAGAAGAAGTACGCGCTCTTCATCGGAGACACCATACAGATCAATGAGGTGCGTAACGCCCCGTGGGCTGGGAACGCTCTCTCTCTGAAACACTCTTCAGTAATCCTCTGCTCGTGTTTGTGATCGCAGGAGGATCCAGCCACCGTCCTCACACCCGTCAAGAAGAAGATCAAAAACGTTGGCATTTTCCTCAAGGTAATCACACTCTGTCTCGAGTAGAGCTGCAGAATTACAGGAACTTTCAATTCATTGAGAAGCACCTGTATATCTGTAGAGGTTTATAAATGTATCTATAAATGATGGAAGAAGGTTGTTTTACTGTGTGTTCCAGAACGACGATGAAGAGGACGAGGAGGAGGACGATGATAACGCGGAGGAGCTGCTGGGGAAAGGAGCTCGCAGCGCCGCCCTGCTGGCCGACAGAACCAGGGTATGTGCCTCCTTCCTGTTCACTGATCCTCATCACTCACACGTCTCATCCACCGCTTCTCATTCTCTCGTCTGATTGGTCAGAACGAGATGACGGCCGAGGAGAAGAGGCGGGCCCATCAGAAGGAACTGGCCAATCAGGTGAACGAGGAGGCCAAGCGGCGTCTGACGGAGCAGAAGGGAGGAACGCAGATACAGAAGTACGAGGACCAACACTTTTACACCAAATAGTTGTATCTCAGACAGATATTGTCATCCTAACAAACCAGACACACTTTCAGATCTATAATCTCTTTATTTCGTTCTCAATGGTACAGGGTCACATTTCATCTCTAGTCTGACCCACGCTCTTCTTCTCTTGTCGTGTTTCCCGCTCAGAGCCAGGAAGTCGAACGTGTCGTATAAGAACATCTCCCAGATGCCCCGCGAGAAGGACATCCGAGACATGAAGATCTTCATCGATAAGAAGTACGAGACGGTGGTCATGCCTGTGTTCGGCATCGCCACGCCGTTCCACATCGCCACCATCAAGGTAAAGCACCACACATCCCTCACACTGAGCGCGCTCCACTCCTCGCTCTGAGACTCTGACCTGTGTTTGCAGAACATCAGTATGTCTGTGGAAGGAGACTACACCTATCTGAGAATAAACTTCTTCGTGCCGGGCAGCTCGCTGGGACGCCACGACGGAAACATCTTCCCAAACCCCGAGGCCACGTTTGTCAAAGAGATGTAAGCCTTTATGATCTCCAGATCTGTTACTGGGCTCGGAGAGACACTCTTTGATTAGTGCATCACACAAACTACACAAACAGTCACTCTAAGCCTCTCTCTCTCTCTCAGCACGTACCGAGCGTCGAACCTGAAGTCTCCCGGCGATCACTCCGTTCCCTCCACAAACCTGCAGAACGCCTTCCGCATCATCAAGGAGGTGCAGAAGCGCTACAAGACCCGCGAGGCGGAGGAGAAGGAGAAGGAGGGCATCGTGAAGCAGGACTCGCTCGTCATCAACCTCAACCGCAGCAACCCCAAACTCAAAGACCTTTACATCCGGCCCAACATCGCTCAGAAGAGGATGCAGGGCTCGCTGGAGGCACACACCAACGGTGAGAGACATTAGATGACCAGTCCAGAGGATATGTCAATTATTACTGCCTCCTAACAAAATCATAAAGCCATTAACCCTTCTAGAGTGTCTTAAAGCGTTTGCACAGCTTCGTTCCCTAACTCCGATATCTATTTAGAGATGACGCATCTCTCCCAGATCACAACTGACTCTCTTGGTATCTCCAGGTTTCCGTTTCACGTCGGTGCGCGGCGATAAAGTCGACATCCTGTACAACAACATCAAACACGCCGTATTCCAGCCGTGCGACGGAGAGATGATCATCGTGCTGCACTTCCATCTGAAGGTGTGCCACAAACTACACACGCGTGTCCTGTGTCTCGCTGACCGAATCTAACCATGTTCTCTGTGTGTCTGTGGCAGAACGCCATCATGTTCGGTAAGAAGCGTCACACAGACGTGCAGTTCTACACAGAGGTGGGCGAGATCACCACAGACCTGGGCAAACACCAGCACATGCACGACCGAGACGACCTCTACGCCGAACAGATGGAGCGAGAGATGCGACACAAACTCAAATCTGCCTTCAAGAACTTCATCGAGAAGGTGGAGTCGCTCACCAAGGAGGAGCTGGAGTTTGAGGTTCCTTTCAGAGATCTCGGGTGAGTGTCGTGAGGCTCGTACAATAACCGCACAGGAACTTTTTACTTTACATACATTAATATTGGGGCCAGATTAGGAATAAAGTCATGTCGTGGTGAGTTAACCAGAACGTTTTCGTGAGAAGTACTGAAACTGTAATTCACCACTAGTGAGCCCCGGTGGCTTTACCCCAAACGCTCTGTGAGTAATAGTGTAATCACGGTGTGATGGTGTTTGTGTTTCAGGTTCCAGGGCGCCCCCTACAGGAGCACCTGTCTGCTGCAGCCCACCTCCAGCTCCCTCTGTAACGTCACCGAGTGGGTGAGTGTCTGCAGATCAAATCTCTTTCTGGAAAACCATTCATTGCTGCTGAATACCATGAAAAAAAATGGCCCTGCTACATAAAAAACTGGACTCGATTAGTAGCTGTTTGTGTGCAAGATTGAGCTGCACGATTCTTAATGAAATAAATCGCATTTTATCATTTTTGTAAGAGGTTTTAGTTCTCACAATTCTGAAGTAAAAACAATTAAATTAGGCAACTAAACAATCTCCAGGAATTTCTGAATCTGTGACTCACTCAAGATTCATTACTGGATGAATCAGTGTTTCTGAATGAATCACTTGAATGATTCAAAGACAAAGTATATATTTTAACAGCCCTTTTTTCACCACCTTAAAAAAAACAAAAAAAAAAACAAGATGGGATTTGATGTGGAGAATTCAGCCTTTAATCTTGAAACTAGGGCTGTCGCGATAACCGCAATATTGTAATACCGCGCTATTGACAAGCAAACCGCAGAAGAAAGATAGCAACCGCAGTATTCAGGTTTTTTTTTTTTTCTTTTATGAGACTGTGACCTTGTTTTTTTTATTTTTATTTATTTGTCACTCTGCATTCAATGTTAAATTAATGATAAAATATGGTTACGACTATTTTATTAGCTTTATGGTGCTTCGTTTGTTTTGAATAAGCCTGCTGAAACAATGTGAGGCGCTCGATCTCGTCCCAAAACCTAATGTCACATCGCTAGATTGGGAACATTGTAGCTTTCAAACCAATGAAGAGGGCGAGCCGGTGAATATAGATGAGCCGATATGTAAAATGTGCTGCAAAAAGGTTCCTGTGACGCGGCAATAAATCTAATTTGAGGTCATCGGGACATGTAACGTGGTTTAATGTACTAATACAGTGATATTAACAGACCAAACTCACTAAACATCATATTAATAAAGTTAAAACGTGTCTCCTCTCACTTAAACTGCGTCCTGTGCACTCATAATTTTCTATATGCTCATGCGTAAGAGATTTAATTCTTTTCGCACGTTTTTATTTCTAGCCTTTTACCGCATGCAGTGTGAACACTCTGATCTGTTAACATGGGCTCAGAAAAAGGCGCATCACAGACGGTGTTTACCTGGAGTTAGGCGTATGCCCAGTGTGTTCTGTTCTCGAGCTTGAGGCGCTGCATTCTGATTGGATAGGAGAGCATACTACGGGAGGTCAGGGCCGCGGAAAATCGATTTTTAGAAATCGTGATTTTATGATGATTTATTTTAATCGCACAGCCCTAGAATGGACTGGAAATGAACAGAAAATAATTGGCGGCCCACCTGCAATACCACCGCGGACCACAGGTTGAAAACCACTACCATAAGGCTTTAACGGGTTATTAAACGACTTCATTCATATTCAGGGCTCATCTGCAACAATATATGCTACATAACACAACGATAGAGCTTTGTATGCAGCAAAATCAGGATAAATTAGGTATGTAAAAAAAAAAAAACTGCGGTAATACCGCGCTATTAAGCCATCCATAATAACCGCAGGGGAATTTCTTAACCGCGACAGCCCTACTTGAAACACACATCTGGTTCCTCACCTTCAGTATCTGGTTCTGGAGTTGGTTTTGATTCCTGACTCTAGTCCTAATGACCCGTCTCTCCTCAGCCTCCGTTCGTGGTGACGCTCGACGAGGTGGAGCTGGTTCATTTCGAGCGAGTCCAGTTCCACCTGAAGAACTTCGACGTGGTCATCGTTTATAAAGACTACAACAAGAAGGTGACGATGATCAACGCTGTGCCCGTCAACTCTCTGGACCCCATCAAAGAGTGGCTGAAGTAAGGCTCTCGTGTGTCGCCCGTGTCGCTCTCGTGTGCAGTGTGTGTGAACGTGTTGTCTCTGTGCAGCTCCTGTGATATCAAATACACGGAGGGCGTCCAGTCTCTGAACTGGACCAAGATCATGAAGACTATTGTGGACGATCCCGAGGGCTTTTTCGAGCAGGGCGGCTGGTCCTTCCTCGATCCGGAGAGTGAGGTAAGAGGTTTGTTTTTACTTGAACACATTCACCTGAGCAGCGAATGATTTGGACGCTAAGGTTGGGAGTGTTTCTGCGTCTCAGGGAAGCGGCGCAGAGGACGACTCTGGGTCTGAGATGGAGGACGAGACGTTTAACCCCTCGGCTGATGAAGAGGAGGCGGAAGAGGAGGACAGCGATGAAGATTACTCCTCAGAGACAGAGGACTCGGGTAACTTTGGTGCTCGCATATTACTATAGTGCATCCACTTTGTGAAATGATTGTTGGTTTGCTTCGTTCGTTGAGCTCCTCAGCCTCTTTGATTGGGTTCTTGTTTAGCTGTGTGTGTGTGTACTAGATCACCTGATGTCTGCTTCTTGATCACAGATTACAGCGCCTCTCTGGGCAGCGAGGAGGAGAGCGGTAAAGACTGGGATGAACTGGAGGAGGAAGCCAGGAAAGGTGAGAGACAAACACACATCGATCTGTAACTGAAATCTACAGACGCCAAGATACAGTGTATTATATATGAACAACCCCCTCAGTAAAAACCTTCAGAAGATAAAGCTGCTAGCTTTGGTGTCTAAAGTCCTGCTGAAGTAAGAACAAAATTAATTGAGAAAACTGCATTTAAAGATCCATTGAGATGTACACACTCCAATAGTGTATTATAACTTCAGTCTATGTGTGTGTGTGTGTGTGTGTGTGTGTTCTGAAAGTGTGTGTGTGTACTACACAGTGCAGTGATTGGTCTGTTAGTAATGGTCTTTTATTTCCTCATCAGCTGATCGTGAGAGTCAGTATGAGGATACAGAGGAGACCTCAAACAGGAAGAGGAAAGGCCGTTCATCAGCTCCGCCCCCCAGCAGCAAGAAGAAGAGAAGACATTAGATAACACACACTTACACACTGCCAAATCAGTCTCCCACAGTCCTCAATGACTGCCCCCCACACACACACACACACACACACACACACACACACACACTGTGTTTGGTGTAAATGGGGTCGGCCAGCGCTGGTGTGTGTGTAGAATAGTGGTTTTCATATCAGCGGATGGATGGACCCTGACTCATCTGCATTTCCTTTGGATTTTCCTCCGTTCATTTGAAAGGCTTCTCTCAGGTGTGTGTGTGTGTGTGAAGCAGCAGCTGTGATGTAGTGTTGGTGTTTTATGAGCGTAACATGACACTCTTCCGGCTCATCTCTCTCTCTCTCTCTCTCACGTGCTGCATCTGTTCGTTTATGAATAGACATGCAGCGTTTCACTGCGATCTGCTTTTTACGTTAGTACATAATGATTCACTTTGTGCTTTTGGTTGTTTTTTTTCTAATGCGAGGGGACAAACACACATTGTAAACCATTTTCTTTTCTCCATTTAGTGTTTTTTGCTCATTCTGGATTGGTAGTCTTGTATTGTTCATTCAAAAAAAAAAATTTTTTTTTCTTTTTTTAATAAAAGTTAAGTGAAATTTAAAAATGTGTTTCTTATTCAAGCCTTGTTTTTGGGGTCAAGGGGTGTGGTGTTGTTCATTGTGAAACTGGACGTCAGTGGAGGTGTGTGACGTTTGCTGCTCTAACTGTAATGAGCCCAGTAGAACTTCATCTTTCTATTCTCTTGGAGATTTGATCAAGATTAATCTGTTTTCTTCTGTCCATATGTTTCCAAACCTGGACACTGTTGTTCTTTTAAAGGGGGGGTGAAATGCTCGTTTTCACTCAATATCCTGTTAATCTTGAGCACATATAGAGTAGTACTGCATCCTTCATGAATCCAAAAAGTCTTTAGTTTTATTATTTTCATAAGAGAAAGATAGTCTGTACCGATTTTTCCCGGAAAAACACGAGCGCCTAGAGGCGTGACGTGTGGGCGGAGCTAAAGAATCACGAGCGTCAGTAGGCTTTTGCTTTGAGAGCGTTTGGAAGCTGTGACATTACCGTGAGGGGAAAACCATCATCCAAAATAAACCATGGCTAACAGTCAGATTCAGACGTTTATTTATGATTCAGAATCAGATCCCGAAGCTGAAACTGAACGAGAGCGGCAGCAGCAACGACTCACACCAAGTGGGGCTCGAACCCGGGTCTCCGGCATGGGAGGGGACTCACTAACAAGGAGGCAGAGATATTTTAAGCAGTTTTACCCACCGCCTGCGGTTCCAACACACGATCGTGCCCCTTTTTCGTTGGGACTGCATTATACTTAATAAATAAATGATGTGCAAAAACTCACTCCTTTTGTGACATTTGGCGACGCTCTCGCTCTGATCAGTGAAGTCTGTTGTGCTCTCAGTGCTCTGCTATACGGGAGCGCGCTCTTCCAGCAGAAGTGCCTCAGGACCCATATAAGGAAATTCCGCTCCATCTAACGTCACACAGAGCCATACTCGAAAAAAACTTTCTGAAACTTGTGACAAACCGGAAAGAGTATTTTTGGAACAGAAATACTCCTTCAAACGTACAACTTAATTTTTGAAACTTTGTCCATGTTTAGCATGGGAATCCAACTCTTTAACAGTGTAAAAAACTCAGTATGCATGAAATAGCATTTCACCCCCCTTTAAGTATTGTTTAATCATTAATGGATTACAGGCTTTTTAAATTAAATGTTTTATATTTGTTTTCGTTATTTCTTTTAGTAGGGTTTTTTAACGTCTGTTCTTTTTATTTTATTTATTAATTTTTGTATTATTATTATTATTTTACATTTAAGTTGATAATCCTGTTGAGAAGATAGTTTTGGGGCAAACCATATTAGCAGCGGAAATATTTTTCCTGATATATATGTATATATTTTTTTGTTATTATTATTTTATTTTTTGTGGAGCACCAGATTGACTTTTTTTTTTTTTTTTTTTTTTTTTTGGTACTTTTAGACCAATATGATTAAGATGTATAAAATGGGCTTAAGTTGATTTATACACACTTGTTTATAAGCTTTAGGGAGAGTAAATGATAACAATATTCATTTTTAGGTGAATAAACTGTCTTCTGTTTCATCAGTGTAACCCAGGTAAGATGATCACAGCACCCAGATGCAAAATATGGTTCCTTTGAATCCATAAACTGCTTTCTCACTGAAGTTTTAGGAATGTCATTGGATTGCAGTTAAGGAGGTGGTCAACTGTGTAAATTATCCGCCGTCTCAGTTTGTGCACATGACTGTAAGTGCTGCATTTTGTTTTAGACGCAGGTCGTCTCAAGCCATCTCAACATTCAAATCTTCATTCAAACCAGCTCTGTTTGCATGACTGTGCAGTATAACCACAGCCTTGAGCACAATAAATCAGAGATTGACCTCCGTCAGTTACACTTAAAAACACATGAAATGAGTTTAAGACCATTTAAAGACCAAGACTGTTCAAGCAAAGTCTAATTAGCACATGGTGGATCTAATGAGCAAGTTTCTACATTTTAATTTAAAAACCAAATCGAAATACACTGTCATTTTTCTCTTGCATTTAAAAAAAATAAATAAACAAAAATAACAGGCACTAGTTGCATGAATTGCTTAAACTAGTATTAAGTTATCCATTATTTATTTTTATTTATTTTTTTGAATGAGCACTGATTAATTCGGTCTAATTTGAGAACTGAAAGAGAGGCTAACTGCTTGCTGGCCATACTTTTTCTCAAGACTGATCATATGATGGCTGTTTGTAATGAAGACAGAGTGGATGCTTTTGTTGCTGCTTTTATAAACCACTTTTTTTTACAGTTTCCAAAGCAAAACATCTCTGTTCACCAGTCCACCTGTTTACCTCTAGGGTTTATAATTGAAATATTGTGCACTAATGTCTACTCTTAGACAAGCTGAGTACCAACTCCATCATTTTATTAAATAAGTACTGCAGGGCTTTGATGCAAATGAACTGGATTAGTGGTCAGTGATCAGTAAGAAGACTTCCATACTCTGATGCGCCTGATGGTTTCACTATATTTACATCTGTTAATTTACCATATGGTTTATCCAAAGCAACTTACAAATTAAGAAAACACTTTTAGACCAGGACAACACCAAATAAGTGTAATTACACAACATCAAGAAAAGGAGTTAGTAGGTTGGTTAACACATATATATATATATATATATATATATGTGTGTGTGTGTGTGTGTGTGTGTGTGTATTGATTTATATTTACTTGTTAAATGTAGTTTGTTTATTGGTTTAGAGTTTTTGCATTTTATTTATTGTATCTTTACATCTTTTTATGTATTATATTTTTATAATTTTTATCAGCCACTGACATTAGTGATGTGAATGACTATTATATATATATATATATATATATATATATATATATATATATATATATATATATATATATATATATATATATATATGTATAACATTTTTGTTTATTCAAAATTATATTTAAATTGTTTCATTTATTATTAATTTACATCTGTTTGGTATAAGTTACTTGGTTAACAGATGGACTGAGTGTGATGATCGAGAGTTTGTGTCCTCACAGATTTCAGGTGGTGTTTGTTAATCCAGGTTGATAAGTAAGAAGGATAGGCTGAGATATGATCTGAGAGGAGGTGTGGTTTTGAGAATGAAGAGATAGATAGAGCTGCATGACCTCTGTCTTGCAGTAAGGTGGTGTAAATCCAGAAGAGCAGCGGGCTGCGCACCGAACCCTGAGGCACACCACTGGTAAGAAGTCATTATTTGAACTTCCAGAAGAGTTTATGACTTTCAAATGCCTAATGTGAAGCAGTCTTTGATAAGTAATGTGTATTGACCTTTATTCGCTCTAATTTAACTAGACTTGGAAGGGTTGAGTTAGCATTAATCGCAGTGATTTATCTCTTTGCCTTTCATTCACTCATTACTATATATATATATATATAACTACTCGTTTATTGGTAAAGGAAGTATTTTGATAATGTGTTTATGTTTTAGTACCTTGGTTAATTTGAAGGATAAACCAGAATTGTATTTTTTTTGTAATGGCTTCGTTTCATTTTTTTTGTAGGTGATTCATGATGAAGAGGGTTTTGCTCTTGGTTTTTCTTGGAGGTTAGTTCATTTTTCATTATTTCTGCATTTTTAAACAAGGATAGTGTCACCTGTCAAACATTGATTTTAAAGTTTTAGTTCATTTAAACCCATTTCAAAATGCCAACAACATAGCTGTAGTTCATACCCATTTAAGGCAAGGCAAGTTTATTTATATATCACATTGGTAATTCAAAGTGCTTACCATAAAATAAAGTAAAATAATCATAAATAAAAATAAAACAAGGAATTTAAAACCTTTGAAAATGATTTAAAAGTTGATTTAAAATGAATTGTAGGCAGTGCAATGCAATAATTTCTGGTTGCACAAGACACAAGTGCAATTCATAAAATACAGTGCAATTTAACTAATTCAGTTTATTTTATCTTCAGCTCTGATGCCTGTGACATTCCCACAGACTCGTATGTTTTACTTTGTGCCGAAATTGATGAGATGGTCAGATGCGCAGATACACTGCAGACGGAATTACATTGATCTGGCCACCATCGATGACCAGACTGATAGGGATGAGATGATAAGAGTCATACGGCAGTTTCATAATGGGGACGTGTGGACTGGACTCAGTCGGACAGACAAGAGCACTCCCTGGGTCTGGTCCGATCAGAGCCCATCCACGTTCATGCCATGGGCTCCCACTCAGCCAAACAACTGTCATGGCAATCAGTACTGTGTGGCAATGACTCAGGGGGCGGAGCTTAATGATCTGAATTGTGAAGGAACCCTTCCTTCTGTTTGCTATACTGGTGAGTATTTGCACACATTTCACCACTTTGATTTAATCCATGACCGATTCAATTGATTTCATTGCTTTATGTATTTTTCAAATGTTTTTTCAGTGAATAATTAAAATTGGATAATAGCATGATTGGTTGTTAATTAAGTTTCTTAAATGCTTTGTTTAAAACTAAATACTACTGAAAAATATATTATTCCATCATAGTTTGATCACTGCGTGTATTCTTGTGTTGCAAAGAGAGACTCAAACAGACGGTGAGACTGGAAATCAAATCAAATCAAAATGTGAATGATCCTGCTGTGAATTCGGAGATTCTGCTGCAGGTGGGTTCATAGAAGAACACGTACAGTATACGGAAAGCATAATGATAACGGAGAAACAAGAGTATTAAGAAATCTGGTTGTGTTCTACAGATAGGGAAGAGATTGAAGGAGAATGGATTAAAAGATTATGCAAAGCTCTCATGGAAGATTCAGCCAGATGCAAATGTCTTCCAGAAGACTGATGCCACTCAACAGACTGAACCTTGTAAAACAGACGGAAGAAAGACGTTTTATTGATCCACTATTAAACAATAGTATAGTGAGAACTGCATCTTTGATTTGACACATAATTACCCATTTTAGCCGATTATGTATAAAACTAGCTCTTTATGTTGGTGAAACAAAACCTAATTATTTTAATTGTTTATTCATTTCTATGGGGGGACAAAAATAAGGAGTTTCCAGTTTATGTGGCCATTTCATTTTAGAGATAAATACTGTTTTTGATAGTTTATATATTATTTATTTGAACATAAAAAAAAAAAAACCGTTAAGTTGTATAGCATTTCTACTGAAGTGAACATTCTTCCCTCTGATCGAATGTATTGTCGATGTTAGAGAACTAACAGCCAGCAGACACAATCATATTAAAGCAGCCAGTGATGCTGAATTTGCATCTGCTTCATTTATGTCACAGATCGACTTTTGTACTAAAACTGAATGTCAATCAAAGGAAAAAAAAAAATCGTTTTATTTATTTATTTTTACACAGATTATGCATCAAAGGTACTGTAATGAGAACAATATTTATGCTTCATATGCAATCTTAATGTTTTGGCTTTATGCTTTGTATATGTTCAGCAGGTTGTAGACTAGAAATTAGCTTTGGGTTTATATAAATGCTTGTCATGTAAATCTCTGCTGTCATGGATTGAATTTCAGTAGCTTTTTTGTAAAGTATGTAAAAAGTCATTCAGATACAGAAGAGAGGACAGGAAACTCATTACACAGACTGTCAGAGATGGAATAAGAAAGTGTTTTCTGCAGCAGATTGACGATTAAGAGCAGTTGTTCATGATGAAGACTGGTTCTTTTGGAAGGAAAGTGGTGTGTTTTCTTCCTTTTTTAATTAATTTTTATCATTTTTACTCTATAAAGATCTATCTACTGTTTCTTATTTCAAAGGCCTCTAAATGATATCAAAACTGTGCTTTAAACCTGTTTCACAGTCTTCTGTCTTCTGTCTCTGATTGATAGTTTAGAGTGTTTTATTCATTAAAAGCTCTTCTAGTGTAACAGTACAAACACTTCTTGTGTATTTCTGCTGTCAGATCTTTCCTGA
Source organism: Carassius auratus (assembly GCF_003368295.1). Taxonomy (NCBI): domain Eukaryota; kingdom Metazoa; phylum Chordata; class Actinopteri; order Cypriniformes; family Cyprinidae; genus Carassius; species Carassius auratus. Next base: position 801,459 of record NC_039249.1, read on the forward strand.
TTGTGATCCAGTAAAGGTCAGAATAATGTCAGTAATATCTCCAGATGAACTCTTACTGGACTGAAGCAGCTCAGCTTTACTTGATTCTCCATCAATCATGTTTTAGAGTCTCAAATCTGATCCTCAGGATCTTTTGAGGCGCGTTTGCTTCCAGAAGCTTTACTTTCACTGTTCCTCAGCGGAGGAAAGATCTTCACAAGCCTCCAGAACATCTCACATCTTCTGAATTTATTTTTGTTCATCATATTTCAAAAGAATCATCAACTGTTGAAGTTTTATTAACAAGATTTCATTGATTTACATCACAAGATACATACATGATGCACCTAATTGCATATTTTTGTGCAGTTTGAGGCTGAATAAAATTGAGCTGTTTGTCCTCGATGTTCTCACTGTAAATATAACCCTGCAGCACAGAAGCAGTCATCAGTATCACAGGTTTATCTGTATAAATAGACAATGATACATTGTATGGATCACAATTATACATTTCTCTTTTATGACAAAAATTATTAGGATGTTATGTAAAGATCATGTTGTCATGATTCTGCCCTCGTGTCCTTGATTTTTCCTAGTCTTGAGGCAGGATCATGGCAGACCCGTGTTTTGTGTACAAGCACATGGCCTTGTCTTTGGGCCATGTGCTTGTGTTGTCTTGTTCCCTTGCCCCGCCCCCCTTGTTAACCTAGTCGTGTCTTGATTGTCCCATCTGTGCCACCTGTCGTGTCTTGATTGTTCCCCCTATTTAGATCTCCTAGTGTGCTCTGTCTTGCGTCGGTTCATTGTGATTTGTGTACCTCATATGTGTTCATCATTCGTATCATCATACCTTGTCCTTGAAACTCCTCGAAGTCTTTTGTCCTGCAGTGAGTGTTTGTTAGTAGTTAGTGTTCAGTCTTTGTTTACCTTGTTTATTGTGTTTTGTAGAATTATTTAGTGTTTACCCTAGCCCTTGTTTTCCCCCTCGTGGGTTTTTGTTTTCCCCTTTTTTGTGAATAAACCCCTTGTTTTGTGATTCCCTGTCTGCACTTGAGTTCCTCCCTACCAAACCCTGACACATGTTCCATGAACATATTTTGTAAATATCCTGTGAATGTATCAAAACTTAATTTTTTGATTAGTAATTTGCATTGCTAAGAACTCTAAAGATGTTTTTCTCAATATTTAGATTTTTAAATCGTATCTCAGCCCAATATTGTCCTCCTAACAAACCATACATCAATGTAAACATTAGTTATTGAGCTTTGATGTATAAATCTCAATTTTACCTTATCAGATTGTATGAGCCATAAACCGGATCAATCAAATATAATGTCTATATAAACATTTAACATTTATTTTAGAAAAATGAAAATTGTCATTTGATGCAAAGGTTATGTTTCAGACTGTATGTTTCTTTTGTTCTGATGCGCTGATCATCACTGTAACTCAGCTAAGATACTATCACATTCCAGTTATCATTTATTGGTAGCTTTTTGGTTCTTTCATACTCTGTTCATAACTACCTAATTACTGTTTTTAAATGAGGATTATCGGAAGTTAAATGATGTTATTAGAAAGGATTCATATCCTCTCCCAGGTATTGACGATGCATTAGATAGCCTAACTCATGCACAGTGGTTTTCTACTTTAGATTTAGCTAGTGGCTACTGGCAGGTCGAAGTGGACCCTATAGATCGCCATAAAACAGCCTTTATAACAAGACTGGGCTTTTTGAATTTAATGTTCTTCCTTTTGGACTGTCCAATAGTCCAAGTACATTCCAAAGACCTATGGACTTGATTTTGGCAGATTTGCAGTGGCCCACGTGTTTAGTCTACCTGGATGACATTATAGTTTTCGGGAAAGATTTTAGGGAACATCTTCAGCGGTTAGGTCAAGTATTGTCCAAATTGCAGGCTGCCAATCTTAAAGTGAAACCATCTAAGTGCAATCTGTTTGCTACCAAAGTGCAATACCTTGGTCATGTTATTTCAGCTGAGGGGGTTATGGCCGATCCCAGTAAAGTGTACAATCATGGCCAATCCCTTAAAATCAGACTGAGGTCCAAAGCTTTTTGGGCTTAGCCTCATATTATAGGCAATTTGTAAGGGGTTTTGCTGAGTTGGCTAGACCATTGCATCGGTTTACAGAAAACGGGAGGCGATTTCAGTGGGATGATGGTTGCCAGGTTGCTTTTGAGAAGTTGAAAGCATGTCTTACTACTGCTCCAGTTTTAGCCTATCCAGACCCGCAGCGTTCAATTTATTCTGGATACAGATGCCAGTGACGTGGGGATTAGGGCTGTTTTGTCACAGGGAGTTGATGGTTTAGAACAAGTGGTGGCATATGCAATTAGAACCCTGAGTAAACAAGAATGTAAATACACCACTAAGAAAGAACTTCTTAGTCTGGTTACTTTTACCAAGTATTTCAAACATTTCCTGCTAGGGAAAGAGTTTTTGCTGCGAACGGACCATAATTCTTTTCGTTGGTTGCATAATTTCCAGGGCCTGGAAGGCCAGTTGGCCCGGTGGTTGGAACATCTAGCTGTTTTCCAATATAAAATTGTTTACCGACCAGGTAAAGAGCACATTAATGCTGATGCGCTATCAAGAATACCTGTTTATTCTGGGGAGGTTGTGGCTAGCTCTGTTAGCTATGTAGAAGTAGAACATGCACCTCAGGGTGGTGTTATGGAACAGGGAGAGATATTGAATTATGAAATAGGGGAGGTGGAAGGAGGACCGAATAAGTTGACCAGAGCCCAGCACTGTGACCCAGAGTTGAGTTTGATACTAAAATTGAAGAGCAAGAAAGGCAATAGACAGGAGATAGTGAATGCCTACCCATCCCTTAAGAAGTATGCCTTGGTCTGGGAGCAGATAGAGGTTCAGGGGCAGAGGTTGGTGAGGGTTTTGCCTCCAAAAATTGAGTGCAAAGACTCAAGTTATTGTTCCACGGTTTATGGTACCAGAAATGTGGGAGGTTATTGCATAATATTACAACTGGAGCCCATTTGGGAGTGCAAAAGCTACAAGAAAAGGTGAGGGATCGTTTTTATTGGCCGGGATGGTATAAGGATGTGAAACAATGGTGTCAGGAATGTCCTGGATGCACGGTTCAGAAGGAAATCGGTCCGGTTCCTCGGGCCCAACTTATTCCTTCTGTAACATCTCGTCCTTATGAACGAGTGGCACTCGACATATTAGGGCCTCTTCCTGAGACCCTCCTCAGAAATAAATATGTATTGGTGGTGGGGGACTATTTTTCAAAATGGAAAGAAGCGTACCCCCTCCCAAATCAAGAGGCAAAGACCGTAGCTAGAGTTCTGGTAGAAGAGTGGGTGTGTCGTTATGGAACCCCTAGAAGCCTGCATTCCGACCAAGGTCGAAACTTTGAATCAAATTTGTTTGGTGAATTGTGTCGGTTGCTAGACATTAATAAGACCAGGACAACTCCATATCAACCTCAGTCAGATGGAATGATTGAGATGTTTAATTGAACATTTTTGTCTATGTTGTCTTTTTATATTGATGACAACAGAATTGGGATGTCCTTTTGCCTTATTTGATGATGGCATATAGAAGTAGCCTTCATTCCAGTACTGGCTTTACCCCATATAAAGTTTTGTTTGGTCAGGAGATGGTTTTACCGATTGACATCATGATGGATGTAGATGGACAAGAGCGATTTGCAACTCTGAATGATTATGTGAAGGGGGTAGATGAAAGTCTTGCCACAGTAGTGGGGGCAGTGAAAAGTCATCAGGTAGAGCCTCAGAACATCAAAAGTGGTATTTTGACTGTAAGTTTCAGTATTATTCAGTGGGGGAATTGGTATGGTTAAAGAATAAGGCCAGGAAGAAAGGAGTGAGTCCAAACTTGCAGAAACTGTTTAAGGGCCAATATAGGGTTTTGGAAAGGGTTTCTGAAGTGTTGTATCAGATACAGCCAGAGGCTGGAGGTATAGATCAGGTGGTGCATTTTAATCAACTGAAACCTTATGTCTCTTCTATGGTTGCAGAGTCTACGGGTGGCCATACAACAGCCAAAGCTGACCATAAGACTACATCTGCCCCAATTAGGGGGAAGAAAGAAAGGGGTCCAAGCTTAGGGTCTAGCTGGGTGTTTGGACGATCAAGGCCACTTGATTTGCCTGTTGCTGGTGGGGGGTGTCCATTCATCAGCTTCTACCAGTGTCACCGAGGGGTTTCAGTCGCTTAGGCCACCTGCTGCTGGAATACCGGTTTCACATTAGCTGCCGACTGCTACCAGCGACTCTCAAACATCGCAGCTTTCTGTTGAGGCTGAGGTGTCTTTGGATTCAGTGGAAGTTCCAGTTGTGGACAGTGGTTGCCCCCTGGTGTCTCCGGTCATAGTGAGAGAACCTCCCTTAACTGCTGGATATACATTTACTGAGGGGGCTGGCAAGAGTGATTTGCCTACGTCAGCTATATCTGCTACAGAGCGGGGCCGTCCCCTACGAACACGTAACCCTCCTGTGTGGTTCAAGGATTACGATGGATCCGTTTAAGGACTTGAGGACGAGTCCTATTTTTTCAAGAGGGGAAGTAGTGTAATGATTACGATTCTATTGATGGTGTGACATCACTGCTAAGGACAAATAGGGGTGAGACTGTGTTGGACAAACACTGAAGGAACGATGTCTGTGAGTACACCTGTGGACAATGAACAATTTTGGGAGGCTTTTAAATACGGGGGCGGGGAAAGGTGAGGACACACTGATGCCTAATAATGAACTGTGAAAGAGACTGAGACGCTGTGTTTGTTAAGCCTGCCGGGTTTACAAAAGCAAGGGATCCATTGCGATCGTGGTTGGCTAGCACCACCAGCGTGAAGAAAACCGTGGTCCCACTTATTGGCCCAGAGGTAGACAGAGGGGGGAGGGGGGGGGACTTAGATAGATAGGGAAGCGAGTGTAGGTGGACTTGGCAGGCTGTTTGAAAGAAACCTTCTCGGCATTTCCACGGAGGGGAAGGTTGAGTCCTCACAGTGATGGCCGGGTGTCGTCGGACGTGGACAGGGAAGTCCGAAGTTATTTTATTATTACAGAGTTGTGTGGGTTGTTGTTGTCATTTGTGATTACTGTCCTCCTGAATTATGCTGATCGCCTGTGCTGGTTATTACACGTAGGGCATGTGATTTAGGTTTGGAGTTTCTAATTAAGTGTGCTGTGTATGAGATTTCACCTAATTTATTGTTTGCTGTGAATTTGGAATGAGTACTTGGGTTCTCTTTTAAATGTGTGTCACGGTTTAATGAAATAATGAATGACCAGTGTATGTGATCAGGACATTTAAGTGAGACAAGGCCAAATTGCTGCTATTGTTAATAAAAAGTGTATTCTTTGATAATTCTTGGTCTTAAGTGTTTTGAGTGTTCCTCCCGGACAGACCAGGTTGAAATTAAAGGTGGTGGCAGAATAGGTGTTAGTCCGCATTACCAGTGGCCCCTAGCGGTGGCAAAATTAGTTACATTACCAACTTGCAATGACCTCGATACGATTTCCCAAAGATATTAAATAAATAGGTCTCTCGGCCTACCCAAGATTGTTACAGTTGTATTATATTCATCAGAACATAACGTGATTTGATGCCAGTGAAATTACGGACCTGCAGTAACTTTGCCAACTCATGAAATTGCTAAAGTTACTGCAGGTCTGTAATTTCATTGGCATCAAATCGCGTTATCATCTGACCACAATTTGCTTTTGAACATTATTGTCAAAACTGAAAATTTCCTTAAGATTATATGTAGGTAACTTTTTTTTTTTTTTCAACAAGTCAGAAGACATGCCACTGAAAAGCTGACAGGGAATTCAATTTCACCCATTGTTGCATATAGTACTTAAAATGTAACCAACAAAAGTGAAGAAACAGGTTAAAATTCAGGCAAGAAAATGCGGTGGTCATTCTTTATTGAGCACTTTCGGGTGTTTTTTTATGCGTGTCACACAGAAACGAAGAGACAACGGTGAGACTGAAGTTAAAAATCAAGTCAAAATGGCAATGATCCTGAAGTAAGAATATAATTTTAGCAAAGGTGAGTATTAAAGGAACAATAGTGACCCCATATGGACACATGCAAGTAATGCCTCGGAGAACAAAATGTGTTAAGAATGGCTGAAGTGTCCAAACACTTTCTTAGTACTGAATAATAGGAAAGGTCCTTTCCTGTTTCTGTTCTTCAGACTGACCAGATGCTGAAGGAGAATGGCTTCACAGAAGATGTTAAACTGTCATATAGAAACCAATCGGATGGGAATTTTTTCCAAAAGACAGCACTGAACAGACTTTCCTTTGAAAAGTGAAGCTGTTCAGTAGTAAAAATATAATAGAACTTTATTATCTTAACCAAATAAGTTATTGCTTTTTTTTTTTTTAAGCTGATTTACATGTACATGCAGGTGCTTTTATCCCAAGTGACTTACACATGAGGAACGGGACAATGTATCACAAGATAACACCTATTATTACACAATACAAGCTTTGTAAAAACTAAACTGGTAAACCAAAAAATAAGTAAATGGGAGTTATAGTAAAACAATACTGGTAAAAAAAAAAATGTATAGCCTAAATGCATTGTAAGTCGCTTTGGATAAAAGTGTCTGCTAAATGCATAAATGCAAATGCCTTAGTTTCTAATCATCATTTGTCTGTTTGTCACCATATTACAGAAGTACAGAGCCCTGGATTATTCTTTTGCATGTGGCTTAATGCTACAACGAAAATAAAATTCTAACAGAAATTCAACTGCTCTGGTCATGTGACAATTTTCATTTACCACGTGACACTACACATATTTACCTGAGATCCCTTTTTTCATATTTGCTTTATGTAGCAAGTAAACTGTTGTGGGATGTCTTCAATGTGTTTATTTTAGGACAGCTCAGTGTGTTTGTGTGAATGAAAGTGAGTGCGCGTGTCCGAGGTGCGCCCCTACCTCCTGTCTGATCCCCGCCAAGCAGCGGATGAGTGTGTGTGAGAGTGATACGGTGACCGGTGCAGGTAGTTGCAGCCAGCAAAATAAAGCACCTAAACTCTTCAGCAAGACGGCCTCTTTGTTTGTATATGCTACCATCGCACTAAGCAGCGTGAAGTTTATGGAGTTAACCCCGGGAGGAGAACTTCCTGCCCTGGAGAAGACAGATCTCCCCTGTGTCTCCCAACCAAGGTTAGGAAACAGAAACAGGAAAGGTTAACACTGGTGACCACGAAGGGACATTCACGTTGTTAAAAGACTGGTGAGCATTGAAAATAAAAGGGCAATAAAAAGTATAGCCGAGTAACTGTAATACAAGTAATAGCTGCACGGCTAAGATAAAACAACATGGCGGCCGGTCGTTATCCCTCCGATGTTTACGGACGGGAAACAAACTACTCAAACCCGTTCATGTCGCTAACCAATGTAGAGGACCACAGTCAAGGTACTGTGAAAGCGTATGAATGCAAGGCGGAGAGAAAACACAAACATTTTAACCCATTCCTGTGTGATGAAAGTTGCACTAACACACTTGCTAATGGAGAAGATCTGTTCGAGCCGTTTGACAGCCCCGCCCATTTTTCACCCACAAATCCCTTTAGCAGAGGCAACAGTCAAAGCCATGGCTCTGTGGGAAGGCCAGACAGTCACATTTTCACATATCCCGCTCCAGACACGCCATTTAAGGGGAACTATGAAGTCACAAATCCCTTTGCCAATGCTCACATTGGAAGTTTTGTACAAAGCACACCAGCTATATCCAAACCTGAAGCCAGTGCACTTCTCATGCCCTGTTCTTTTATTAATCCTGATATGACTGTAAAAAATGGACAATTCCCATTGCGTCAGACCTGTCCCTCATCTCCAACACGTAAGAGCCTCTCTTCGTCCCGTCAGCCTCCTCTGTCGGACAGTGATGAGGACTATAACCCCAAAGAGAGAGTCCCCACTCTACGTCCCGGCCAGTACGATGGCAGCACACCATGGAGAGAGTTTATGACAAGGTTTGAGAGCTGCGCAGAAGCAAATCACTGGTCAGTCAATACAATGGCCATTCAGCTGAAATTCTGCCTCACCTGAGCTGCAGGCGCCATTGTCCACAGAAACCCTCGTTCATCCAAATGGAACTACCGCCGCCTGCTGGAGGAACTCGAGACTGCTTATGGCCCTTCTTCAGATCATGCAGCGGCTGTAGCAGTAGAGCTGAGGCAAAGAGTGCGTAAATGTGGTGAGGTGCTTCATGTGTTTAGAGATGACATTTATGGAAAAGTAGCTTTAGCTTATGGTGATTGGTCAGAGGCTGAGCAAGATGCCATAGCTGTTGAAGATTTCACAAACGGCCTGGGTGATGCAGCGCTAGTTCAAAGACTGTAAGAGAAACGTCCAGCTACACTAGCTAAAGCTTACGAGATAGCCCACCGTCATGACACTACCAAGAGAGCTGCTTCCTATGTCACCAGCATCATGCAGCCAGGGGCCCGCAACCTCACTGAACGCAGGCCCCGGGCCGCTGTTGTCAGAGAAAGAGACAAAAATGAGACTATGACTCCCACTACCTCTGCAGTTAGCCCATCACCCAATCACTTTGTCCCACGCACATCCTCTAAAACAATAAAGCAGCACAAGAACTTTAAAAGGGGTGACATTCGCTGCTATAACTGTAATGGTTGGGGTCACAAACAGAGCCAGTGCTCATCCCCTCAAAGAAATACAAAGACTTTCCTTGCAAGCACTGCCAAAGAAAGCCCGCCGGCCACTGGGTTCAACCTTAAAAGCCAGAATCGTGAAATGAACATTCACATGCGCATATCTGAGCTGGAGGTATGTGCAATCCTGGACAGCGGAGTGCGGAGGAGCGTGCTGCCCCTTCACCAATACAACGCCATGCACCAAGATGTGAGACCACTGCTTCAGTCATCCACCGTAGAGACTTTGCTCGGGGTGGGACCAGGAGACGTGCCAGTGCTCGGTGAGGCCAGTATACCGGTCAGTATCAACAACTGTCAAGTTGAAGTGGACTTCCTTGTAGCGGATATAGAGGGCAATGAGGTGCTGCTTGGCCATCCTTTCCTAACCCAAGCTGAGGCCCGTCTTGATTTCGGTATGCACCGCATAATTCTGTTTGGTGAAGAAGTGCCCTACTTTCACCCAGAAACTGTTCCAAAGTCACACGCTGTAAGAGTAGCCAGAACTGTTGTGGTTGAAGCAGGACAGGAGTACCTAGTCAAGGGCAATGTGCACTTTTGCAGGAAAGCTCAGGGAGACATGATGCTTAGCCACACAAAAGGCTTCTTTGAAAAGCACAAAGTACTCATTGCCAGAGCCCTAGTCAACGCACAGCCCACCAACATCGTTATATTATGCCTCTTTAACCCTGGCAACAAGGCTGTGACTATTAAAGAAGGTGCCATTGCAGGCCTCCTCCAGCCCACTGAAGCTCTGCCCTCTTCCAGTGTCTCCACAGCAGCAGACTTTCCAGCCAGCCCCTCTGCAGTTCCAGAGCACCTCCAGGAGCACTACGCCCAGAGTTCCACTGACTTTAATGACAATGAAAAACTTGAACTATCTAACCTGTTGTGTGCCTCTGAAAGTGTCTTTTCCAGGGGGCCTGGTGATCTGGGCCGGACCAGTCTTGTGCAGCATGACATCATAACCCGGCAAGGACCTCCAGTGAAGCAGCCTCCTATTCATATGGCTGGGGAGAAGCAGCGAAGCGCAGAACGGCAGATTAGTGAGGGCCTCCAGAGCGGCATCGCCACACGCAGCCACAGCAGTTAGGCCTCACCGATCGTTATGGTGCGTAAAAAGGATGGGACTTATCGCCTTTGTATAGACTACAGGGCGCTCAACAACCACACCATCACTGACGCATACCCGCTTCCCCGCATCCAAGACACGCTGGACACTCTCGCCACCGCCAAATGGTTCAGCACTTTGGATTTTGCTTCAGGTTACTTGGTTAGAGGTCAGTAGTGAGCGGCCCCCGTGGGTCACAGTCTCCCCATGCAGCCCAGCCACCAAAACGTACTGGAGTCAATGGAGAAGACTGTACTTCAGAGATGGAGTACTGGTCCGCCGCTTTTAAGGCAAGGCAAGGCAAGTTTATTTATATAGCACATTTCGTACACAATGGTAATTCAAAGTGCTTTACATAAAAGAAAGTAAAATAATCATAAAGAAAAATAATAACAAAAATAAAACAAGTAATTTTAAAACTTTTAAAATGATTAAAACATTTAAAAACAGTTAGAAAATGATTTTCCATAAAAATAATAATAATAAAACAATAATAAAACATAAAACAGTGAAAATATAGTGCAATCAGTTCGGACATTGCAGAGTGCTCATTCAAAAAATGCACAGCTAAAAAGATGCGTTTTGAGTCTAGATTTAAATGTTACTAGTGTTTTAGCACATCTGATCTCTTCTGGAAGCTGATTCCAACTGCGGGCAGCATAGTAACTAAAGGCAGACTCCCCTTGTTTTGTGTGAACCCTTGGTATTTCTAACTGACTTGATCCTAATGATCCGAGTGCTCTGTTAAGTGAACATATCTGCAATAAATTTCGGTCCTAGGTCATTTAGTGACTTATATACGAGTAAAAGTACTTTAAAATCAATCCTAAATGTAACTGGAAGCCAGTGTAAGGACCTGAGGACTGGTGTGATATGCTCAGATTTTCTGGTTCTAGTCAGACCCTGGCAGCAGCGTTCTGGATGAGCTGCAGCTGTCTAATGGTCTTTTTGGGAAGGCCAGTGAGGAGCCCATTAAAATAGTCCACCCTGCTGGTGATAAAGGCATAAACAAGTTTCTCCAAGTCTTGACTGGTAACAAAACATCTAATTCTTGCGATGTTTTTTAAATGATAGTATGCTGATTTAGTTACTGCTTTGACATGACTACTGAAACTAAGGTCTGTCTCCAGAATCACACCAAGATTCCTGACTTGATTTTTAGTTGTTTGACCCCTAGAGTCAAGGTATGCATTCACCTTGAACACTTCATCTTTGTTTCCAAATGCAATGACTTCATTTTTTTCCTTGTTTAACTGAAGAAAGTTCTGGCACATCCAACTATTAATTTCATCAATGCATTGGCAGAGGGAGTCAATGGGGCTGTAGTCATTTGGAGATAAGGCTAGGTAAATCTGGGTATCATCAGCATAGCTGTGATAGGCAATTTGGTTCTTTCTCATTATTTGACTTAGTGGAAGCATATACAGGCTAAACAAGAGCGGTGCAAGAACTTACCCTTGTGGGACTCCGCATGTCATGGACGTCCACTTAGACTTATGCTCTCTTAGACTCACATAATAGCCTCTCCCTTCTAAGTATGATCTGAACCATTTGAGTACCATCCCAGAAAGCCCGACCCAGTTTTCCAGTCTCTCTAGTAGTATGTTATGATCGACAGTGTCAAACGCAGCACTGAGATCTAGCAATACCAGCACCGATATTTTGCCAGAGTCACAATTTAAGCGAATATCATTTATTATCTTAATGAGTGCTGTCTCTGTGCTGTGATGTGGTCGGAAACCAGATTGAAAATTGTCTAGGTATCCATTTGAGTTTAAGTATTTGTTCAGCTGATTAAAAACTAAATTTTCTGTAATTTTGCCTATAAAAGGAAAATTAGATATTGGTCTAAAATTGCTCAAAATAGTGTTATCAAGATGCAGTTTTTAGGGAGTTTGGAAATGTCCCAGAAAGAAGTGAGGCATTCACCACTTCTAAGAGATCTGCTTTTAAGCAGTCAAGCACACTTTTGAAAAAAGATGTGGGAAGTGTGTCAAGACAACAGGTTGATGATTTTAGTTGCTGCACTATGTCTTCCAGAATTTTGCAATCAATTTTTTCAAAAATAGACATAGTATCTTTTTGATATTTTGGCAGAATCTGTCTGACCTCTGCATCACTTGAGGATGTGCTAATCGCCTTCCTGATATTTATGATCTTCTCAGAAAAGAAAGAAGCAAACTCATTGCATTTGCTGTCTGAGAGCATTTCACTGGGAATCCAACTTGCGGGGTTTGTCAGACTCTCAACAGTGGCAAAAAGAGTAGGAGTGTTATTTAAGTTACTGTTTATAAGGTTTGAGAAGAAGTTCTCTCTAGCTGTGGCTAGTTTCACATTAAAAGCATGAAGGATGTCTTTATAGATGCTATAGTGAATTTCAAGTTTCGTCTTCCTCCACATCCGCTCGGCTTTTCTGCATTGTCTTTTCATAGTCTGAACTGCTGTTGATCTTCTCCAAACTTTGTTTTCTTACTGACTATTATTGGTGCAATATCATCAATAACTTTCTCAACTTTTGAGTTGAAGGAATCAAGGAGAATATCAACAGAGTCTGCAGAAATGCTTGGTGTTAAAGATATAGCCTCCATAAATAGTACACTTGTGCTCTCATTTATGCATCTCCTTCTAACAGAGACAGATCTAGATTCAGTGGTAGCAGAAATCAATATATCAAAGAAAATACAGAAGTGATCAGATAGTGCTATGTCCTTAATAACAATGGATGAAATGTTTAGACCCCTACTGATGATTAGATCCAGAGTGTGTCCACCTTTGTGTGTGGGTCCATGCACATGCTGAATCAGGTCAAAGGTGTTTAGAACAGTTATCATTTCTTTTGTAGTTTTGTTTTCTGCATTATCTATGTGAATATTAAAATCCCCTGCAATTACAAAACAGTCAAACTCTGAGGAAATTATTGATAACATTTATGTGACCTCTTCAACAAAGGCTGGAGAGTATTTTGGAGGCCTGTAAATAATAATAAACAGAATGCGTGGAGCACCTTTCAGCACAATCCCTAGATATTCGAAAGACAAGTACTGACCAAATGACACTTGCTTGCATTGATAGACATCTTTAAATATAGCAGCTACACCCCTCTCCTAACAGTCCTGCAAACACTCATGTAAGTGAAGTTAGGAGGGGCTGCTTCATTTAGGATTGTTGCACTGCAGCTGTCTTCTAGCCATGTTTCATTTAGAAACATAAAATCCAGATTGTTTGTGGTTATAAAGTCATTGATTAGAAATTATTTATTTTTTAGTGAGCGAATGTTTAAAAGTCTAGCTTGATGGCAGTGCTTTGTGTCTTTACATCAATCTTAGTTTGATGCATAATAGGCCGCAGATTAGATGAGTTTGCCCTTCGGCTTGAGAAGGCCTTAGACTTGCTATCACGTGATACAACTGAAATAGAGAAAGCTACAGGCACACTGGGTTCCCGCTTGTTCAGTAGGTATTTGTCAATGTTGCTGCTATTATAGCGGGGACCCGAAACATATCTCTGAGAGCTGCTATCAGTTGTTTTTGGTTCACCTTCAGCAGATAGAGGGTTTGGGCCCTGGCGTTGTGGCAGCGGTCGGGGAGCTCTCATAGGAACAGGGCCCACAGGCTTTGGTGGTTGGGGGGCCCTCCATTTTTTAGTTGATATCTGCGGGCTAGCAGCGAATGAGTGGGAGAGTTTAGTCCCAACATACACCAATTCCTCCATTTTCTGTGAGAAGCACAGAAGTGGAGATGCTGGAGAGAGGGATAATGTGTCTGGTGAGATGGGCTGTGTCTCTGGTGTTTCCGGTGGCTGTGATGTGTTGTCCTGGCTTCCCTGGCTGTTTTCCAGAAAGTCGTACTTGGGTGGTGAATCTTGTAGCTGTTTTGATACATCACAGTCTGTCTGTGAGGAGCTCTGTTGGCAGGGCTCAGCAGGGATAGTGTCTATCAGCAGTGCTTGTTTTGGCTGCGTGGTGTTATCAGTGTCCTTGTGGGATATGTCAACCACATGATGACTCGGACCCGGTGTGTGTGTGCTGAATGGATTGACACACTCTGCTGAAGGATGACGAAGGGAGAAGAAAATATTGTCCTTAAACACTCTTGCACCAAGTTTGTTTGGGTGGAGGCCATCCAGTTTAAACAATTGTCTATGGCCCCAGAAAAGATTGAAGTTGTCGATTAAATTTACTCCTTTTATATTACAAGATCTTTGTAGCCATGTGTTCAGCCCAAGCAACCGTGAAAACATATTTGTTCCCCTTGCTGGGAGTGGTCCACTGATGAACGACTGAACTTTGAGTCTTTGAAGTGTTTCAAAGAGTTCAATGAAGTCCTTCTTAAGGAGTTCTGACTGCTCTTTCCGAATATCATTCTTCCCCACATGGATGATGATTCGATTTGCAGTCTTGTGCTTCATCAGAATGTTCTGAAGTTCCTTGTTCACATCAGAGACCGTTGCTTAAGGAAGGCAGCATGTTGTTGTAGTCCTGCTATGGATGTTTCTGATAACAGAGTCACCAACTATCAGAGTCCTTGGCTCGGCTGCGCTCTGAGCTAAAAAGCCACTGTCTGCTCGTCCTTGAGCGCCTGTTAGTAGTGGTGTTTGCTGCTGGCTGATCAGATCCATATTTAAATACATTTGGGGATTCCTCACCCACATTTATTAATGCTTGAAATCTGTTCTCCAGATGTATAGGGGGTGGTAGAATACCAGTATTTACAAGCCTCGTCATAGTCGAATCTGGGGTAGAGGAAGCTATGGCAGCAATACGAGAAACTCGTGACAATCTGATGTCTCGTGTTCCTTTGGGTCTTGCTCCCTGTTTGTGCCAACGATTAGTGTGGTGATCAGTTTTGGCTTGTTCCTCTACACTTGGTATAAACTGTTGAGATTCAGAAGATTCATGGGACTCACCGGCTGTTTGCTGAGGGGGTCCATGACGACGGTCTGCTAAGTGTTCCGTCTGTTTTGGTAATCCAGAAAGTAACTTTGTTTCAAGAATCACAATCCTTTGTAGAAGTTTGCAGCAGTTCATGCAACAAGTAGATCCAACAGGAGGCATTTTCTCTCTCTTCTGTTTGGTAGGCAGTTGTTTTCCCGTCTCCGGAATGTAAACTGTTCGCAGTGGGAGACGAAGTCTTCTTTTTGTAGTATTATTCCAGTCCCAGTGTTTTTAGTTTTAGCGTTTGCGCCAAAAATCTGTTGTTTGAGCACTGTGCTGATCTGCTGAAGTAAAAATCTGAGAAAAATCTGAGAAAAGTACAGAAATAAGAAGCAAAGCGCAGAGCATTAAGCTAGAACATCCGAACGGTAGCAAAGCCGGAAGCAGGATTTTACTGTTTAGACGACACACAATTCTATCCTCAAATTGTTCTTCCCCACAAAATGCAACCCGATGTGATGCTCCAAATGCATGAAGGGCCAGTAGGTGGACATTTTGGTATTGAAAGGAATGTGGCCAGACTTCAAACCAGATACTACTGGTACCACATGATAGAAGATGTGGCCCTCTGGTGCCGGACTTGTACAAACTGCGCATGCAGAGCCAGACCCCACAAGACTCCACAAGCACCCATGGGAACTGTCAGAGTTGGAGCCCCCATGGAGCACATTGCACTGGACATTATGGGCCCATTCAATAAGAAAGAACTTAAAAACAGTTATATACTCGTAATACCGGAGTATTTCACAAAATGGACTGAAGCATTCGCAATCCCTGACGAAAAGGCTGTGACAGTGGCAAACGTTGTTGCAACTGAATGGGTGTGTCACTTTGGAATGCCTCACTCTCTGCACAGCGATCAAGGATGCAATTTTGAATCAGAGGTGTTCCAAGAAATTTGCAGTTTGTTTGGCATCGACAAAAACCACACTACACCATTCAGACCACAGTCCGATGGCCAAGTTGAACGTTTCAACGCCACACTCCAAAAGATCCTGGCCTCTACTGCAGAACACTGTCACTGGGATTGGAACCTGATGATCCCATATGCAGTTATGGCCTACAGAGCGACCAAGCAAAGCGTTACTGGTTTCACCCCAAACTTCATGATGTTCGGCCGTGAAATAAGTGAGCCAGTGGACCTTGTGGCTGGTTTGCCCGCGGACTCTGACCATGCACCTTCAGAACCCGAGTATGTGCAACAAATGCGTGAGCGGTTGGAACTGGCCCACAACATCACCCAAAAAGCCCTTGGTGAGTCGGTCACACGTGCAAAAAGACAATATAACAAAAACGCTTGTCACACACAGTACAAAGTCGGCGACGCTGTGTATCTGGGTATCTCATCAAAGGAACACGTCATATCAAAAACAAAGTCAAAAAGTTCCTTTTTTTATTTTTTTACTTTTGCTTAATTCTTTTAATCATCCTCAATCTGGATCAAAACTACCAAATGTAAGAAAAAAAAAATTTGCAAAATAATTTATTTTTAATATATATATGCTGTTATGCTTCATATAGCGCCATATAAAAGCCAGAAACAAAGCTTTTTTTAATTAATTAATTTATTTATTTTTTGGGACTGGCCTATCTAAAGGGTTAATGGTCCCACCTAGTGATCAACCATAAAAAGCATTTTACCTCTTGCCAACAGGGAAAACCACCAAGAATGCATGATTCTATGGTGTCAAGGCTTCGCAACCAAAAAATGTTGTTATAATGTAAGTCAATGGGGCAAAAACAGCCACAAACAATAAATCATTAAACAATAAATCATTAAACAATAAATCATTAAACAATAAGACATTAAAATTAAGTCTTTTTGTATGTTTTTTTTTCTCCCAAATCAGTGACCTCATTTATGAACTTGGCAATTAAGGAGTTAAAATATTGGATTATTTTTAAACATTTGGTAGTTTTGATCAGGACAGAGTTTGATAAATGTATGCAAAAAATAAAATATATATTTATCTGATGCATTTTTACAGCAGTTTAGTTTAGTGGAGGTTTTCATACTAATAATGTTTTTTTTAAGCGCCTTTCACAAAACTCAAGGTCACTTTACAAGTGAGAAATATTAAAAAGACCCTATACAACAATACAAATAGAACAGTGCAGTTACATAATTTTAACAGTATAGGAAATGAGAGTATCAATGTTAATGTCTTTACTATTCCAAAATGAGATGAGATGGAGTGACTTGATTATAGAAAGACAGAGTGTGGCAGTGAATGAAAGGAGATGATTATCTGATAGAGAAAGTTCATCAGCAATGCAGGTGGCGGGGTTAAGACCAGAACAATAGATTAAGTCCAAAGTATGTCTTTTAATAACAAAGTTGTTGAGAAAATCATTGTTAGGTTTAAGGGTATGGTAAACAGAAGCAATGATTGTGGGAATAGGTCCATGCAGTTTACAAACTGTAATCTCAAATGAGCTGGAAGTAGGCACAGACACTGGGATGACTTTCCACTTCTCGCTGAAAATTATTGCAAGAACTCCACCACAACCAGATCAACGGGGTTGGCAGATATAAACAAACCCAGGTGGAGTAGAATCGTTAAGTTGTGAAAAGTCGCAGGGCTGTTGCCAAGTTTCAGTTAAACACAGAAAGTCAAACTTGTTGGTCGTTAAGGAGATCCTGGATGAGATGACCCTTGCTCGTAAGTTAGCGGATGTTAAGTAGACCGAATTTGACAGAGCTGGAGTTGTGTGCACGAGTAGTAATAGCTGATCTAGCTAGATTGGCTTTTGTGTTTGTGTTGGCACATTTCCAAAGAAAATGAAATTAATCCACTGGTTCTTCTGGGGCTTGGATGAAGGAACTAAAAAAAAGGCTGCAGCGTTCATTTCTACCTCCAATTATTGAGCAATTATTATACTTTGCTCGTGTCACGGAGTGACTGTGACGGGGCGGAACCACAAATGAGGAAGATTAGTTCTGCCCGGACCATATATCGCAAACAACGCCGCTTCTGGGAACGCCGCTTCTGGGAACGCCGCTTCCGGGAACGCCGGCGAACCCAAATTTGGCGTGTTATTGAGAACAGGTGTCTTGTTGAGCGTGGCGATCACTGATTGGGCAATTTGGTGAAGAGGAGACACATAAATAGGGCATCAGAAACACAGGAAATGGTTGGTGATTCCCAGTAGTTATTGTGGGTGCAACGGAGCAGAGGGGAGAGTTGAAGAGAGAGTGTATGGAGTACTGTGGAGCTTGGGCAAAGAGAGATACACACACAGGGCTGAGTATACGAATATCTTTATTGGAGCATTGTGTTCAGATGCATTGTGTGATGTGAAGTTAACACCCATTGAATATCTGCTAGGATTGCAGGAAGGAGATCGTGCTGCCAGTTGTGTCGGATGTCGGTTATCTGGAAGAGAAGTGGAAAGATCAACAAGAGTGTGTGGAGTGCAGTGGGTGAGTCCTTTTCTTTGCTGTGTGTACACTTGAAGTCTGCAGTGTCGTGCTGTGTCATGTCGTCAGTAATCACCCTCTAGGCTGGGAGAGAAAACCCTGTGGAGAAGAACGTGCACCGGTGTTGCGAGACGACCTTTTATATACATGCCCGATCGTGGCTTTGGACCCCTACTCCGCCGAGTGGTGACGTGTCAACAATAGCAAGTAAGGAACAGTGTGCATATTGTGGGGGACGACGACTGAGAGAAGTGTTGGCTGCTATATGAACATCCAGCTGTGTAGCCCTTGTGTATGAATACCTGTTTGTGGAGTGCTTTCAGAGGTTCGCCCCTGTCTAGATCTCTGGTCCGTTGTCTGGAAGAGAGGAGAGGGAAGCGTTTGAGTCATTCCTGAGGTACATACCCGGTGGCACAAACCTACCTGAAGTCCCCCAGCGTGGTGGCACCAGCTGAGGCCGTGGAAGGCCCAACGTGCAGCAACTTCAATCTGTACTCCTATCCACTCTTGGTCAAATTCGAGAGGTGGTGCGTCTTTCTCCATATATTCACTGAAGCTAAGTAAATTTGTGAAGGAACTCTGTCTGTCTGTTACCAGTCCTACAGGTCTGATCTTGAGGCTCTGAGTCGTCGTGGGAGAGTTTCCACGGTTGGAGGTGACCGTGTTGAGTGTTGGTCTGGGAAGTCTGCCCCGGTGAAGAAGACCACAGTTGTCGTGACATATACACCTTCTCTAGACTCCCGAGCTGAAAAGGGCTAAAGCCTCACGTCCATCTTTTCGAGGGTCTGTGAGTTGTATCCATTCAGTATTGTCATTGTATACCCACCTGCATGCCCAGAGCAAAGCTCCAGTTGCCCCTGTAAGCCCATCTGTACGCCTCAAGCTAAGAGCCAGCGTGTGCCCTTGTATGCCCAGAGTCAGGCTCTAGTTGCCCTTGTATACTCACCTGTACGTCCAAAGTAAAGACCCAGTTGTCCTTCTGCATACTTACCTGTACGCCCCGAGTGAAATACCAGTGCATCACCCTTGCATACTCACCTGCAAACTCCATCCGTAGGGTTTACCTGGACAAAAATCGAAGTTAAGGATTGTGTATCTTTCTTGCATATTTAACTATACACCGAGGGCCAAGACCCCAATATATTCACCTGCATACTTACCTGTGGACTTTTTAGGTGTTTCCAACCGCGGACCCAGAATCTCGTGGCGAACGGTGTCAGGTACGCACCCCACCCAATTCATCAGAATTACTTACCTTCTTTACTCTGCTTGCAGGGATTGGAAGGACCCCACCGATGGTTCTCCTGCAGGAGAAACACGAAGGCACTACTGAGAAAAACCATGTTGAGTCACGTGAAGGAAAGGACACAAAGTACCTACAGGCTTACCTGAGAGTCCCCGTGACAGAGTCAGAAGCGACTCGGACCTATACTCTCTGGCCCCGAGAGTGGATTTTAGATTCCCTTTTCCCTTCCCTTCCCTTCACACATTTTAAATAAAGTTGTTTTAATCATACTCCCTCTCTCTCGTGTGTCTGGTCATTGGGGTGTTCTTGGGACCTCCTCGAGGTGGAAACTAGGGAGGGGCGAGACTCACGACATCTGTGGTCCGCTCCGACCTGTGACACTCGCTCCAAAGCCATGATATCTCTCGTCTCGTGGAAAAACTAAAATCGCGTGCGCGATCCTACTTGCTTAGCTTATTTTCTCATGGGCGGGAAATATTTCTCTGGGCGGGCAAAGCAGAGAAAGGGGAGGTAACATTTCTCCTTAAAACGTCACAAGGAGGAGATTCAAGATCAGACCGTTTGAGCTTCCATTTTCTCAAAGGCAGAAAAAGATAGCAAAATCTCGATTTACACTGATTACAATTTCTATAAAAATTGGGGACCATATACAGGCAAAGGGAACTCATAGAACGTTACAAGTTACTGATGAATAGTGGCAGCAAGAGTGCCAGCATACACTCACCTGCCGAGAGAGATCAAAAAGGTTTTCGTACCGAGCATAACGAAAGGGTAGTAAACTTGAACAATGCACAGGGGTTAAGTATCAATTAATCATAAATGTATTACTATATATATATATATATATATATATATATATATATATATATATATATTGAATTATATGTTTTAGATTTGTTTTCATTATTTTTATTAGGGTTTTTATGTCACAATATTTTTATTTTTACACAATATGCATCTTTATTTTTTTTTTTTTTAATTATTTTATCTTTTAAATGATGAGAAGGGAAACTAGCTGAAATATTACTGTAATAATAAAGTTTGTCCATTTAAGTTAATGTGTTTTTAGTTTAAAGCAATATCTTATATATATATATATATATATATATATATATATATATATATACATAGATCTATATATACACAGACACAGTTTATATATGTTGATAATGCTGGTGAGAAGATAGTTTCGGGAGAAACAATATAAGCAGTGGAAATATTTTTCTTGATATACTTTGATTTCTTTCTTTTTTTAAATTATTTTTTAAATATATATTTTTTTTTTGTGGAGCAACAAATGTACTACTTTTTTTTTTTTTTCCAGAGGCGACAGCGGCAGGGAATCGAAACCCCATCGATGACAGAATCGAGAAATGGAATGGAGAATGGTGAAATGTATACATTTTCCTCCCTCTCAGTCCAGTGATTTCTGTGCTTATGTTTGTGTACATGACTGTAAATAATGTTTAATTTTTTTTTTTTAGACGCAGGTTGTCTCACGCCATCTCAACATTCAAATCTTCATTCAAACCAGCTCTGTTTGCATGACTGTGCAGTATAACCACAGCCTTGAGCACAATAAATCAGAGCTTGACCTCCATCAGTTACACTTAAAAACATGTGAAATGAGTTCATGACCATAGACTGTACAAGTAAAGTCTAATTAGCACACGGTGGAGCAAGTTTCTACATTTTAATTGGAAAACCAGATAGAAATATTGTGCACTAATGTCTACTCTAAGACAAGCTGAGTACCAGCTCCAACATTTTATTAAATAAGTACTACAGGGCTTTGATGCAAATGAACTGGATTAGTGGTCAGTAATCAGTAAGAACAGACTTCCAGACTCTAATGCGCCTGATGGTTTCACTACATTTACATCTGTTCGTTTATCCATATGGTTTATCCAAAGCAACTTACAAATGAAGAAAACACTTTTAGACCAGGACAACACCAAATAAGTGTAATTACATAACAATATTAACAAAAGGAGTTAGTAGGTTGAGTTGCATGTATTTTTTATATATATATATATGTATTGATTTATATTTTCTTGTTAAATGTAGTTTGTTTATTGGTTTAGAGTTTTAGCATTTTATTTATTGTATCTTTACATCTTTTTATGTATTATATTTTTATAATTTTTATCAGCTACTGACATTAGTGATGTGAATGGCTATTTGTAATCTGTTATATTTTAAATATATATACAGTACAGACCAAAAGTTTGGACACACCTTCTCATTCAAAGAGTTTTGTTTATTTTCATGACTATGAAAATTGTAGATTCACACTGAAGGCATCAAAACTATAAATTAACACATGTGGAATTATATATGGAATTATATACATACCAAAAAAGTGTGAAACAACTGAAAATCTTATTCAAGAAAATCATAATCAAGTCATATTCTAGGTTCTTCGAAGTAGCCACCTTTTGCTTTGATTACTGCTTTGCACACTCTTGGCATTCGCTTGATGAGCTTCAAGAGGTAGTCACCTGAAATGGTCTTCCAACAGTCTTGAAGGAGTTCCCCAAGAGATGCTTAGCACTTGTTGGCCCTTTTGCCTTCTGTCTGCGGTCCAGCTCACCCCTAAATCATCTCAGTTGGGCTCAGGTCCAGTGACTTTTTTTTATTTTATTTTTTTTATTAGATTTAAACTGTTTCATTTATTATTAATTTATGTCTGTTTGGTATTAGTTACGCCGTTAACTGATGGACTGAGTGTGATGATTGGGAGTTTGTGTTAATCCAGGTTGATAGGTCAAAAGGACAGGCTGAGATATGAGCTGAGAGGTGTGGTTTTGAGAATGAGGAGACAGATAAAGCTGCATGTCCTCTGTCTCGCAGTAAGGTGGTGTAAATTCAGAAGAGAACTGGGCTGCGCACCGAACCCTGAGGCACACCACTGGTAAGAAGTCATTATTTGAACTTCCAGAAGAGTTTATGACTTTCAAAGGCCTAAAGTGAAGCAGTCTTTGATAAGTAATGTGTATTGACCTTTAATAACTCTAATTTAACTAGACTAATAAGGGTTGAGTTTGCAGTAATTGCATTGATTTATCTCTTTGCCATTTATCCACTCATTACTTTGAGAACTGTTTTATATATATATATATATATATATATATATATATATATATATATATATATATATATATATATATATATATATCATATCAACTACTCATTTATTGGTAAAGGAAGCATTTTTAATGCATTAATGTTTTAGTACCTTGGTTAGTTTAAAGGATAAACCAGAATTATTATTATTTTTTTAATGGCTTAGTTTAATTTTCTTGTAGGTGATTCATGATGAAGAGGGTTTTGCTCTTGGTTTTTCTTGGAGGTTAGTTCATTTTTCATTATTTCTACATTTTAAAAAAAGGTTAATGTAACCTGTCAAACATTGATTTTAAAGTTTTAGTTCATTTCAACCCATTTCAATACCCATTTAATTCAAGGCAAGTTTATTTATATATCACAATGTTAATTCAAAGTGCTTACCATAAAAGAAAGTAAAATAATCATAAATAAAAATAAAGCAAGGAATTTAAAACATTTGAAAATGATTTAAAAGTTGATTTAAAATCAATTGTAGGCAGTGCAATGCAATAATTTCTGGTTGCACAAGACACAGTGCAATTCATAAAATACAGTGCAGTTTAACTAATTCAGTTTATTTTATCTTCAGCTCTGATGCCTGTGACATTCCCACAGACTCGTATGTTTTACTTTGTGCCGAAATTGATGAGATGGTCAGATGCGCAGATACACTGCAGACGGAATTACATTGATCTGGCCACCATCGATGACCAAACTGATAGGGATGAGATGATGAGAGTCATACTGCAGTTTCATAATGGGGACGTGTGGACTGGACTCAGTCGGACAGACAAGAGTGCTCCCTGGGTCTGGTCCGATCAGAGCCCATCCACGTTCATGCCATGGGCTCCCACTCAGCCAAACAACTGGGGAGGCAGTCAGTACTGCGTGGTAGTGACTCCGGGGGCGGGGCTTAATGATCTGAATTGTGAAGGAACCTTTCCTTCTGTTTGCTATACTGGTGAGTATTTACACACATTTCACCACTTTGATTTAATCCATGATTGATTCAATTGTTTTCATTGCTTTATGTATTAAATGTTATTTCAGTGTATAAATAAATTGGATAATAGCATGATTGGCTGTTAATTAAGTTTCTTAAATGCTTTGTTTAAAAATAAATACTACTACAAAATATATTATTCCATCATAGTTTGATCACTGCGTGTATTCTTGTGTTGCAAAGAGAGACTCAAACAGACGGTGAGACTGGAAATCAAATCAAATCAAAATGTGAATGATCCTGCTGTGAATTCGGAGATTCTGCTGCAGGTGGGTTCATAGAAGAACACGTACAGTATACGGAAAGCATAATGATAACGGAGAAACAAGAGTATTAAGAAATCTGGTTGTGTTCTACAGATAGGAAAGAGATTGAAGGAGAATGGATTAAAAGATTATGCAAAGCTCTCATGGAAGATTCAGCCAGATGCAAATGTCTTCCAGAAGATTGATGCCACTCAACAGACTGAACCTTGTAAAACAGACGGAAGAAAGACGTTTTATTGATCCACTATTAAACAATAGTATAGTAAGAACTGCATCGTTGATTTGACACGATTACCCATTTTAGCCAATTATGTTTAAAGCTTAATGTTTTGGCTTTATGCTTCGTATATGTAGACTAGAAATTTGCTTTGAGTTTATATAAATGCTTGTCATGTAAATCTCTGCTGTCATGGATTGAATTTCAGTAGCTTTTGTAAAGCATGTAAAATGTGATTCAGATACAGAAGAGAGGAATAAGAAAGTGTTTTCTTCAGCAGATTGACGATTAAGAGCGGTTGTTCATGATGAAGACTGGTTCTTTTGGAAGGAAAGTGGTGTGTTTTCTTCCTTTTTTAAATATTTTTTTTATAATTTTTACCCTATAAAGATCTATCTACTGTTTCTTATTTCAAAGGCCTCTAAATGATCAAAACTGTGCTTTAAACCTGTTTCACAGTCTTCTGTCTTCTGTCTCTGATTGATAGTTTAGAGTGTTTTATTCATTAAAAGCTCTTCTACTGTAATTGTACAAACACTTCTTGTGTATTTCTGCTATCAGATCTTTCCTGATTGTGATCCAGTAAAGGTCAGAATAAGGTTAGTGATATCTCCAGATGAACTCTTACTGGACTGAAGCAGCTCAGCTTTACTCGATTCTCCATCAATCATGTTTTAGAGTCTCAAATCTGATCCTCAGGATCTTTTGAGGAGCATTTGCTTCCAGAAGCTTTACTTTCACTGTTCCTCAGCGGAGGAATGATCTTCACAAGCCTCCAGAACATCTCACATCTTCTGAATTTATTTTAGTTCATCATATTTCAAAAGAATCATCAACTGTTGAAGTTTTATTAACAAGATCTCATTGATTTACATCACAAGATACATACATGATGCACCTAATTGCATATTTTTGTGCAGTTTGAGACTGAATAAAATTGAGCTGTTTGTCCTCGATGTTCTCACTGTAAATGTGTCTCTGGAGCACAGAAGCAGTTTTGAGTCTCGGGTATATTTGTATCAATAGGCAACAATACATTGTATTGTTCAAAATTATATATTTTTATTTTATGCCAAAAATCATTAGGATATTAAGTAAAGATCCATTAAGATATTTTGTAAATATCCTACTGTAAATGTATCAAAACATAATTTTTTATTAGTTATATGTATTGCTAAGAACTTAATTTGAACAAGTTCACAGATGATTTTCTATCTCAGCCCAGTATTGTCCTCTTAACAAACCACAAATCAATGGAAACATTAGTTATTCAGCTTTGATGTATAAAACTCGATTTAGAGCCATAAGCCTAATGGATCAAATGTGATGTATATATAAACACATGCAATACAACTATATTAAAATAAAAATCTACACTGTAAAAAAAAAAAAAAAAAAAAAAAAAAAAAAAAAAAAAAAAAAGAAGTTGCTTCAACTTTACAAAATTGCAAGCGCTTTTTTTGAGTAAACTAAACAAACTTAACAAGTCCACCCAACTTAAAATAACTTAATATCCCAAGTTGTCACAACATAAATAGTCATGTTAACCTAAAAAAATATCAGAACAAAATATTTTTTGTTTACTGAACACAAGGCCTATTATCTATGAGCATACAAAATTTTAAAGTGACGTGACATTCAGCCAAGTATGGTGACTTATTCTCAGAATTCAAGCTCCACATTTAACCTATCCAAAGTGCAAACACATAGAGCAGTGTTCATCATTTATGCTGCGGCGCCCAGGGAGCAGTTGGGGGTTCAGTGTCTTGGTCAAGGGCACCTAAGTCGTGGTATTGCCAGCCCGAGTATCGAACCCACAACCCTATGGTTAGGAGTCAAAATCTTTAACCACTAGCCCACAAATTTATATTATTCAAAGACTCTAAATAAATAAAAGAACATAACACGGATCAAATGACTTTTTTTTTTTTTTTTTTTTTTTTTTTTTTTTTATCATTGAACGCTTGTGTCCAAAGCAAAAGGACATACCAAGTCTTGTATATTAACTTCTTTACTCAATGCATTTTACACTGAACTCAACACATGGTACATAATGCATGTTAAATAAATCCAGTGTTAATTATACCTTTATACGTTAGCAGTCTTGTGGCATGAAGTCACATGTATTTAACATTTTTGTTTGTTTTTAAAGGAACTATTACGTGAAAATTACTATATTGCATATTTTAACATCAACCTAATCCACTGGGCAAAGTTACGTCCGGTGGACGTCTTTTTATGTCTTTGCAGACGTTGAAAAGACGTCCACTGAGGAGACAGAATGTTTTTATGATGTATTTTTTAAAAATGTTTTTTATGTCTTCTGTACATCTGATATAGACGTTCCCAGATCCTCCTTACAAGGTTGTGTGGCTTTATTTCTGTCAGACATTGAGAATTAACAGAGGTTTAAATGTTGATATTCAATTCATTTGAAGTCACCATTGTGGTGATCAGTGTTTGGTTTAGTTGGGATCTTGGTCCAGATACTTCTTGTGTTAGCTTGTCTCTTGCTGTTGAAACTGTGTGTTATAAAACACTCTTATTGCGGCAGAGAGAGATGATATCAAGCGTACACTTCACATCTTGCTTGTAATGGTGACAAATTATAGCAAAATAAGATGTTAATGTATTGTTGTGACTATGGATTTATTTTTTCATGGATAGAAACCTTGTAGAAAAAATAATGTACTTACTTTTAGAAAACTGATCATGTCGTCACAAACAGACATCAAGATTTCGGATATGCATCACACCAATGGTGACAATCAGAACAAAAAAGGCTGGATATTAAGGATTTTTTTTTTGAGTTTGTGCTATGGAGCTCTTTTCTTTGTCACCATTGTCATGATGCATATGCTAAATCTAGAAGTCTGTGTGTGTGAGTACTTGATTCTTTTACTCAAATTATTTCACACGCATTCATTTTGTACATCTTCAAAATAAGTATTTTGCTCTTGGTGCCTGTTAAAAATATCAAATAAAACTTATTTTATGATCTCAAATACTTATTATGTGATGACTTTCTCATCACCAACAAAGAGCTGATAACACCTGAGCTCTCTTAATTTTGTCTTTCTTCGCCACGAAAACATTGTTTTAAAATACCATTATAGCAACAAGAGACAAGCTAACACAATAAGTATCTGGACCAAGATCCCAACTAAACCAAACACTGATCACCACGATGGTGACTTCAAACGAATCAAATATCAACATTTAAAGCTTCTTTAGATGTCTGACAGAAATAAAGTCACAGAACCTTGTAAGGAGGATATGTGAACGTCTATAACAGATGTGTCTCCTCAGTGGATGTCTTTTCAATGTCTGTAAAGACATAAAAAGACATCCATTTCACATAACTTTGTAACTTTGGATTTATTTAACATGCATTATGTACCATGTGTTGAGTTCAGTGTAAAATGCATTCAGTAAAGAAGTTAATATACAAGACTTGGTATGTCCTTGTGCTTTGGACACAAACTTTCAATAATAAAAAAGTAATTTGACCCGTGTTATGGTCTTTTATTTATTTTGATTATTTGAATAATATAAAGTTGTGGCCTAGTGGTTAGAGAGTTTGACTCCTAACCCCAGGGTTGTGGGTTCGATACTCGGGCTGGCAATACCACGATTTAGGTGCCCTTGAGCAAGACACCGAACCCCCAACTGCTCCCCGGGCTCCGCAGCATAAATGATAAACACTGCTCCGGGTGTGTTTTCACTGTGTGTGTATTCACTGCTCTGTGTGTTTGCACTTTGGATGGGTTAAATGTAGAGCATGAATTCTGAGTATAAGTCACCATACTTGGCTGAATGTCACTTCTCACTTTTTTCATTTTAAAATTGTGTATGCTTATAGATAATAGGCCTTGTGTTCAATAAACAAAAAATATGTTGTTCTGATATTTTTTAGGTTAACATGACTATTTATTTTGTGACAACTTGTGATATTAAGTTATTATTTTAAGTTGGGTGGACTTTAGTCCCCATTTGTTAAGTTTACTCAAAAAAGCGCTTGCAATAATTTTCCTTTGTTTTTTTTTTAGTTGACGAAACTTTTTTTTTTTTTTTACAGTGTAATGTTTATGACTTGAGGAACTGTTTATTTCAGAAAAGATCCAAACGTTTTCAACGAATCATGCACAAAAAAAAAAAAAAATAATAATAATAATAAGTTTTCTTCTTCTGCTATGATTGCAGTGTCTTCTCAGACTCTTGTGTTTTATTTTGTGTCTGTGGAGATGATCAAACAGCATTAAACTGGTCTCACCCCCATCGGTGACCAGAAGTACTATGAAGAGCTGCTAAAAACTGTGAACGCAGCTTGTGAAGGAAAATTGAACTGGACAGGACTCTATAGGACGAGTGGGACTGTTTCCTGGACCGATCAGAGCCAATCCATGTTCAGATCATGTGCTGATGGACAGCTGAACAATCTCAGATCAACATCAGATCAGCTCTGCGCTGAACTACTACTCTGCTAGTATTAACACTGCTACTCTGAACAGTGTTCATTTTAAAAGTAATGCATTACAATATTGCGTTATTCGCTAAAACAGTGGTTCTTCTCAATTCCAGTCCTGGGGCACCCTGCTCTTTGACTGATTTTGAGGAACACTGAAACAGTTTTGGTGCAGGAGATGATGGATGTTTAGTCTTAAACTACAGTGAGATCATGTTAACACACAACACTCATGATTTCTGTCAACATTGCAAGACCAGAGCTGTCACTCAATTCATGAGAAACAAAGTAACTGGAGATACTTATTTTTAAAGTAACTCAAAAAGTAATGCGTTACTTACCTAGTTTGTTATGAAAAAAAAAAAAAAAATCTGATTACGCAACTCACGTTACATGTAATGCATTAACCTCAGCACTGGTGCAAAGCATCATAAAAAACTGGCACTGAAATAATGCTATAAACATTTAACAACATAAGTTGTAATGGAAAACTCTGATGTACATAACTGATAAGAAAAAGCTGAAGGAAAAAAAAAAAAAAGTTATTTCAATGGAAATAGAGTTTGGTGATTTTACATCCGAGTTAGTGCTGTAGATATAGTTTTAATAATTGGTGATTTTAATATCCATGTTTATAATGAAAAAGATGCATTGGGATCAGCATATATAGACATTCTGAACTATATTGGGTTAGACAACACGTTTCAGGACCTACTCATTGTCCAAATTAAACTGTAGATTTAATACTGTCACATGGAATTGATGTTGATAGTGTTGAAATTATGCAGCCAAGTGATGATATCTCAGATCATTATTTAGTTCTGTGTAAACTTCATATAGCCAAAATTGTAAATTCTACTTTTTGTTACAAGAAGTTTTGTCGAAGAACCATCACTTCTACCACAAAAGACTGCTTTTTAAGTTATCTTCCTCATGTATCCAAATTCCTTAGCATATCCAAAACCTCAGAACAACTTGATGATGTAACAGAAACTATGGACTCTCTCTTTTCTAGCACTTTAAATACAGTTGCTCCTTTACGCTTAAGGAAGGTTAAGGAAAACAGTTTGACACCATGGTATAATGAGCATACTCGCACCCTAAACAGAGCAGCCCGAAAAATGGAGCGTAGCTGGAGGAAAAAAAAACTAGAGGTATTTCGTATTGCTTGGTGGGAAAGTAACCTATCCTACAGAAAAGCATTAAAAACTGCTAGATCTGATTACTTTTCTTCTCTTTTAGATGAAAACAAACATAACCCCAGGTATTTACTCAATACAGTGGCTAAATTAATGAAAAATAAATCCTCAACAATTGTTGACATTTCCCAACACCACAGCAGTAATGACTTTATGAACTACTTTACTTCTAAAATCGATACTATTAGAGATACAATTGCAACCATTCAGCCGTCAGCTACAGTATCACATCAGACAGTGCACTATAGACCCCCTGAGGAACAGTTCCACTCATTCTCTACTATAGGAGAGGAAGAATTGTATAAACTTGTTAAATCATCTAAACCAACAACATGTATGTTAGACCCTATACCATCTAAGCTCCTAAAAGAGGTGCTTCCAGAAGTCATAGATCCTCTTCTGACTATTATTAATTCCTCATCGTCATTAGGATATGTCCCCAAAACCTTCAAACTGGCTGTTATTAAGCCACTCATCAGAAAACACAACTTGACCCCAAAGAACTAGTTAATTATAAAAATTATAATTTAATGGTGAAACACACCAATTTGAAAAACTAATGGAATGCATAGTGGATATAAAAAAACTGTAATTTCTTGATGACGAGTAATTTCTTACTGCTTAATTCTGAAAAAACAGAGGTGTTAATCATAGGGCCTAAAAACTCTGCTTGTAATAGAGCCCCAGATACAGATCCCCTGTAAAGACCTTGTGTCAGAGGAGCACCAGGACAAGACCACAGGAAACAGATGATTCTTCTGCACAATCTGACTTTGCTGCAGCCTGAAATTGAACTACTGGTTTTGTCTGGACAGACAAGAACTGACCCCCAACTGAGCCTGGTTTCTCCCAAGGTTTTTTTCTCCATTCTGTCACCGATGGAGTTTCGGTTCCTTGCCGCTGTCGCCTCTGGCTTGCTTAGTTAGGGTCACTTCATCTACAGCGATATCATTGACTTGATATAAGTGTGAAGTGATATGAAGCGTGCGCCTCCACATTTGCTACAGCTGACGGGAAATTCAATGTCACCCTTTCTTGCAGAAAGTAATTTAAAATGTAAACAACAAAAGTGAAGAAACAGGTTAAAATTCAAACAAGTCAGACAAGAAAATGCGGTAGTTATTCTTTATTAGCTTTGACAGGAAGAGACAGCAGTGAGGCTGAAGGTAAAATCAATTCAAAATGACAATGATCCTGAAGTGAAGAATATGATTTTAGCAAAGGTGAGTATTAAAGGAAAAATAGTGACCCCATATGGACACATACAGTTAATGCATCAGAGAACAAAATGTGTTAAGAATGGCTGAAGTGTCCAAACATTTTCTGAGAAGGCTACTGAATAATAGTAAAGATCTTTCCTGTTTCTGTTCTTCAGACTGAACAGATGCTGAAGGAGAATAGCTTCACAGAAGATGTTAAATATAGATATCATATATCATATGATCTATATCATATAGAAACTGATCGGATGGGAATATTTTCCAAAAGACAGAGCACTGAACAGACTTCCCTTTAAAAAAATTAAGACATAACTTAACTAGCAGTTTAGTAGTTAAAATATAATACAATTAATTATATATATTTAAATAATTAATTAAATAATTGCCTTTTTTTTAGCTGATTTACATGCACATGCAGGTGCTTTTATCTAAAGTAAACAGGATAATTTATCACAAGGCAACACCTGTTATTACTGAATGCAAACTTTGTAAAAACTAAACTGTATAAACTATTACTGTAAATGGGAGTTAACAGATGAACAGAAATTCAACTGCTCTGGTCATGTGACAATTTGTATTTACCATGTGAAACTGCACGTATTTACTTATGATTCTTTATAATTTTTTTTATTATAAATATTTGTAGGACATGCTCTAAAACATCAGTCATTAAGGTTTTTAGAGCTTTATAAACGAAAACCTTCTTGACGGTCCCCATTATGATCAGTGGGATTAAACAGGTTTATGACAGGACTTTTATTTTTGGGTGAACTATCCCTTTAACAATTTCAGGCCATGCTGAATTAGAGGATAGTCCTGTGACGCCATCTGATGGACAGTACTGATTTTCCAAGCACATCCCAGTGGGACACAAACTACAAAAAAAAAAAAAAAAAAAAAAAAAAAAAAAAAAAAAAGGGAACGATATAACACCAACAAAAATAACAATAATAAAAATAAATTTCTGAATCACTGAGCTGTAAAGAGGATCCCCCTCCTAAACATGAATTCCAACTGTGATCAGCTGTGGTCATTTTATTAGCTCATGTGTAAATATATGAATTGACTTGAACCCGTACTAAATGCCATTATTGTGGAATGACGGGCCATATTAAAAAGGCATGTAGAGTAAAAGGGAAGGCAAATATGAATAAGTCTGCTGAGCTACAGAATAAGCATAAAGTTATGGCCTGTATGTACGCTGAAGAGGCAGAATTGGAAATGTTCTCTTTGTTAAGTGATACTGAGAAACAGACGGATTTTACTGTGCTTCAGCAGGGTTTATTGATAGAAATTGACACCGGAGCTGCTGTGAGTATCATTTCACATTCAATTTACAAGCAGCTATTCGTACATTTGCCACCAGAGGGAACCCTAGTAAAGTTACAGACTTACAGGTGAAAACATTCCAGGGCAGCAGAGGAAACTATGGACGCCTGTTCGCGTCAAAATTGAGGAAAAATATGATTCTGTTAGTCATAATGAGATTTTTTTTGTAATTTTGAATTAGTTTCTTGTAATAATGAGAAACTTTCTCTTAATAATGAATTAATCACAGCAAATATTGTTTGTTCTGTAATCTAAAGTATATAATGATATAATGTTATCAAATAACGATTTCAGATCAATTATCTGCATGTAATCTTTTGTTCTGGGCTCTTATGCTTGCTTTTATGCATGATCAGTAATATTGTATCCTGAATTCGTCATTGCACTTTAAGCATTTTTTCACACTCACATGTCCTGCAAGAATCGGTGTGGGACGCTGAAGCATAGATATGTGTCTTCATAACATATTTTTTTGATTTTAGTTGGAATATATTCTTCACCATGAACTATCATGCTGGCAGAGTAACTTGTTTGTAAGTGCTACAAGTTAACAAAAGACTACATCCAGGTAATGACAATAATGACAGATTATAGCATTATACCCTTTAGATTACAGAAAAAGTAATGTTTGCAGTTTGTTCTTGCATGGCTTTGACCATCTGATGACGCTAGCGTGCCATCACTCTTGTGTTGTACATGTGTCGAGTAAGTCTTTTTTTTTTTTCTTCTTCTTTATTTTGTGGATTAAGTCATTATTACATAATCATGTTTTTCTCAGCTGTGGCTGAAACGGGCTTCCATAGGAAACCCTTATTTTGGGTAACATGAAAACTGAGTATTTGACTCATCCTGTCCTGCTGCAACAGGTCTGTCCTACAGTCACTCGTATGATGAACCAGTAATTTTCAGTGGTGAAAACGTCAGGAATGGGAAAGTTTTGGTTTGGACTTTGTCTGACTACAGATAATGGAGTTTTTGTCTGGTCAGATCAGCTCCTTTTATCATGTCAACATTAATGAGAGCACTGAACTCAAACTCTTATCCTTACAAAGAAGCCTCAAGCATCGACAACAGATCGCTGTTTTTCAATAGAAGGCTTATAAAGAATGTATTTGTTAGACTTGTGTAAGCAGTACACATCAAAACTTTAAGAATAAAAACACAGTACATACCAGATTTGTCGTAATAACGAGTCATAAACACATCCACAGCTGTAAATCCCGGTTTAGTTAGAAAGGTAAGTGTCCACTGAACAAAATCTCGTGGAGCACTTTAAGTCCAACGAAGCAATTTGTAATATGAATGATAGTTCCTTTGTTTACGTTTCAGTTCCTCAGGGACAGAACTGTTTGTGTCCATTCAAACTACATCTTGGTATTAAAAAATGGCATGGTTTTGTTATGTACAGTGTCACAGACAGAATGAGATGACCCACCAAAGAAAAAGTAAAAAAGGCGCTCTCCCACGACACACGCTCTTACGCACCTGTCATCTAATGGAGGCAGAACTTAGCGATCACCTTTTTTTCTTTAATCGTTTTATTTTTCAACAGTTTTCATATATTTGTGAGTGTGTTTTGTTGAATGTGCCTCGATCTGCATGATTAACATCTGGTAATTTAGATCTTTTTTTGAGATGGAAAACAGTTTTACAAATGCTAGAAACGTGGCTTTCTAAGGAAAGATTGTGATCAAGTAGCACACCTAGGTCCCTAACTGATGACGAAGAATTGACAGAGCAGCCATCAAGTCTTAGACAGTGTTCTAGGTTATTACATGCAGAGTTTAGGTCTTATAATTACACCTCTGTTTTTTTTTTTTTTTTTTTTTTTAGCAGTAAGAAATTACTCGTCATCCAGTTTTTTTTTTATTTTTTAAATCGACTATGCATTCTGATATTTATTTTTAAATTGCTATGTTTCGCCGGGCCGTAAATAAATATAGAGCTGAGTATCATCAGCATAACAGTGAAAGCTAACACAGTGTTTACTGATGATATCTTCCAAGGGTAACATATAAAGCATGAAGAGTAACTGCCCTAGTACTGAGCCTTGAGGTACTTCATACTGCACTTTTGATCAATGTGATACCTCTTCATTCACTGCTACGAATTTATGGCAGTCATAAGTACGGTTTAAACCATGCTAATGCACTTCCATTAATGCCAAAAAAGTGTTCTAGTCTATTTAAAAGAATTTTGTTGTCAATAGTGTCGAACGCAGCCCTAAGATCCAATAGCACTAATAGAGAGATACAACCACGATTAGATGAAAAGAGCAGGTCATTTGTAACTCTAAGGAGAGCAGTCTCAGTATTATGATTGAAAGAGTTAACAGATAGACATACAAAATGTACAGAGCTGAGGGTCGCGAGAACTGGAATTTGGAACTGCTGCTATAGACTACTGTCCTGGCCTTCAAAACGTGCATCCCTTTCATTGAACTGTAATCGGATAAGGCGCGTTCACGTAGTCTCACTATGGCCGCCACAGAGTGACTAGACAAGGAAAGGCAAGTTTATTTATATAACACATTTCGTACACAATGATAATTCAAAGTGCTTAACATAAAAGAAAGTAAAATAGTCATGAAGAAAAATTATACAAAATAAAAACAAGCAATTTTAAAACTTTGGAAATT
This sequence comes from Carassius auratus, assembly GCF_003368295.1. NCBI lineage: Eukaryota > Metazoa > Chordata > Actinopteri > Cypriniformes > Cyprinidae > Carassius > Carassius auratus. Next base: position 836,283 of record NC_039249.1, read on the forward strand.
ATTTAAAAATTGACTTATTTAAAATTAATTTAAAACAGTTAAAAATAGAAAATGATTTTACGTAAAATACAATGAATACGTAAAATACAGTGCAATTAGTTCGGACATTGCACAGTGCTCATTCAATAAATGCACAGCTAAACAGATGGGTTTTGAGTCTAGATTTAAATGTGACTAGTGTTTTAGCACATCTGATCTCTTCTGGAAGCTGATTCCAACTGCGGGCAGCATAGTAACTAAAGGAGGACTCCCCTTGTTTTGTGTGAACCCTTGGTATTTCTAACTGACTCGATCCTAATGATCTGAGTGATCTTTTAGGTTTATATTCAGTGATAATATCTGCAATATATTTCGGTCCTAGGTCATTGAGTGACTTATAGACGAGTAAAAGTATTTTAAAATCAATCCTAAATGTAACTGGAAGCCAGTGTAAGGACCTGAGGACTGGTGTGATATGCTCAGATTTTCTGGTTCTAGTCAGAATCCTGGCAGCAGCGTTCTGGATGAGCTGCAGCTGTCTAATGGTCTTTTTGGGAAGGCCAGTGAGGAGCCCATTACAATAGTCCACCCTGCTGGAGATAAAGGCATAAACAAGTTACTTCAAGTCTTGGCTGGAAACAAAACATCTAATTCTTGCGATGTTTTTTAAATGATAGTATGCTGATTTAGTTACTGCTTTGACATGACTACTGAAACTAAGGTCTGTCTCCAGAATCACACCAAGATTCCTGAATTGATTTTTAGTTGTTTGACCCCTAGAGTCAAGGTATGCATTCACCTTGAAAACTTCATATTTTTTTCCAAATGCAATAACTTCAGCTTTTTCCTTGTTTAACTGAAGAAAGTTCTGGCACATCCAACTATTAATTTCACCAATATATTGGCAGAGGGAGTCAATGGGGCTGTAGTCATTTGGAGATAAGTCTAGGTAAATCTGGGTATCATCAGCATAGCTGTGATAGGCAAGTTGGTTCTTTCTCATTATTTGACTTAGTGGGAGCATATTCAGGCTAAACAAGAGCGGTGCAATAATTGAGCCTTGTGGGACTCCGCATGTCATGGGCATCCACTTAGACTTATGCTCTCCTAGACTCATATAATATCCTCTCCTTCTAAGTATGACCTGAACCATATGAGTACCATCCCAGAAAGCCAAACCCAGTTTTCCAGTCTCTCAAGTAGTATGTTATGACGACAGTGTCAAACGCAGCACTGAGATCTAGCAATACCAGCACTGATATTTTGCCAGAGTCAGAATTTAAGCGAATATCATTTATTATCTTAATGACTGCTGTCTCTGTGCTGTGATGTGGTCGGAAACCAGATTGAAAAATTGTCCAGGTATCCATTTGAGTTTAAGTATTTGTTCAGCTGATTAAAAACTACCTTTTCTATAATTTTTCCTATAAAAGGAAGATGAGATATTGGTCTAAAATTGCTCAAAATGGTGTTATCAAGATTGCTCTTTTTCAGGAGGGGCTTAACAACTGGCCAAATCTGTCTGAACTGTGCATTACTTGAGGATGTGTCAATCGCCTTCCTGATATTGATGATCTTCTCAGAAAAGAAGGAAGCAAACTCATTGCATTTGTTGTCTGAGAGCTGTATAGATGGTTCCAACTGCAACAACACAAAAAAACGTTACTGAGCTTTTGTGGCGCTAACTTCCGGTAGACTTCCAAATAGAATCAGTAACAACAGCTAAGTAGTTCCTCTAGAGTAGAATATTTTTTATCTCAAGTAAAAAAAGTTTTCTGCATAAATCAGACCTACTTAAATTGCTAATTCATAGTCTGCCAGCAGGAGGTGCTTAAAAGTGTGAGAAACAGAGGTTTCCAGTAACTGCTTGTAAAGCAGTGCTGAGCTCACAAACACTACTTTATCAGGCATATAACATGCAAGATTAAATAATAACATCAAAAATTTAATAACTAATTATAGATAGTCTTCCTTCATGTGAATGTGAAGTGACATTCAGCCAAGTATGGTGACCCATACTCAGAATTTGTGCTCTGCATTTAACCCATCCGAAATGCACACACACAGAGCAGTGAACACACACACACACACTGTGAGCACACACCCGGAGCAGTGGGCAGCCATTTATGCTGCGGCGCCCGGGGAGCAGTTGGGGGTTCGATGCCTTGCTCAAGGGCACCTAAGTCGTGATATTGAAGGTGGAGAGAGAGCTGTTCATGCACTCCCCCCACCCACAATTCCTGCCGGCCCGAGACTAGAACTCACAACCCTTCAACTGGGAGTCCAACCCTCTAACCATTAGGCCACAACTTCCCATAAATACAGTGATATAAAAACACCTACGCCTTGTTTAGATTTTTTAACATGTAGTATCTGTTAATGTTTATTCAATGATGCCTTTTGGAAAATTGGTCAGTTTTGATATTGTGAGCACCACAAATAAATGTATGGGAAACACATCCCACAGCACAACCACCTGAGCCCAACCTCATAAACTGCGTTTACAAATGGCGCCATAGCCAGATTGATAAATTAACATAGACTGGAAGTTAACTTTGGGCCAGACGCATGCATCAGATGAAACCATCTATATGAGGACTGAAGAAGTGGAGCATGCATGAGAGAGAGAAATTCTATAAGCACAACAAAATGTATGTAACTTATTTTCTCCCCACTGGCCATTTTATGATTGAGCTTATATGCATTTATTCTCTTGCCAAAAAGGACGTCTCGAGGCTTCAGTCTCGGGAGCCGAATAAGTACTCATAATCTATATGAATGTGTTCCATTCAGAAGTGATTCTGTTTACATACACTATTGAAGGCCTCTCTCTACACATACACACACACATTTATAAATATATATATTTTTTGGCAAAAAAATAAAATAAAAAAAAAAAAAAACAGAAAAATACTGTAAATTGCAGGGAATTTGGACCATTATTTTCAGTCTTTATCCCGAAGCTGGTAAGTGGATATGGAGACGAACTTGTATTAGTCTTTTTCGTTTTCAAAATACCTGCTTCATCTGCTTCACTGCTTGCTTTGACTAGTCAGTCATCTCATTTGTAATTCAAAGTCAAAGTACCTTGCATAATGCAAACAAGTTTAACGTAACATCAGAGCAGGAATACTCCAATTGCTTAGCTCAGAGAAAGCAAGTGAATCTGAAAATAAATGATTGAGTAAAATCAGTGCATTTTCATTTGGTTTAAAGGTGTGCAGTAACCAAGAATAACAGCTATATTGGTTTCCATTTAAAGCACAGCACTGCAAATGCAAATGCTGCGAGTTAAAATATGTTTGTGTATAAGGCAAAAATGCTGTCCACTTGAGATTAAATTTTATTGAACCCAGATCAACATAGTAGTGTGTTGTGTTCAGAGATGGAAGTAATGAAGTACAAATACTTTGTTTCTATTCTTAAGTAGATTCTTCTGGTTTCAGAACTTAACTTTATATACTGACAACTTTTTACTTTTACTCCTTACATTTTTACATAATTATCTTTACTTTCTACTAACATTTACAAACCAGGCTTGTTACTTTTGTTTAAATTTGCATTAGGTGGATTACCATTCGATAAAAAAATCTCTAATAAATCATGGATCGGTTAGTTTTTACTGGCAAGGCGATTTGGCTTGCTCGCGTGTTCCGTGTCTCCACCAAAAGGTTTTGATCAGAGGAATCAATGCAAGTGACTAGATTTTGGAGTTGGTCAGAGAGGCAAAACTACTGACCTGTTTAGTAATCCTGAAGACCTTGATATAAAAAAAACAAAAGAAAATCAAGACCCCTGCTATGATGTTACACGGTCTTATTAAATGGGAGTAGATGTACACTCAAATTTCAAATTAACATACCAATAAGTAAACAACAAAACCACAAACACCAGGTCAAAGCACCAGGGTCTTGGGAAAGTCCGTCACAGAGCTGGGTCTCGCTTGCAATGCACCTGACGAGCCTGTGAGAAGCAGCTAGACTCATGGCTCCTCCAGTCGAGTTGCTGCCAGACCGCATTGAGGCATGCATGAGCACGTGGTGAAATCATGGGCTGCAGCCCAATCGGTGCACACCCACTCTGCCATGCAGGCCATATTAGCGCACATGGACGGGACGGAAGCCCACGGGTATGTGCGCATGCCCCCCCGTCGAGGAGACTGTTACTGCGCACCTGTGCCCATCTCCCTCTGCATTGGGTTTGGACCACAGCCTGCCTTCCAAGCTGTGCAGGTTCACAACCCACAGGCAGACAAAGCCTATTCTTCTGAGGGAAGGCAGCTGCTGCTCTTCATGCCATGGCAATACTCCAGGTGTTCCAGGCAGAAAGCGCTGATGCCATCAGGGATCTTCGCGGCAACTGCGCCATCTCACTCCCCACTACAGGGAGATGCTCTGAAATCATGTTGGCCGTAAGCCAGGCTTCATGCGTTCCCTCCGGTTAAGATTCTGCCACCCCCGAGCTGCGTAACCTTCATGTATGGTTGCTGCGTTGACCCTAATGAGCGGGACGCTCTGCACTCATGAATGCTGAGCACACTCACAGAGGCGCGTGTATCTTCTAGCGGGTGCTGTTTTCACAAAATGGTGCCAGGACATTAATATTGACCCGGGGACACGTTCCGTGTTGGATGTTTTGTGCTTTCTACAGCACAGTATGGATTGTGGGAGTTTGCCATCCACGCTGAAGGTATATGTGACCGCTATTGCCGGTTGACGGACAATCGATCGTTAAGCACGCTTTGGTAATCAGTTTTCTCAGAGTATCAAAGAAATTGTGTTCCCTCCGGGCTGCTGTGGGATCTAGCTCTAGTTTTGAGGGCTCTATTTCTACCACCGTTCAAGCCCTTAGCTTCGATTGCAGTTAAGGAGGTTTACCTGAAGACTGCCTTGCTTCTTGTCCTCTCCTCGGCGAAGCGTATTGGAGACTTACTTGAGTTTTGGTGATATTGCATCCATTTTGGACCTGGTGACTGTAATGTCCATCTCTGGCTGGGACCGGGTTACATACCGAAGTCTCTCAATACACCGCTTAGATCACAGTTTGTTTCCCTGCCCGCCTTATGTGCTGAGCAGTTAGTGTTTTTACGGATGTATGTGGATTGCTCTACCGTCTTTTTTTAGTCAGACCAGCTGTTTGTGTGCTTGGTGGATGTAATAAGGGACGTGCTCTTTCAAAACAGAGACTTTCTTACTGGATTGTGGACCCTATCGCATTGGCTAACAAATTCCAGGGGAAGGATTGTCCCCTCAACATCAGAGCTCATTCTGCGAGGGCAATAGAAATGATTCCTCATGGGCCTGGTCTAGAGGTATGTCTATCCAGTATTTATGTTTTGCTGCTCGCTGGTCTTCTAACACCACATTCGCCAGGTTTTACAAGCTGGAAGTACCCTCTGTAGCGTCACATGTACTTTCGGTAAGTTAAGTTTTATAAATGCTGTTATAAACAGTTATACAGTAGTTACCGTGGCTGTTAACTCTGGTTTATAAGGTTTATGCAGTTGTCTACATGTGTGTTTGGTGGCTGAAGGGTTTTGCTCGTGCAGAGGCAGAGTGAAGGCATAAGCTTATCTGTTTACTTGAAAAACAAGGTATCATGGAAATCTTTGCTGACTCTCTTTGAATGTTATTTTCAATGTAAAATATGCACGTCAACAAGCATGGAGAATAGATGGAGCAGCAGTGTAAAGATCCCACACAAACTTTCTTGTCTCTGAAAAAGAGCAGTTGGAATAATTGTTCTTCTGTATGATTATTTGTTTGCGTTGTCATCATGAAGATTGATTTGATTTTTGTGCTGTTATCAGGTGAGTTTCAGTGCTCTTGGAAATGTTCCTTTCTCTAAAACACTGAACATTTATCTTATATGTATAACTATGATGTTTAAGATATTTATAAATGGGTTACACCAGCGGTTATCAAACTTTTAATCAGCCAAATCCATAAGATGCAAAATATTTTAAGTTCCCCTTAAATTTTAGGATAATATTTCAATAAATGAACGCTAAATGATTAATGGTTACATTGCGTGTAAATAAACAAGTAAATTATTACATGACAAAACCCCCCAAAACACAAAAGAAAATTCTTAAATTCTTTACTTTCAAATGTTTGATGTCAAACCCTCAATATTTTATTCTGCCTGAAAACTGCTTTAATTCTGTAAACTGTGAGACAGAAAAATCTGAATTGTGAGATAAGTTGTGCAATTAATCTACCTTTTTATTTTTTATTCTGGAAATAATTTCCCTCTGAGCCTCCATTTGGAAAACCTGAATGGGATGTTTTAGATTTGATTGCTTAAAGTTCCAAAGGAATTTGGCAACTTTTATATTTTAAGCCAGTGTATTCTGAATTTCTTTATTTAAATATTACAACTTGCATGTCATAAACAGTTTAACTTGTCTCCCACAGCTCTGAGTGCCAGTGTGAACTCTTATGTGTTTTACTTGGTATCTAAGAAAATGAACTGGACAGATGCTCAGACGTATTGCAGACAGCATCACACTGATCTCACCACTGTTAATGACCAGACGGACCTCACTGAGCTGTTAAAATCTTTACCTAGTGGTTTCAGAGATGATTTTTGGATTGGACTTTATCGGACGGACCGCTATGCTCCCTGGGTCTGGTCTGATAGGAGTAAATCACTGTTCAGACAGTGGCAATCTTCACAACCAAACAATGCTGCTGGCATCCAGTACTGTGTGTACACAAGTACTACTGGATACTGGAACGATTGGGAGTGTCCTGATACATTACCATTTATGTGCTACACTGGTGAGTTGTTAGCAGCAGGTAACAGTACACTACGTCAAACCATTTCACTTTATAGTTTCAGTTTAATTTATCTGCAGGGCGGACTTAATGCTAAGAAACAGGCTGTCTGCAAGCTTTTTAAACAACATAATTTCATGGCACTGACCGACTGTCAAAACACAAAGCTTGTGATAACTGGATGTCTACATAATCCTTTGCAAAATTAACCATGGTTTTATTGTAGTAAAAATGTTAAGAGTCATCTTTATTTGTATTGATTACTATTTTTTTAACTGCAGTTTTACTAAAAATATCATGGATAAAACCATGGTTAGTGTATTCAAAACATGGTCAATCTGTGGTTAACATGGTTTAAAGGGGTGATTGTTTGCGATTTCACATTTTTCAACATTAGTATGTAATGTTGCTGTTTAAGCACAAACAATATCTGCAAGGTTGCAGTGCTGAAAGTTCAATGCAAATGGATATCTTTTAATATTATGTCAGATTCTCTCTATCTCTATCTCTCACATTCAGATCTTCAGATCAGCTCCAACAAACTGTGCCATTTATAAACTTATTTTCACAAAGCAATGAGAAGCGATATACATGGACATGTTTACGGTTGCTGCTCTATTTTAAAGCTTTAATCAGAATAAGAACGTATTTCAAAAGCTAACAGAAGCAGTAGCATTTACAAACAAAAGTGTTTCTAAAAGTATGAGAAAACAACAAACAAACATTCCATTAAGAGCCGTGCTTGCACAGGTTCTGCGTGATCCACTTCATTAATATTCTCTGCGTCTCAATCGCGCTCTAATTGATAAGTAATATAGAGGATGTCATAGTTTATAATACCAACAGAGGTTTAATTAAAAACATGGTTAATTTCTGTAAGGGAATGTAGAGTGAAGTTTATTCACGCATCTAAAAGATAGATCTTACAAAACAAGGAGTTTTAAAGTGAAGTTCCCCACTTGTATGGGAATGCCTTCTAAGACACTACTTTTTTTAAATTTAATTATTTTCACAATTAACAGACTTATGATCATTTGAGGATATGAAAATATTACTTAAAATATAATTTAAGCTTATAGTAAATTATTACATGTAACTTGTAGAGGTGCAAGAACTAAAAATGTTCATGTTTTTTTTTATTGTAAAAACAATGTATTCATTTAAATAGTATACATACAATATGACTGGAAGTGGAACCAGCAATATTCAGTTACTTAAAATATGAGATTGAAACAAGTTATATTTATTACTGTCATAATACTGGATAAAAAATACTCAGTTTATTAGCACTGCTGCAGAAATCGGATCGGTTCCATTTCTGTAGGACTGATAAATATGCATAACATTAAGTTTATTAGTTTATGTTTATAAAAATTAAACAATTCTAATACATAAATTTAAAATACAAATATTGTGGAATGTATTAATTTAAAGGCTATATAAGGATGCTGCAAGTGATTATTGAATGGAATGAAAATTCCTGTTTGTGTATCTTACAGAGAAAAAGATACAGATAGTGAGACTGGAGGTAAAATCAAGTAAAAATGTGAATGATCCTGCAGTGAAGAATATGACTTTGGCGAAGGTGGGTTTAATGTAGCTGAACATACAGTTTAACAATAATTATAAATGTACAGAGAGTATTAACCCTTTAACTGTCACCCCATCCCGAATACAGGACGCCTACGTTTTCTTCACTATATTACAATCGAATCGAATCGAATCTTGACAAACAATATATCGTTGGAAAGGTCTAAGACTCCCAAATATGTATTTTACCAATGTTTTTTTGTTAAAAATTATGTAGGAAAAGTAATAGATTAATTTATGACAAGAATGTACCCTCAAAAATCTACATTATAACAGGAGTTTTGACCTTTGTTTTAAAAACAGACTTTTTTTTTGCCATTTTCTCTATCACATTTTAGAAATTATCAGAAATTAGATATATACTGAAAACCCATTTTAAAATCAGACATTGCAATCAAACAGTGGCACATCAATATCATGTTATAAAATGTGTTCAGTCATGAATTATACAAATGTAGGTTTGTATCATGCACATTCAAGTCTATATTCAAAAACATGAGTGACAGTTAAGGGGTTAAGTAATAAAAGTCTGTTTCTGTCCTTCAGTTAGGACAGATACTGAAGGAGAAGGGGCTGACAAAAGATGCTAAGCTCTCATGGATGATGTTTTCTGAAGAAAATGTCTTTCACAAGATGTGGTATCAGAAGAGTGATGCTTTTAATGCATCCTGCAGGAGAACCACGAACTGATCATCTCATAATAACATTTGTTGTGTAATTTTAGTTGCTCTCAGAAAATCAGTAGGAACAGGTAGATGAAACTGTATGTGCACTTCTGTATTATTAATGCATGAGTGGCATGTATGTAAGACTCTAATACTATTAGAAAGTAATTATTTTATCATTAATAAATCTTTCAATGAGTAAAACTGGCTGTGTCTATAGTATTATAAGACTACACAACATTATTATATCATTTTCAAATCAATTTTTAAATTATTATTATTTTAAACTATTGTCCCTGGATCAGTCAGGTACTCTTGTAATAAAGTAGTGGTGATTTTAAATCCTCTTCAACTCTGCAGACCCAGTACCGGGTCCAAAAATAGCATGCACAATGTTCCTGTTTCTTTGGGAAAGCCTTCCTTATATGGTATCAGCCCATATATGGATTCATTTGAAACCTTAGAGTGTATTCTTTACAAAGAATACCATTAATTGGGCTTTTATGATACAAAAAGTAGTCAAATTAAGCTAAGAAATATATCCCCCCCCACAAATTTCCGTCTAACGATTGCGAATAATTTTTCATAAGAATGTGTATTTAAAATATTTTTCACAAAACAGTCAAGTCATATATCACAAGAAAGCTCTCATTCTCAGGAATCGTATTTTATTGTGTGACAATCACAGATCGAATGATCTTCAACAGAATCGCGATGTAAAATTTCTCACCTCATTGCAAATTATTATTTATTCATCTTAGCACCGCTTCAGTCAGCTGCAAACTGCCACAAATACCTAGGTACTCGATATAATCTTTTAGATTAGAATCTCTTCTTTCAAACAAGACCTTTTTTACGTTTCTGCATGCTTCTATTGGTGAGATATAAAGCGTTTTGTACAAGTGT